>NC_091822.1:155573011-155897699 GCF_038994185.2 Dermacentor albipictus | reverse complement strand
TGTATGCGGGTCCGTTGTAACGAGCGCAGAGCTGGTCCTCGCCGAGTCCAAGCTATTGGCCAGCGACTTGACAGGAATGTTCATTGATCAGTCGTTCAGATTCGATTTTCGCATGTTTCCTGCTTGTGGTTTGATACAATGATGTGATGTGTTCTTGTGTTGTTCCTTCTTCACCAGACTCACCAAGGCAGTCGCCCATATTAGACTCATCAACAAAAAAGAAGGAGGAAACAAAACCCCCAGTTGAGCGAAGCCCCAGGTATGTTGGGAATTGTTTGGTGAATACTATTTGTGTGTGTGGAGCAGAAGCTGCTGACATGGGTGTGATGTCAATTGGGAGCTATCCATATGTGCAACTAAAGAAGCAAACATATGGCAAAGACGTTGCTACATATTCCTCTAATGCCCAACACGTCATGTATGCTACGCTGAGCTTGATACCTGAAAATTATGATTTAAGGGGGGAGGCTACCCTGGAGACCGAACTTTTTTTATTTTTTAAGATATCCAGATTAAACTTTCGGGGTACGTTCACACCACCGAACTATGAGGAACTGCAAAGTTTCATGAAGATATGTTTATTAGTTCCAGAGTTATTGAGGTCTAACTAGGTGATTCATGTATATGCCTGAGGAAGAGCCTGGAGAAATGCCAGGACATCGTAGGAAGCTGAAATTCACTGTGATGATCCCTTGATAGATATCCCTGGGGGCTAAAGAGCCCTTTTCTTTAATTTCCCCTCCAAAAAATTTTAAGACAACTTTGAATTTGATGTAGCCTGCAATGACCACATTAATAAAAAATTAATTGCTTATTATAATCTAACTGCACCAGCTTTCAAAAAAAACAAGCCTGTTACCCCCTGGCAAAGTCATTCAGGAACAGATTAAAAAAGACGGCATACAAATCTGAAGAGCGGTTCTTGAGAGATCGCCTTCCCCAGCACCACTACTAGTGAAAAAATCCATTCCGAGAAAACAGGCCTTAAAGTTGAACACGTGTTTTCTTTATTAGAAAGCTCCTGCGGAGCTTCTAATTAGCTCTTGCGGCTCCAGGCACACTCAGTGTGTCGGATTTTTTACTGGTGACAGCCGAAAGCACAGTTCCGCCGCTGAAAAGCGTCTATGCAGTCGGCACTCGCTGCGGAAGATCGGAAGTTCGATGCTCGTACAAGACGCATATCGCGCTCTCGTGCACCGAACATCTGCACCATCTTGGGCTTTGCCGGCATCGCGTGCTGTGAAGAACTAGCGAAAAAAAAAGAAAAAGCTGAGCAAATAATCTAAAAGATAGCGAAAGGCGATGAGCAGCTCTCAAGCTCATGCAAGGGGCAACAACGACGCAAGCGCGGCGGGCGCGGCATCAAAGGGAGCAGCCGCCGCTGCCCGTGCAGCAGCCAATGGCAGGCGCGCTTTAGCCCACGAAATTTGAGCAACCGCCGCCGCCCGCGGAGCAGCCAATGGCAGGCGCGCTTTAGCCCGCGCGATTTGAATGCGCTGCTCCGGCCAATCAGCGCTCCGCATCACATCGCGGGAAAACGCCAATAGCGCCTCAACCGCGCCGACGATGCCATTTTGCAAGGCGGCAAAATAGAGACAAAGAATCCACGGTCAAAACGACACCAAGATGGCGCGGGCAGGCCGCATGGGCCGGGAATGGCGCGTGCGCGAAGTTTGACTTCATTTCGGCATTTGCGCGTGTTTTGAGGGCCGCGGTGGCCTCAAAAGTAGCATATTTTTGGTACTTTACGGTTGAATTACGTGCTGATAATTACAGAACAGGTAGTTTATGAGACATACAACCAAAAAATATGGTTTTTCAAAAATCAACTTTTTCGCGATTTTTCGGTCGTCAAGGGCCGTGTCCCCCCTTAAGGGGGGACGCGGGTCTTGAAATCTCGAAAAATGGTCAAAAATGGCAATTTTCAAAAATTGCGTTTTTGAAGTCTTTAATGTCCCAACTATGCCTCTACAAATTATTATGGCTCAATTCCTACTCGAAGTATTAAAAAAACGGTAATTTATAAACGTCGGTGAGCCGAAATTGAACGCCAAGCGCGAAGGTTTGCCTCATTTTCAAGCTGCCGTAGCTCCGCGCGACGCGAACCGATCCGCGCCATCTTGGTCTCGTTTGAAAGCTGGTTTCCCGCTCTCCATTCTGGCGCCCCTCGGCACGCTGCAGACCCTCGTGCAGCGGAGCGATCGGCAACCCAGGCACCCGTTCTCAAGCGCGAAATCGTCGCGAGACAGCCGCTGATTGGGTGAAACGGGCGCCTCCCCGAGGCGCAGCCCTCTGATTGGCCGTGACGCCTGCCGCGGCCCCGCGGCCGCGTTGTTCGACTCCTTCACGTCGTCTGCTTTCGCCGGCGCGCACGTCATTTTTCGCATTCATCTTTGTTTCCTAGTATTTTTCGTTCTGCCTTTTTCTTTATCGTTCTTGTAGATATTTTGGCTATTGAGTCGCTTCTTTTAACCAAGAATTTCTTGCTTTTGCGTGCCTGGTGTCGTTGTTCTGCGTGTCGCGATGGCGCGAGACGCGCGCTTGAAAGCAAGCACCCGAAAAGCAGTCAGCAAAAAGAGGCGCGCATGGAATAAGAGCGCTACATCGTCGAGAACTACAGCTTCGGTGATGCCGCAAGCTGCTGTGCCCTTGGTGGATGCGGCTGGACTGAGCTCGCCAACAACAGCTTCGCCGGTGGACGCGGCTGGACAGTGCCGATCGGTGTCAACTTCGGTGTTACCGCAAGTCTCTGCAGTGCCGGTGGATGCGCCTGGACTAAGCCCGTCGAAAATGCTAACTTTTGAGACGCTGCAAGTCGCTTCGGATTCCGTGTCGTCGAAAGCGGCCCAGCCGGCTGAGCTAAGCCTAACGTCGACTTTGGCGTTTCCGCACGCCGCTTCGGTGCCGACGGACACGGCTGAACCGAGCTCGCGTGCTCAACGCTTCGACACGGTGTTTTGCGCGGAGTGCGCGGGGCGTGAAAAGTACGCAGACAACATTAAAACTTCATTGGCGAAGAAGTCCGCGACTTCCCGCAAGTTCGAGCTAATGAACGTCGGCGCAGCTAGTGAAGACGACTTTCTGAGCTTTTTTTTTTTTTTTTTTTGTCAAGTGCCAATGCAATACAGAGGTTTTCACAATCTTTACATGAACAGATTTCTGTGAGTTTGGTGTTATTGTGTTCAGTAATGACTGGGCTGCATGCTAAAGCATTAAATTTTTCCATGTGATAGGTAAACAAAAGTGGCAGAGTAAGCAAAACTTTGAATGCAATTTTCTCAGCTTTGCTTTTTCGATCAAATGCCTTTGCCTTACAGAACTTTTCATAGTGTTTGCATCAATTGATTTTATTGAATTAGGTATAATTTTTTTCAGTAAAACCTCAGCTACATCCTAAAGCTTTCCATTTTTCATTAAACCCAATAGGCTAGCAATTAGGTCAGATGCAAGCTAATTACTCCTGCATTGTTTATTCTTCCTACTTTGTTATTCATTCACGACCTCTATGATCACTTTTTAAAAATTTCTTTAGCTTTAGGATGTGCAGTGGGCCCTTGGAAATGAAAGCTATTCTTTGAAACTAGTTTTTTTAATTAAGAAATTAACATAATGGCCCGTAAGAAAAGACCTATGTGGGATCAATTATTTTGCAATATCTTCATTTCTAGATGAGATATATAAAATCTGAATATATATTTGGGATCAGCATTCAAAGATATATCTGCATGCCAATTTTCAGGAAGATATGTTAAGAAATAAAAAAAAAAGTTTTCAAGACCCTCATCCCCCCTTAAGCATAAGAAACCTAATCCATAGCATATTGTAGTTTTTTGCTGGAGCAAGTTCTACCCACCTATTCAAGAAAGGCACCTTTAACCCTCTATGGTGCCATATATTGAATAAATACCTGAAAATATTAATTGCTGGCTTATTGTGCCTAAGAAACCAGTTGTAAACCATTGTACAAGAATGAATTCGTTTATGTAAGAAATATAATAAACGACCAATATTTTGGACATGTACGATAATTTGGAGACGCCTTCGCGAACCTTGATATGTTGAACAGCACAGTGATCGCAAAATAGTTTGATATAGCCAGAATTCGATATATAATGTCATGTAAAAAATTTCCTCAAAAGCTTCTGCAAATCAATCAGTAAATCAAGGGCGCGGTTGGGGATTGTTGTTCGGAGCACGTGTTCGGTTGCGCCGCACGCAATTAGCCTAGGCTGCGCCTATTTCGTCAGCCACACGAAGTCGGCGTGGTCTAGGCCAATTGCGTGCGACATGACTCAATGCGTGCTCTGAACAATGATCCCCGACTGTACCCCAATCGGGGCGTAGTAAATACTCACTTAAAGCTTCACACAGAGTATTTATTTATTTGACTGGAAGTACTGCGACAGTGTAGCCTGCCTCTTATTTGCAGCCGCGTGCTTAAACACAGAGTCCTCAATATAGCCTTAAAAGATCCACAAGTGATAGGCCGTTAACGACGTAGAAGGGCCATAGCAGCTACAGCCTCAGTGAAGTGGGGAGCGAGGCGGCGTCAGCGCTTGCGGGATCAACTGCGGCAGCATCTTCCTTTGGCGGCTATTTCTGCTTCGATTGCCACGTTCCTCCATCGAAGCATTTTGAAACACTGTCACTAACAAAGTAAGAAGTGGCGTTTTTCAAGGCGTCTATGAGTGTGCCCAGTGAGCGTGCTGTCGCACGTCTTTGTGGGTGCAAACCGCCATTCTTTGCGAGCCGCTGCAGGTGCTGAGCGTGGCACTGAGGAGGAGTCAGTGCGGCAAATGCAATGCGTCGTTGACATCGAACTAGCCAAGCCGCCTCGTGTGTATGCCGCTACGTTCAAATGGCACCCTTGGCGCTGATCGATGCGTGCAGCTATAGTGCGCAGCAATCAGAAACACCTATCGCACTACCGCTATCTTTGAGAGTGTTGCGGGAAAGTTCACCACCTGTCAACTCGGCACACACGGTATAGGGCTCTGGAGTTCAATATATCCATTTTATGTCCGACTCCTTTCAAAATAAAAAATAGATGTGGTTTTTTCCAGGTGATATAGAAAGTGTTCGGTATATCGGGGTTTGGCTGTATAAGAATGTCAGAAATTTCAAACGCAAAAACATTCGCCATCTGACCTTCCTGACTTTTTATCATCACTGCCGCCATCTTAATCATACCGCTACCTCGAACCGGCACACTCGCACGCAGATCTGCTAGCAGCTGTAGCCACCACCGCGACAATGCGAGGCCTAGCTACTTTGACATTTGCTACCTCGCTTCTTTCTGTTTACAGCATGTTACGCAGAGAAGCGTATGCGAAGTATTGCGGTGAAGCATACTAATAGTGGGAAGGGGCAATTTTCATGAGACATGGTATGTATTCCGTGTGCTCCCTCGTATCACAGTACAAGCACTGATATGCCTAATAAGTGTACTGGCAGGCCTTCAGAGCTATTTTGGACCTGCCTGTGGCAATTTGAGCCTGGGAAGTAAAAGGCATCTGCACCCAAGTTCAAAGACATTTTCACAGCCCCTACGGAGTCCGAAAAATGACTTTCATGGTAAACACTGTTTTGTACCATTGTAGTGCAAATGTGTGCTCATCACTGGCACTAGGTATGCGCTGAATGCGTGCCGATGGCCATTTGTAGCAAACTACAGCATTCAACTACAAGAACCAATTTTGTTTTCTATAGAAGAACACGTTTAGTATGCTTTCAGTGGTGTTTACTTGTGCCACTGTGTTGCACTATGGGTGATGTTGAGGGTGGTATGATGGGGGGATTATTTATTCATTTAGTGTGTAGACGCTGTACTGGGTTTCAAATTGGTTCCTGAGGAAGTGGTGCTCAAAGTTGTACCGGTTGTCTCCTATGCACTGATCTGGTTAGACAGTGTTATACTGCGCCATCTTTGGGGTTGGCCCGCGAAAGGGGTTAGACAGTCATGCGAAATTGGGTAAGCCCCCAGAGAATGATAAATGCATTAAATAAACTGGGCTGCATTGATTCAGAAAAGAGTGAGCCAAATTGGCATATTTGAGAAAAAGTCTAATTTTAAAACCACTAATGATGTCCTCTTAGCAAGCGGTCACACATACCCATGTGTGTGCCTTGTTTTAGTGGGAGAAGCTGTGCTGTTAAAAAAGTTCATGCCTGTATTTCTGGTTGCTGCCATCTTGTATAACATTACAGAATGCCTGTAGGTAAGAGAGCCAGAAATGCAAAGAAACCATGAAACTTACTACCTCTGGCAAAAGAGTGCCAAATGTTGTGTACTATCACACCGTGTTACTGTACAGTCACGAACAAGAATTCGAATGATTCACGTGCATAAGGAACGCGAAGACATTCAAATTATAATTGTTTTTTTTTTCTTTTCTATGTAATCTTAGTTTTCATGCAGCTAGGACAGGCATAAAAATAGTCACCAAGAGAAAACTTGAAAAGAATACGAGCGCACTTGCTACAGCCTTGATGGAAAATTCGCAGGCACTTCTCCCTGGAGGAGAAAGCCTGTATAAGCAACATTGAAAAATAAGTATGTTGCTAAACAGCACTGCAGAGATATTCTACATACAATTAACGCTCAGTATAGCAGTCTGTAAAACTGGCACTCTGTTATATCAACATTTCGTTCTACAATAGATCCTTGTTTTTACATTATGGAAAAAAAAAAGAACACTAGGAATAAACATAATCAAAGCCACTGAAAATTTCGCAGACTCAACTTTTGTTGATATCTACGTAATGCGAAGCATCGCATGCGTGCTGAGCTGATGGGGCTAATCGAGCTGGACCCCACAGAGTACAGTTGACTTCCATAAGTTCGACCTTGGCAGGACTGACGAAATTGATTGAATTATTGCATGGGTCAAATCAAACAAAATGCAAAAAAAACACCCAGACACACTGCTGATTAATTTGACAGCATTTGCCTGACTTCAACACACCCCGAAATCAAACGTGCACCCACTTTCTGTGCCCAAAGTAGAAAACTAATGGTCAGTCCATTAGGCATTGCATAATGGCGGCCGGTTTCCTAAAGTCAGCTTTGCTGCAATATTATCCCTAGATTTCGGTATAGCGTACTTTGAAGGCGGTTTCGGTTTTGTATCTGATTGCATTGCGCAGGCAATTTACTGCCCAACTTTTCTGGAAAAAAGAAAAGATGTTCATTAGAATCTGTCAAATATTGTAATCGGACATCTTTTAAAAACTTTCTTACTTACTTTTACTTATACTTTTTACTTATAGTTATTGCTTGGAGATCTTCCCAGGACAGGCCGAAAACGGGTGCTTTCGACAGATGATTTGATATTTGTACAGTGTTTTCACAGTTCCCCCAGGGTACACTGAGGCAGACTGCCACTAAAGGGGTCTTTATTGGGGTCACCATAGGGGTAAGGCACGTGCGGGCTGATTAGTCAAGTTTAAGTTATTTGGCAGAGGCCAGTGTTAGGGGCTGGAAGTTAAAGGCCATATAAAAGCATAGGTGCCGGCCAGTATCGAATTAATGGAGCCAGTGGAAGTAATGGAGTATTCGCAAGGTCCGCTAACCTGTTATGGCATTAATTGTGGTAACCCATTGCTCATGTGTTGCTTCGTTCTGGCCCCAGGGTGGACCGCACTGCCTCCAACCACATTCCCGGAACGGGGACCAAGCGGAAAGCCAGCCCATCATCGCCGTCTCCTGTGCGTAGCCGCAAGGAGACTTCCCGCCAGGGACACTCGAGCTCGTCGAGCAGTGGCAGCAGCCCTCCCACCTTGGGAGCCCCTCTTGTTCGAGGGCGTACCCCGCCCCGGAGCTACAAGGATTCTGGCTCTGGACTGAGCTCTCCTGTTAGGTAGGCTGCATTTTTACTTGCCTGAAACTGGAAAAAAATGTGGGTCATCGCAGTGGTATCTGCAGCTGCTGTTGCAACCCTCCCTTAACCCTTTGAGGCTTTTTGCCACAGTGCCGATCTTATGTTTTGAAATATTGCACGTATTCAACGCGGCTGGTTGTTGAAAGATGCTGCAATCTTTATGGAGTGACACATAGTTTGAAATTGTATTTCTGCGCAGCAGTAGGTACTAGTCTTTACCTCCGGGCACTTGGTCACGAGGTTTCCCGCTTGTCGTCTACTACCTCCAGCATGTGCGTGGAAGCCGTGCTAGCGTTTTTTACAACCGCCGCTGTCATATTTACTGTAGCCCGGTGCAGCCAAAGTTCAGAGATACTAATCTGTCCCCCTGGGTGCTGTTCAGCTCTCAGGTGTGGTTTGCATAGTCCCGCACACTTGAGAGCATAATCATGGTTTCACTATGATGAAATATGTTTTTGAGACAACAAATTGATAGCCATAACTTTTGCTAGACATTTTTCTTTATCTCTTACTGTATAGTGCATTTGTGTGTATACTGTTGGTAGTTGTCAGTGTTGTTGTTGTGTTTTTTGAGACAAAATATATGTTGCAATCCATTTTTTTGTAGTATTCATGAGTTTTCAATCATTTCCAACCGCTGGAAACTGCAATAATAAAAAAAAATTGACCACGGGGGTGTAGTCTGTGAAAAAATTCAATCCTGAAACAGTCAAAGGCAACCTGTCCCTGTTAAAGTCATCCAGTATCCGATAGTGTTGTCTACAAAAAGAGATAACTTTTGAAAGTTTTTATTTTCAAGTTTTAAACTAAACTTCATTCGACTCTGTGGCCTTTCTGTGCAGTAAAATATACAAAATTGCCAGTTAAGCTTATTCAGTTTCAGACCAGCACTTTCTTCTTCAATGGTACTTTGCTGTTGTTCCTCTGGCATTTTCGACTGTCAGTTTTTGTAGTGAAGGAAGTAGAACCTCGTTCATATGTTGTTGAAAAAAATCAAAGAAGAAACATGCTAACCGGGTAAACGTACAATCTCGAGTAACAAAGAAAAAAACAATGTGACAGACTCCACTATTGTTGACAACCAAATTGCGCGGATTGTTGCAGCATGAGATGCTGATGCATGTCGAGCTGTTGGTGTTGAGGGACTGTTCAAGCCTGCTGTAGAGGAGGCTGCCGACATCATCTCTGTGGGCGCTGTAGCTGCTGTGAAGTAGGTGTATAACGAGATGGAGGTTGTCTTCACTAAAATGAAACTACCTTGAAAGCAATCTGCCATGTGAACAAAGTGCGCCCAGTGCCGGTAGCCTCGTATGTGCTGCGCTTTCGACATTCTGTTCGCGTTGAAGCGAGACAGCAGGAAGGTTAATTTGCTATCGCAGTTGATGTTTCACCTTTCGAGCAAAACTGCGACTTTGGACGTTCGTCACTCACTGTTTGCAATAAAGTTGTTAGACATCGCGACGAAAGTTTCGGTATTGAGGTGTCTTGGATATTACGGAGGTCAGATAAAATGGAAGTTTTGTGTCGGATTATCGGGGTCTGTTGTAACAAGAGTCGACTGTATAACAAATAACAAACCTATACTAACTGCGTTGAACCTCCATCATTACACACCCGCGTACAGTGTACATCACTTGCCTTGGCATCTACCTTTTTACCACACCTTATACCGTAAACCGTCCTTATCATACAAGGTGGCTCATTATCTCAACATGCTGAAAATAAAGTTTCTGAAGCAGGCAAAGTCGGCAACAGCAAACAGCGACGTTTTCTCGGATAGCTCAAACTGTGACAACTCTTGAACTGATGGGTTGATGGGCAGAGTGGTTAATTTTGGAGCTTTCACTATAACTACCTTTCACAACAACGAACGATTTTTGTGGCAGTCCCATGTGATTAATTATATCGAGATTCGACTGTAATATGCATGGATGCCTGTGGTAAATGTGGAGATTTGTGCATACAAGGGCCGTGTCTCACATAAAGCAAGTGCAGGTTCACTATGCGAGCAGCTAACACTATACACTTGAGCCAATTTATGAGGTTCAGACATTGCTCAACTTAGAAAAATAGTGCTTTGAAAATTTCACGTGTAGCAGCATTGGCATGCAGGCACCTTTGACATATCAGGCTGTGTGTGGTGTTGTCCCTTTTCAATGTGGTAAAAATCACCTGTCCAGTAGCCATCTTGAATATGCACGTTTTTTCTTGAACTGTGCTTTTTGCATTTGCTTTTTTAGCACTTGTGATGTATGTGTAACCAGGTGTCGCTAAATTTAATTAACCAGGGCACGCACACTCGCTCTGCAGATCCAAGCTTGAAGATGGACGGTCCAAAGACAGCTCCAACTCAAAGCGACACAGTTCCCACAAGCGCAAGAGGAGCATCTCCTCGCGTTCCCGTAGCAGGTCGCCATCACACAGGCATGGCAGCAAGAAGAGCTCAACCAGTAGCCACCGGTCATCACGCCACAAATCGCCTTCTGGCCACAGCGAACACAACCACCGCCACCACCGCTCCTCGTCATCTAAAAAGGAGCGCTCGAGAGAAGGCCGGAACCATCGCACAGCCATAACAGCCCGGAGGTGAAAGGTAAGGCGTCTTTTGGCCTAGTTTGTGTCGTTATATTTTTTAAATTTGCAGCCAGAGACATGAAAGTACACAACTGCAGTCCCCACTGCTTTCTTGGAAAGAGCTCGACTCTGTAAAGTTAATACGGCTTCACAGCTTTTTCTCTTCCCATCCAGCCTTCCCATTAGTCTGCACTGGGTTTAAACATTTTGATCATTGTAATTGTCGGGCTGGTTATAGTCTTGCATTGCTGGCAAGTAAAATTTCGACAGCAAAAAAGGCAATGCACACAAAAAGGGCATACGAAGACAAACTTTTGTTTTTGCCTTCCTTTCCTTTGTGCATCGTCTTTTTGTTGCACTTTTACTTGGCTGCCCCCAAAGCCTGTTCCAACTCCTAAATGTTCTGTGCCCTTGGAGGTATTCCAAACTGTGTTCTACAGTGCTGCATGTCTTTCATAAGGTAAATGATAAAATCGTTACTCATACTTCTGAAATGTCCCTTCTCCCACGTATTGAGCATTTTTTTTCTTAAGCTAGTCAACAAGTGCATCCAGCGTTAGATTACTAAAAGGAAATCTGGCACTGCAATGGTTCAGCTATGGGAATAGCACAACTACATGTTTGTCTAATCTTTATCGCGCTTCACCTTTATAACAATTACTGTACAAAAGCAGTGCGAAGTGTACGAGGTGACAGCTTGCCGTGTGTTGCTGATCATGGCCCTTTGTTTCCTTTTGTCTAGGAGGCCCCAGTGAGAGATCAAGACACTTCATCTGTAAATAACATCGCAGTGAGAAAAAGCATCAGCCTGGATGAGAGAGTGAATGTGTATGCGAATGCTATGTGTATATAAAATGTATAGAAAGAATGTGTACAAAGAAAAAAATGAAGAGCATTTTCGTACAACAAATGTCTGCTCTCTTTATTTCCTTGTGTGAGGGGAAAAAAAATCTCGTTTTATTTTAAAACCTTACTACTACTACTTATGTACAGATCTCTGGCAGCTTCATAAACTCTCCAAAAAGGCAAGAAACAGCACTGGGACCACAAACTCTGGCCCCAGACAACGATACGCAATGCTTCAACCTCGCAGTGATCATCACGCCTATAATTAATTACACAATCTGCGCACATTTAAAAACCGTTCAATGGAAACCGATGAAATTTTGTACAGATGATATTTTGTTTCCCCTCCCAGATGCTTATAAAGCGTCACTTCTTCGTAATGCGCTTGCTTCGTGGCCTTGATAGCGGTCGCTCGCTGTGTGACGAAGCCGTTCCTATAGAAAACAGGTTGCTCGTAGCTGCAGGGGCACCTAAGGGGAGAGAGAAGGCGTGGGTTTCAACACGACCAATGATCTCAATTGTCAATAAAGGCACTCCACGACACAGCTTTTGAGTTGTCGAATAATTCAAATGCAACACGACAGCTACCATAGGAGCACTGTTTGGAGAAGTCGCGAGACACGGTGTATGGAAGCAGGAGGGAACTATTCTAATGAGGATTAGGACGATCGAAACACCAGGCAACGCTTCTATTCTTCCAGGAGCATGGTCAGACACTTTTAAATTTAGGCAGGCCTCCTATTACGAGAAAGTAACAAGGCATAATGAAGCTGAATTTAAGGTCACACATGCGGTGGTAATGGCTTATTATGCAATGCTAGAAACAAGCACACAATGCACTGTGGCAGTTTTGCTGGTGAAGTGCACAGACAGTAAATTCAGCATTTAGTCAAACCTTGATGCAACCAACAAAGATTTTAATGAAGTAAATGTGGAATTTGGTTGGTCGTACTTTTTTTCTTTTTTCTTCTGAGTATTCTGCTATTGTAACAAAACTGAAAATGCAGGATACAGCATAATGTCAGGAAAATTTTGTTTTGCACCTTGCTCAAAATATACGCACAGGTAGCGTTTTCAAATTTAGTCGAATGATTTTTCCCAACTTCCGACAGCAGCCAAAATGACAAATGCTGCACGGTGTAAGATTCAAATTTTCAGATGTGATCTGCAAGTACGATGCTACATAGTCGTCATGAACAAAGTTGACCACCTTGACCCTGCAGTGAACCCCAACTAGATGAAGCCGCGCTTGGTATGCCTAGCGGCTCGGGCATTACGGCTGTGATGAAAACTAGTCTAGGGCTAGCAGAGTGGCTGGCAACAAGCTGTTTTGGGAAGATGGCCTTTAACGCGTTTTTAACAATAGACCTTGTCAGCCATTGTGAGTGAAATCGTACACGCAGGCCATAGTAGAGTTCAGGTCCCTGAGTGACCCACTTTATGATCGAAAAATCAGTTGGTGACTAGGGTACTTTGCAAGAACTATAGTTGATATGGCTCATTATGGACGTGTGTTTCAGTCAGCAACTTTGCTTGGCTGGACTGCTGCCAGAAAGCAGACGTCAACTTCATGTGATCACATAGATCACACGATTAGTGCGATTCGCCCACACCACATGAACCAGTTCACAACGTGCTGCACCCTGCCTTTCGTTTCAAAAGGTGCAAGGCTGGTTCACGATTTTGCTGCACCGACTCCGCTGTCAGTGACGACTTGGTGCGAAACAGGTGCGAAGCAGTGGCGCAGCACACGGGCATGAATGCCGTTAAAATTCCGCTTACACATGTCTGATATGTCAATGCAAGTGTGGCGTGTATTTACATGCCAGTAGCCAATCGTACCAGCAGTGCAGCACTTCTCGAATATGCGCATTCCGTGCAAATTAGTCGGACATAACGCCTGCACCGCAGAAATTGAGCTGCACAATTTCTGAACTTTTTGTGAACAGCCGTGAAGTGGTTCACAGAGGTGCAGGCAAATCGAACGGACCTGGTGCGAATCGCCCCCTTTTTTTTTTTTTGCCACATGTCCGCACAACAGTCTCCATAGTAGACTCAATGCTTTTCATCACCCTTGCATTTCTTTTCCACAGACCTGATCATTTTTTGTGATATCGGTGTGCATGCTTATGAATATAGGACATAACAAAGGCATTCTCATTTTTGGTGCAACTTTGTTAATTAAACAAGCTTCAGCTATAATTGTTATGTTTGTGCAAACAATACAAAATCAACAGACAGGAGTTCAGAAGAGTGAGTATGAAGGCTTACCAAAATTGAAAGCAGGCTTTGGAGTGGCGTTGGTTCCACACTGCGAAGCAGCAAAGTTGAATGCTGGCACTGATGAGTTGTTGGCCGCACCAAATTTGAACAGTCCTGACGGTGCAGCACTGGGCTGGGCAGCAGCACCAGCGGCAGTGCTTGAGATGCCGTTGGTCAAGCCGTTGGTGGCTGCGCCAAACGCACTCTGAACCTGTGGTGCACCGAACTGGAATCCACCAGGCTGAGCCACAGAGGAAGGCTGGCCTATGGGTGTGGCGCTGGGGAAGAGCGGTGAAGTAGTGCTCGACTGTGGAAGAGCAGGCGTGCTGGTCGTGCCAGCCCCAAAGGAGAACGGTGCCGCACTCGGAGCCGTTGTAGTGGCAGCTGCGCCAAATGCAAAGGGACTGGCAGCCGCTGTGCCAGAACCGCTCGCTCCAAATGCAAAAGGTGTAGTGCTGTTTCCGGCTGCTGGTGTGGTGGTTGCCGCACCAAAGCTGAACGACTGTGGTACTGTGGGAGCGATGTCCTGCTTCGGGACGGGTGTTCCAAATGTGAACGGCGTTCCCGAAAATAACGAGGCAGCTGTCGTTGCAGTTGAAAGCGGAGCTGAAGCAGTCGCCTGCTGCTGCTGCCCCTGCGCGCCAAACTTGAAGACTGGGCCACTTCCAGAGGAGGCAGCAGTGGCACTAGTGGCACCGAAAGAAAATCCACCCTGAGTGGTCGCGGTGGTGCTACGGGATGATGCTGCACTACCTCCAAAGGTGAAGCCACCACTGGCAGGCTGAGTGCCGATGCCTGCCGATGCTGCGGCCGGGGACTGTACACTTGCCGAGCCAAGGGCCGGCACTGATAGAGTGGCTGCTGGTTTTGGCGCAGCACCAGCCCCAAAGGAGAATATGCTTGTGCCTGAACCGCTCAATGATGAAGTGGGTGGCTGCAGTGACGCCGAAACTTGAGGGCCCATAGGTGTCGCAGTGCCAAACTTGAACACCCCCAACGATGGGCCCGTGGTCGTCTGCGTGGTGTTTGCCGCAGGAACAGGTGCGGCAGGTCCTCCGCTCGAGCCGAATTTGAATGGTTGTGCTGACGACGCTGCAGTGACCAAGAAGCCCTGTGACACGGTTGGTTTTGCCGCCTGTGCGTTGGAGCCAAACTGGAAAGGAGCCGGAGTTGGTGACGTGGCACTTGCAGCAATAGCATTCGAGTCGTTCGCTTTAAACATGGGCAATGCTGGCGACACAGCAGTCGTGGCTGCTGCCGTTCCAAAACATGGTGCTGGAGCGACTGAAGGTGTAGTTGAAATTGGCTTGTTGCCTCCGAGTGATGGCCCCGAGAAAACAAAACCGCCAGCTGGTTTTGCTGCACTGGGAGCAGGTGCAGCGACAGCATCAGATGTCGTGGTAGTTGGCACAGACAGCGCAGATGTCTGCGGCAACGAAAGTGAGGGAGCCACCAAACTGGTTGAGGGAGCCGATGACTGAGACACAGCAGGTGAAGCAGCTGTGGTGGCTTCTGTAGCTTTTGGAGAGGTGAATTTTGCCAAGGCCGCTAATAATGGGTTTGCCGCAGTGGAAGCTGCAGCTGCGGGCAGTGACACTGGCGCACTTTGTGCAACCGCTTCCGGCGCAGTTATGCTAGCAGTATCAGTGGTGCTTGAGCTGAAAAAGCCAGCGCCAAACTGAGGTTTCGGCGCCGCTGTGGCAGTGCTAGCCGCCGAGGCAGCAGACGCAACGGCTGTGTCTGCAGTGGTGACTGGTGCAGGAAGGACAGGAGCTGGATTCTCGGCTGTCTTGGGTGGCGAGGCCATGGCGGATGGTGCACTCATGACGGGGCTGCTGATCACCGACACCGTGTTGGTCGTCAACCCTGGCGCCAAAGTTGCATTGGACGTGGCTGCAAGTGGAATGCCAAAAGTGGGGAGGCCAGCTGTCTTTGCCAAGGTGGTGGGTGTTGCCGTCTCGGCCTGAGTAGTCACTGGTGTTTTCTCTGCTGTGAGAAAGAAATTACAGATAACAGTCACAAATGCCATCACGGAAAAAAACAAACAAGAAAAATGAAAGGAAAGAAAACTAACATCAGAGCTAGCCATTCAGAACATGCATCCATCCCCAAGACAAGGAAGTGTTCTAAATTGGCACTTCTAAGGCACTGTTATAATACAGTATTGTAATTCGCTTTTGTCAATGGAAATCAAGGAACTCTGCAGCAGCACTAACCATTTGTTTGTTCTCTGACGTCCTGAAGCCCACCCAACAGTCTGTTGAGCCGTTGCTTATCCCGGGCCTGGTCATTCTCGTGCTCCTTCAGGGTTGCGATGTGTTCCGGGTACACCAACTTCTGCAAGGCCACCACCACAGGTATTCCCTTACGACATCCAATCACAAAATTTCAGCAAAATTTCTCTGAGCCCCATGCCAACTTTAATCAGGGCACCTAAGGAGACAGTCAGATCTCGCCAGACATAAATGAAGATGCAACAGCTGAGCATACAGCTTGTCATAAATAATCTTACTGGCTCAGCTCCAGACAACTTAGTCATGTAATGACAATGCGTCTTACAGTGAATGTTGTAGTAATGCCATTTTCACTACCCCCACACACAACTACGTAGGACTTCGCGGTACAAGTATGTTAGAATTAACGATTCCACTTTGAGAACATTATTTTTAACCTGGTAAAAACTGCAACGAAGATGAACAAATTTATGTTCTATTTTTCTATGCTTTCAAATGAAATAATGTCAATCTCGAATATACTGAACTTGAAGGGGATAGCAAAGAGTAGTTCAACATATCGATAAATCGAAACATAATATATGCCCGTACGAGAACTTCGCATGTCTCGGGCAGTTTGCAGAAATTCAGAGAAACAGGAATTTAACTTTTTTTTTTTTTTCAGGGCCGTGCCAAACGCACAAAAGTTTACTGGTATGATCTGCACACAAATGCTGCAAATGGCTTGTGCTGCATGGTTGGTCTTTAATACAATGATCACAATGCTACTCCTAAAATCACATGTCGCCCTGGCCACGAGACTGCGGTGCACCTCGCAAGCGCCAAAGGGCTTGTTGCACATTATATTTTTTCGGGATGAGGTAGGAATGGACGCAGAGCGGAAGCAAACTAGTCTGTCTAGATATGCACCTTGCAGCCACTAGCACACTTGAACTACGAATTGCGCAAGAACATGCCCCACATGTCCTTTACAGTGCAATCTCCGGGGTTCAGCCATCTCGTGCTTGGAGCCACTCAGTGAAAAGATAGTGTGTCATTCACACTTTTCTTGTATAACACATTGAAACTGGAAGCTTTTTGCGTTCTTGAAACAGCACAGTCATCAGCTTTTGCCGATAAATTAACAAATAGCATCCGCCAAAACAGTGCCAGTGATGGCCCATGCCATTTTGGAGCAGCTTTTGGAGCAGCTTTTGGAGCAGGTTTATGAAACCAAGTGCAAACTATGTATACGGAGCAAGCCACATGAAAACAGAAAGTGGTCACCGGTTCATAACCTCAATTCAAATAGTACATATAATCGGGCAGTACAAGAACATGAACTTTCAGCAGTAAATTTCATCTTGCTTTTTCCAACACCAGAGATGTAAAAAATTTACCTCGTTATGCCCTGTGCTGTGCTTCATGGATATACATATCCCATATGCTTAATTAAAATACCACGATGTTCAACACTGAGGGCTTCATTTAGGTTAATTAAATTCTGGGCTTTTAAATGCCAAAACCACAATAGTGATTATGAGACCGGCCACAGTGGGGTTCTGCGGATTAATTTTGACCACCTAGGGTTCTTTAACGTGAACCCAAAGTAAGGCACACAGCTGTTTCTGCATTTCACCCCCATCGAGATGTGGGTGCTGGGGTCGGGATTTGATCCCACGGCCTCCAGCTTAGCATGGTAGCGCCAAGGTGTGGCAAGCAATGGCAGGTGAAGGGGCGTTTCGCTTGTGCATCGCACGCCCTCACGAAGTGCAGCTGTGCACTCGTGGCTTTGGACTGTGCTGTTTTGTCAGCATTGAATAGTTCTGATGGCACGAGAAGTCATCTTGGCCCTGTTGGGAGAAGCAAGCCTGCGGGTGTACAGTGTTCAATATATAGCTGAATCTCAATAATTTGAACTCAAGGGGGCCCGAAAATTTGTTCGAATTAAAAGAAAGAGTTGTTCGTGAAGTATTCGTGAAGTATTCGTGCACCATAGCAAAATGCACAAACAGTGCGAGTCGTGAAATATCGCGGCACGCAAGCACACAGCAAGAAAGTACTACGAAACTGCGCAAGCCGGCCAACACTCGCTTCTCGATAATGGTAGAAAACGAAACTTCAAGAAGCAAACTGGCGCTGGCACGGTGAAACGCGCGCGAGTGCAGACTGTCAAAGATGAAGGAGTTGAGAGGGAGGGCGACGGGAGCGTAGTTGCGAAGAAGGGCGGGAGGGAAACAGATTTGCTTTCCCACCAGCTTGCTGGATGGTGCTAATTACTTCTGCCACCATTGCCACCGAAGCTACGGAGTTGCCAAGTCCAGGACTGGTCCTCTACTGCTGCTTCACTCTGCGTGCTTGCATGTTTTTTCCTTCATGTGCTGATAAATCGGTGGTGGTGTTTACCTTCTTTGTCCTGCGTTCTTAACACGAGTCATGTCTTATAAAGACAGTGAAGTTGTTTCCACAGATCATAATCATGTTGGTGCACTCCCATCTGTTGCAGCGTCATCGCATTCAAAAGACAAGGAGAATGAGGTGCTGGGTGTCGCCTTCGGGCCCTTGTATTCAGTGTCTACCTTGTTGTACAAAATCGGTTATGGCATACTGTCTCCAAACAGCTTTTCTATCGGGACGCCTCAGTTTAAATGCATCATTGTAAAAAAATAATAATAATAAAAAAGCTGTGAACGAGACCAACCATGCCAACCAAAACAAGTGTGAGCAAGAGCTGACACGAGCAGACAATAGCGTGAAACAAGCGGTCCGGCTGAACCAGACGCAAATACGAACAGAGCGGTCGGGCGGGTCCGCATGACACCAGTTTGCCACACACACGTTACTGCAGGGGCCTTACTTATTGGTCTCTTCCGCTCGCGACTCACTTCCCACAGACCGTGAACAGCAAAAATGCGCCGTAATGCATTACGGCGCAACACAGAAACAGTGGCCTTGCCATTTGAGAGAGGGTAAAATTCTGGCTACATTTTTTTTTCTTTGACACAGGTTTGAGTGGTCTCTTCTAAGCTTTTCCTCTATGGTGGGGTAAGAGCAATGCTGGTTGGAGGCACTGCCGCATGATTTGCCTCACTGCTGAGAACACTGTTGGAGCATGGTATGTTTGAATTAACCGTCACAAATGCTTGCGCGTTCTTATCACCGGGCATTTTTGCCCATTGGAATGCACATAACTTGGACGGGACAACAGCGTCAGTTCGAATGAACCATGTCCGAATTAACGAGATTCGGCTGTACAGTCAAACCCCGTTACAACGAACACCACATTAACGAACATTTCAGATTAACGAACTTTTATGAAATCCCGTGCCGACTGCTTATAGTTTCAATGTAAAAATATTTCACTACTACGAACTTCAGAATAACGAACATTTCAGAATAACGATCGTTATTTAATTTCCGTGTCATCTTAACAACACTTCAGTACTACGAACTCATGTCCCGAAATGCGAGGATTCTTAGATTTCAGTGTATCCGTCATGGCAGTCGGAGCTCTAAGCTAGCAGACGACGCAGCGCGAAGAGCGGGCCGCCTTGCAACTTGCTTCCCGCAAAAACCTGAGATGGCGCGGAAGGAGAAAGATGCGGGCGGAGACTCTTTTTTTCCTTCTCCGTTGTGGAGGCAACGACGCACCAGGTTTTGTGAGTGGAGAGGCGAGGAGCATGGGCTCGTAAAACCTGAGACGGTGCGGCAGAAGAAAAAAAAAAGTAGTAATTAACGCTGAAGTGGGCCTTTTTTTTTTCCTGTTGCGGAGGCAACGCCGCATCACGTTTTTCTTGCTTGTTTTCTCAGTTCGCGTGCTGTCACCCGTATCAGGCCTGTCCATCTTGTTTTTCTTCTGGTTATATTGTTGTGTTAGAAGTGCGTGCCGGCGTTCGCGTTGCCATGAGCTCAACAACTCTAACCACGGCGAAGAAGCGAAAGCAGTTTTCTTTGAGCGAGAGAGTAGAGATTCTTCGCGAGATAGAAGACGGGAAGAAACAATCCGTCGTGGCTAAAGAACGTGGAGTGGCGCGGTCGACGATCGCCACGATTCTCAAAGATAAGGAGAAAATCTTTAAGCACCAGCAAGAATCTTGCTGCACGTTACGGCAGCACCCGAAGACCACGACGAGTCCGTGTCGGCCACAGATGCGTTGGACTGCTTGCGAAAACTCCGCATATTTATAGCCAAAAGCGGCACAGCGACCGAAGGCGTGCATAAGAATGCGGACGGTCTGGAATCGTTCGTGCTGCAGAGTCTGTGCTGCACCCGTCAGAAGACGATCACGGACTATTTCAAATAAATGTGCCTTGTCTGACGATCACGTGTGCATTGTGTGAGAAACGAGTTCAAGGAGGTACCGTTTCAAAGGTAGGACGCTTGCGTTACTGAAATGCTATTGTTATGGCTAATTTTTGGGCTTTCACTATAACGACCTTTCAGAATAACGAACATTTTCCCGCGGTCCCCTGAAGTTCGTTGTACCGAGATTTCACTGTATCGAATGCGACAGTGAATGGGCATTCGATAAATGCATAGTACAGCGCTACACTTAAGCATGGGATTTTCAAGGCGACTTTACGATTGTTCGAAATAAACAATAATTTGATATATCTGGGGTCGACTGTAAATGTATTTAAAGCAGAATTATAAATCTGTGTAGGCACCAATTATACAGCAGATACAACTTGAATAATCGTGATAATATACAGCGAACTAAGCACAACCTAAAAGGCAAGAATTCTAAAGGTTCACAAGGCATGAGCCCAGTGGAAAGCAAGCTACCAAGGTGGAAAAAAAAAAAGCCACGAAATAAGTTATGGCTTTTGTACCTTCTTTTCAATGGTGCCCCAGTCAAGGGGCTTGATCCGGCTCCTCAGCTTTGACGCATCAATGTTCTCGCTTTCCGACGACTCTTTCGACACTTCTGCTTCTGAGGGGACATCATTCTGTGGAAGGAAATAGACAAAAAGAAAGGGGTCATTTACAGACAGATATAGACAATCTCTGAATTTCAGTACCAATGAAACTGAATGAATAACTGATGTATGCTACAGGCACTTCTACAGTTAACAGCGATGGTTACTCCAATGACTTGGAGAAAGGGGCTGATTAGAAATGGTTACATTGAAGTTAAAACTTGGGATAGTGTTCCTTTGGAGCTTAACACTTTAAAGACTCACAACTCTTGTTCTATGCTGGGCAGAGATATAACACTGGTCCTATTTCATCCTGTGAATCATGCAGATGCCACTGATACCAGGTTTAGTAAAATCTGAGAGACTGATATTTTGCTAATCTTGGCAGAAAATTAGGTAAAAGAAAAGCAAAGAAACATGCGAGATAAAAATGGGTCTCATATTCAAAATAAGCACATAAGATCAAATATATGTATAAGTTTCTAGCACCATAACTTGAAGACCAAAGATTCTCGAAAAATGTTGGTCTTTAGCTGCACTTCCACTTCTATTATTGCACTTAATCCAAACCAACACACATGCTATGAGGAGGGCTGCATGGTGTACTAGAGAGAGAGAGAGAGAGAGAGAGAGAGAGAGAGAGAGAGAGAGCGAAGCGTAGAAGCACATACTTCTTTACTGCTGTCCACGGTCTTCTCCATGGAGTCTTCATCGTCTGACTGAAGTCTCCTGCAAGAAAAAAGAAAAAAAAAGGGGGGGGGTGGCATGATGTGGGCACAATGCCGAAGCAGCAAGGGCAAATATTGACAAAAAGAAATTGTGCAGAAACAGTCGGCAATGATTGCCCACGTAAGCAAAGAGCCAAACATCAAGCATTTCAAGAAGGCTATGCAACTTATTAAAATAATTGTGTGCTTGAAGGTGATGTGAGGTTATTTAAGTAGCTTTTTTTTTTGCTTCATTGCATTATTCCGTAGAGAACAGAGCTGTTAACCTGCAAATCTGCAATGGTAGTGCAGGTGGACGTCAGGCGACTCTCAAAACAACCCTAAGAGCCAAGAAAAAGCTACTAAATATATATATTAATAAAAAAAACCTAGGAGATAAAGAAAGGCCAATTCACTACCCTCACCTGTCTTCCTTTCTTGTTTGCTTTGACAATGGAGAAGAGTCGGGTGGTACAGCTTTCCGCTTCTGGGACTGGCTGTTCCTCTGCAATGCGATGATGAAAGGCAATTTTTTTTTTTTTTTACTCGCAGAAACAGCACGACAGTTTGTTGTCCCTTGGAAGGCACGCCTTTGAAGAAGCCCAAGCTATAAGTCAACCCTTATTTTTCTGTTCGTGCAAAGCACTATGTCCGTTTCAAAAAAATATTTGCCGCATTTTAATTTTACTTCTGGCAAATAGCATGACTGTGTTCCTTGAGCTGGAATAAAGAGGTGGACATTACTTCCATGAGAAGCTGAAATGCATAACTGACTAGTTTACAAGAATTTAGTATTTAACTTTTTAAAGTGACACCAAAGGCAAACACTGAGTTGACGTGGACTGCTTAAATACCATTCCAGAGACCTTGCAAAGCTTGTTTTGCACCAAGAAAAGACTTAGTTTGAAAGAATTGCATATGAAGGGTCTGAGTGCCTCTTTGGAAATACAAATCTCCCGTCACCCAACCGGGGGAATGGTGACGTTGCATACACCATCACCACCCTTTGCTGCCGTCGGTGAGTAAAGCCCTGCCCGAAAATGCGCTACCGGGCCAAGACAGAGTGGTGGATTCGCCACTGCAGCTGTTTTTTGGTCAAGTGCCGTAAGCTTCAAGTGATGTCACGGGAATCCCGTGACATCACATGGAAGTTGAATTCCCTGCTACTTGCAGTTTGTGCCAATGTGGCGAGCCAGCAAAACCAGCGCAGTGCTACCCAATAGCGAAACTAGTGACACACGAAAGCGTGAGCGGCGTGGAATGGAGCGAAAATGAAACCTCTAGACCGCCCACGTCGTTGTCAGGGGTAATTTCAATGAGTTCATTTTTCTAAAAAAATGAAATAGAACTGGACAATTAGCATTTCGTCTTATAATAAAATGCAAGGATGTTTTTTGCAATGATTGGTTGCGTACTAGTGAAAATCTAACTGAAGAGTGCTTTCACTATCGGGCAAGTGCTTGAATATCCTGGGGGAGTCTTTAACCATGTCCTGCATTTACCTCTATTCCTTGTTTATTAAGGCTCTGTTCATGATAATATTGACACCTTAGAGATTCTCGAGCACTAATCTATCACTTTAGCTTGACTCAATATTTGCCTTTAGTGTTCCTTTAACCGATCAGTGTATGGCACTCATTGCAACTTACTACAACATGGCGCCGGTGAGTGTGCAAAGGCATGTCCACTCAAGAGGAATTCTCAATGAATGAACTGGAGGAACAAAGCTGTGAGGATGTGAATTTAACTGAACTCATAGTGTTGGCAAACAGCCATAGTAACTCGGGCTATTTTTTCATTTTTGCCAGAACAAATTATTTAGTTACATTTATTTATCAAACCTTTTATTTATTCACCCTTTAATGACAAGACATAAACACCCAGAAAAGGATTTTAATTTTTATCTAAGCATTCAAAACACATCAAGAAAAATATTTTACGGAATCCTTGTCAGCAATAGGAGGGAAACCCCAGGCAGGAAATTGGAAGCGGGCTTCACCCCAAGCTACCTAAGGCTTCGTTTTCAATTTGTATAGACAGCTCTCATAATATGTGAACCACAGGTGCGCCTTTCATTTGCTTTACGCCGCATGTGCGACACCACTGCAGCTGGATATGACGCACTGGGCCTGTCTCCTCTGAGCTTGCTTTTACAAGACAGTGAGTCCCACACCAAACTTCTTCTTCCTTGTCCAGTGTTCTTGCTCTAAACCAACAAATGACGCTCGCTATTTGTCATCCAGTGCTGGCCAAAGCCATTTAGCCAGAAAATTCGTACTCAGCACTGAAACTCTGGAATATATATATTTTTTGTATGTTACCTGTAGGCAGCACTCGTCAATAAAGGGTTAAGACCGCAAGTGTGATACACAAAGTTGTAGAGAACCTTCAGAAAAAACCTAATACGATGTTTTCTAAAGAATGTGTCTCACTTAGATCCTTTTTCCATGTGCCAAAGAAAGCCCGTGAGATATATATACATATAAAAAGAACATGAGATGAGGCACTTGCACAACTGCTATTGTGCTGCGCTCAAGCATGCAATGGGTGAACACGCACTGCCACAGCTCGTCTGTGGCCACAGGGAAGTGACAGGGCGTTACGCTGGTTGTAGGCATCTGGGCCTCCGGCTCTCGTCGCATAACAGCGCAAATGCGTGCTACTGGCCTAGTGCTGCCAAAGTGATAAAGTGTCCAACACTGCAATAGAGAAGGAAGCAGCTTTTTATATTGTTTCAAGAAAGGAAAGGGTTGAGCGTGTAAGAAAAATGGAAGGCGATGACTGCTACAAACATTTGCCCGTTGGTTAAAATTACCTGATAAGATTCTACGTTGAGTGAACTCATCCAAATGAGAGAGAGAGAGAGAGAGAGTAAATTTTCAGTCTGACTGCAACTGTGCTTGTTCACCCATTGCACACTTGAGAGCAGCACAATAGCAGTCGCGCAAGAACCCCATCATGTTTCTGTGTGTTATTCACATCTTGCGGACTCTAGGTCCGTTCGATTTACCTTGCACTGAGTGAACTAGTTCCTGGCAGTTCAGAAAAAGTGTCACACTCATGCAGCGCCAGTTCAGCAGTGCAGGCATAGCGCGACACTAGCGCCAAACTGAAACGAATGCTGAAGTGCAGGTAGTGCAGGCCTTCTGCTGGTCTTGGCGCTTCGCCAGCTGCACGTCGACTTTTGTTCATGGATTGATCCAGCCTGCCCGCGGTTAGGCGAAAGTGTATTGAAGGGTGTACAGGCTGGTTGATATATGGTGGAAACCGCTATGGATTGCGGCGCATCATCTGCAGCAATCGTTCAAACAGTTATTGAGCTGATGGACTCGGACAGTGAAGACGAGGATTTCGACGATGTTGTCACAATTCTAGCGCTGAAGCTAACTAGGTTGCAACGCAATAGAATTCCTAAGTACTGTGAAGAAGTCGTGAGTCGCTACTTTGATTTTGAATTTAAAAGACTTTTCCGCCTATCGCACGGTTCCCAAACACGCCTATCGCCAAACACGGTTCCCATCTTCATTGACGATCGGCGTCAGCTGCTGCCGTCGTCTGCTGCCATGGCTGTAGCGCTTGTGCACGACCGGCACCACCTCTCAACACGGTGCAGGGTCTGCCTGAACTAGCCCTGCACGACGCCTGCACTTGTTTAAAACGAACGCCGTAGTTCAGAGGGCGCCACGTTGCACTGCCAAAACGAATGGCCGAGTGTGGCACTACATGAACTAGTTCAGGTAGTGCAGATAAATCGAACGGACTGTTTCTTTGGTACACAGAAAAAACTGTGTGAGATATATCGTGTAGAAAACAATTTTCTAGATGCTTTTTGAAGGCACCCTACAACATTGTGTATCACACTTGCAGTCTTAAGCCATTAATCAAAAGGTTGGGTAATTAATTGTAATTAAATAATTAGTTATGGTGAAAATAAAGAATAGCTCAAGTTACTCTACGCTATTGCCAACACTATATGCTCAGTGCCTTTCATTTTTTAAGCATTGGCTAAAGTTACGTGGGACAACCTGTACAAAGATTAGTTTATAGATCTCTCACTTCCAAGGAATGACCAAGACCAATGTTGCTTGGCATTTATCCTTTCCACGGCAGTGCATTTGTCGAAACAGAAAAATGCAAGCATTGTGTTTGTGCGACTTAATGTTTGTCTATGTCTCAACAAGTGCGCTGCTTTTCAAATGATAATGGCCAACCAACTGCTACCAAGAGCCCACCAATAGCCTGTTTGGCTTAGCAGATGCAGCACAAACTGCCACATTCAGCATCATGTGGCCAATCACTTTCTAAAAACATCCTGCACCCGTTAGGGTGTGATTTAGCTGCACAGCAATTGTTATCAGTCCCTCATTCATTTAACCCTGCGCACCCAGTACTCTCTTGTCAGGATTGCTATGAAGATGCACAGGTAAATACACGCACATGTAAATCCTTGCAGAAATCCTGGCAGGTGGAGAGTGCCACATAAGCAAGGTTAAAAAATAAAAGCACATAATTGGTCATGATAAGACCTTAGGGTGTGCACACTTTACAATAGAGAATAACAAGTGTCCAAAAAATGGCGGCTGTGACGTCACCAATCCTTTCGGTTCCTGCGGTACGGACAAAAGCCAGGCGTGCAATATGATGAGACATTGCGCTGCTGCAACAGCAGAGTGCTAGAAAACCGAAAGCAGTGCAAAACTTGGAGCACACGCAAAACTTTGTCCCAGTATTATGAATTTGGAAAGTACTCTATAAAAATACACGGCTTGCATATCAGCTTCTGACTTGTTTTACTACTATGAACAAGCCACGACCGCCACCACTGAGCCCTTCGCACATTCATTTTTTTTTTCTCTCTTTGAGGTGCCACATATCAATAATTTCATTGCTCTGACGGAACAGTCGGAAAGTGTGTGTGATTTTGGACACTACCTATGGCCACACAAAAGGTAAAAGTGTGCACATTAATTTCAAAGTGCCGTCATCGACAAAAGTACAGAGCCAATGGAAAGAGCTGAACCGTACCACCTGCTGTAGGATGCTCTTGCTAGAGCAGTAGGAGATGGCAATGGCATTGTTGCGATGCCGCTTGGCCGAGCCGGGGGGACTCGACGTAGAGCACAGGCGGCCTCGCTTGAAGGTCACTTCGGGCGTCGACACCAGGGCAGAAGGCACAGGGCCCCGCACCACTGCATTCTTGCTCGGCGAGCCCAGAAAGGGAGGCCCGAACCCACCCACCGACGTAACAACTGGTGTGAAGGGCGGTAGCTGCGGCACGCAGAGGTTTTCCCGTCGCGGTCGCTTGCTGCTCTGCGCCTGGGTGGGGCTGCTGCCCGCCGAGTCCAGGCCATCTTGATATGCTGCGGCAGCAGCCCGCTTCCTGCACGCAATTGCAAGCACAATGGAAAGCAAACAAGTCCAGTGGAAATCCATGAGGCAGGGAAAGCCTTATGCAGAGAAAAGATTGCCATCCATCCGAAAGCAGCACAAAGATATGAAGGTCTCTGTACAGGTTTTTTTAAAAAGGAAGCCTTCGCAGCTGAACACAGTAGAGCCCTGCTGTTACGTTCCTCACTGCTGCGTTTTCCCGGCTGCTATGTCGTTTTTATCCGGTCCTGGCAGTGCAGTTGTTCTAGTATTATTTTTTGTTGTTTTGCCATCCCTGCTTGGACTTACAGGATGTCTGCACTATAATAGAAATTAAATAAATATATATATATATAAATAAATAAATAAATAAATAAATAAAGCAGGCACTGCAACCCATACACCAATAACAAAAATTAGTTGAGTCTAAACAGAACTGGTAAAATCTTATTATACAGGCCAAGGTCACTACTGCGACGATTTGTGAGCCAGAATTATATGTTAAGTTTCCCATTTTTAGAATGCCCAGTGGAAATGAAACAAGGGTAATGCTAAATGGCATAAAAAATGTAAAGTTGTCTACTAACCTCCTCTCCTTGAGGGCTTGGATGACACTCTCTGTAGAGCATGGATCCTGCTTATCAGTTTCGGCAGTGGCTGCTGGGTGGCTGCATAGGCAAAACAGTGGTGGCATGTGAAAGTGGCATGTGAAAATGGCATGTGAAAATGGCATGCACTTGAGGAAACAGTATTTGAACAAGCTGCAGGACCAACCCAAAGCAAAGGCTACTTTGGCAGCACTACACTTGTACATGAACTCCCGTGCCCGCAGCACAGATGCACTGGAACAAGCCTTCATGAGGAACACAAACCAGGCAGCATGAACGCGTGAACTTATTCAACGCCGCTGAGCCTTGATTAAAAGCACAAACTTATCTTTTCATCTGTTTTTTCATTGCTTTCCTTTCATGCAAAGTCAGCGTGCACGTTCGGCTCTCTTCTCTCCCTCGAAAACACTTCACAATCAATACGCTCAGTACATGGCCGTTGTTCCTTTTTGCAAGAACCTATAAACAATACCCACCAGACTGGTTCGCACTTCTCATTCGCCTTAGGCTCTACAGTACTTTGATATTATTCACATGCCCACAGCATAACAAACTGGAGGAGGCAAAGCAAAAATTTGTATAATGCTGATCGAAAGTTATCTTCTGCATACTGGCAAGCCCGAAAAATGTAGATGCATCCACGAGCTTGACAAATTCCACATGTATTCATGCCGAAGATTTCTTTTTTTTTTTTTAAGCACAATGACAGAGGTGGAAGAGTAGAACAGGTAACAATGGGACAACTTGTTCTACTTCGTGTCTCAGTCATCACGCTTCAAAAAATATTAAGCACAAACATCGATTAGCTGTCCTGAATTGCCATGCTGTGGCAAATGTATTCTTGAAGTTCTTGGTATCAAAACATACCCGAACGTCTGGTTCTGTATGTGGGAGGTCGTCAGCGGCAGGATCTTGACCTTCACTGGCGGTATCAGTTCTGGCGATGAAAATGGTTTGGCCAGTGGCAGTGGTGACTTATTGAGACACACCACTGGATAACTCCCCACGGAGTATTTCTCCTGCTGGATCGGGTGCCTCCGAGCGGTGACTGGGAGCCAGTCAAGTTGGAACTTCCTGGAACGAGCAAACGTCAATCATCAACCGCAAGCCAAACTGCACAATCTTGTCACACATTTACATGCACACACTACTCTGGTTCAACCTAATGTGCGTAGAACACAGGATGCAGTATAAACTGTCTGGTACCCAACAAGTTGTCAGACGAGTCATTTCATAACTAATTTAGGGTGCCCTTCCCAGCAGTCGTTCTGAAGGAAATTATGCTGGTGTATTGCTGGCAGAGAGCTGCAAGGCACGGGTGATGCCCTTGAACAAAAAGTGAGGAATAATATTTCTCTATCACGCAAATGGTACCTCTACTTGAACAAGCTCGCATATGTTAACAGGAGTGCACAAGCACGGGGCAATTGACACCTGCAGCACCGACTCACGATAACTACCTGCACTACCGACGAGGGTACAGTCACATGCAGGCATCGATGGCTACACACTCATGCGTTCCAGTTAATGTATCTTAGCTCTATACACATCTGGCAAGAACACTTATTTATTTACATACAGTGCAGCACGCTTAAAATTGCGACAAAAACGTTGAAAAACGTGCCTCCCATAACCATGCTTTGTTAAGTCTGCGTTTATAATACATACATTTAGTGTACAATGTGCGTCATGTGGGTCTGGCCCAATATCTAACTGCTATGAACACTCCTTGTTGGAGCCAGCTAGTGGCGATGCAGATTTTAGTCCTCAGAGCAGCAGTTACACAAGCTCCGAGGACTTGTATGCATTAAACTTGTAGCATATGGTCATGCTGCCACAGTTATGACCAGAAATCACAATAATTGGTGTCATTATAAATGAACTGTCATGTATGACACGATGCGTTTAATCTTTCAGATGAACCTGACCTTCTTTTTTACGCAGGATATTTACTGCAGACCAAATAATAAGGCTAATTTGATGCGTCAAGGTCAAGGCATGGGAATTAAAGGGCCTTTAACAGGATGTTTGCATAGAGTACCGGCCAGAGTGTAAACCTTAAGTGTACTCTTTAGGTAGTAAACTATGAAACCATCAATCTTTTGTTAATACCAGGTAACTTGTTAGAGAAAATGACAGAGTTATTCTTCAATGTTTCCTGAACAAGCTGGTTTGTCTTAGATTGGTCTGAATAAACCTTAGCAAGCTTCACCTCAGGCACATTTCACATTCCACGTGCATAACAGGATAAAAGTTTCATTATATCCAAATAGCGAAACTTGAAAAAGAAAGTCCACGGACGACTACTGTGTCCTATTTTACCATAAGGTGCCATGCTGTGTCACACCACCATTTTGTAAACTTCTTTTTGGTCACGTTTGGTGGGGTTTGATAAACATGGTTTTTGGGCGCTAGATGGGACCTGCAAAAGGAAAGACACACACACACCACACACACCGTGTCTTTCTCTTTGCTTGTACCATCTAGAGCCCAAATACAATGGTTTGTACAGATGGGAGTTATCCGTGTTTCTGAAACTACCAAGTTATCTTTGAAAGGCTGCTTTCTGTAGCTACCTCAACAGCTCAAGTGTGACTGGAAGGGCAATTGTCATTACTACCGAACTATTACTGTGATTACTGCCTAGCTATTAGGTGCGATAAAAAAAGAAGGATGAGTACCTCAAATGCAGTCATCGTTTCTATCCCACCGAGCATTCACATTTAGAATAATACGCCAATGTCTTGTGAAATGATGAGTTCAAGTGTGACGATTTAACGGTTCTGCTTGTTTTTAACATCGTCTCAAGGCATTTGTAAAGAAGTCAAATCTTTTAAATAAAACAGCATTTGAGCAATGTGAGTATAACAAGATGGGCATAGCAAAAGGGTCTGAACGAGGGCTGTCTGAAACTGTCCCCTTCCTGAGAGATGTGCTTAAGCAAGCTGAGAAAACAATTAGCAATTACGAATAAATAATTATCCAGTTTGGCAAAAACGTTTCGAAACTTATTCTGACAAATTTAACGCTGCTGAATTCAAAACTGTTGTTTTGCAGCTGCTGGAATGTGCGTTCAATAAGCGCTGACGAAAATGTCTTGTTTCTGATAGCAGTTACGAATGTATGTACGAACGCTGCGCGTGCAATCGACGCCTGCGAGCACGCGAAGAATTTGCGCGTAAGCCACACACACACAAAAGAGCACGCGCATCGTGCAACTCACACATTGAAAAAAAAAAGAAAATACGCGCCAGCTTCAAATCAGCACGAGACGTTACACGGGACGATATCCGAAGGACGACTCGGACACATTTCAGAAACCAGCCACACGCACTTCCTCTAGCGGAAGCGCAACTTTTATGGCGGGCACGTCCTTCATTCAAATTTGAAACAGACCCGGCCCAACGGCGTGTGCGTGAACGGATGCAGTTACTCACCTCCCATGCCCCGGCGTGGAAGTACTTTGGCACGATCGGTTGAGAATAGTGGTTTTACTCATCAACACGGGGCTAGCGAGGCCGTATGCACCGCCGTCAACCTCGCCGCTCCGGTGTACCCGCGAAGGAGTGTCAAATTTATTCCCGGGTGTCACGCGCAGATAATCAAACGAAACACTGCCGAACCTCGACGGTGTGGCCGACGTCGGTGTCGCACTGTTCGCGTAAACCGCGCGCTGCGAAGAGTTGCGCCCGCTTCGCCTTCTCTGCTCACGTTTGTCATGCTTTATTAAGCCTAGTATCGAGAGACGGTGGCGCAAGTTTTCCTCCCGCTTGTGCAGGTAATAATTCACTCCACTCCACAGAATGACGAACGCCGTCGCAGAGAAGACTGTCAGGAAACCCACGAGGTACACTGCACACAGTAAGCACGCACAAATAATATTCCAACGTTGAATTTCGGCACTGAGTATATTAAACATGTCTACAATGCATCTTGCGCGCTGAGGGGGGTAACAATCCGGGCGCGCGGACAGCAGCGACCATATTCAAAAGCGGTGATTGGATAGAAATGCGTTACGCAAAGACTCCTTACTTTGCCTCTGCAAATCTATTTCACTAGTAAAATAGGTGTGAATATTTTAAATTTATTGAATAATCATTTTGAGTTTTAAACTAGTCGGCGAATTATTTTTTTTGAGCCTTGTACGATTTACGGATTTACGACATTTGGCGGTATTTTGTCGGTGCACAACCTGGTTCTTTTCCCGGGTATTTCGGAGCAGAGCGGTGAGTATTCAAATTATGATATGCTTAAAATAATGAGCTTTTTGTGCCTTTGAATGCCCAAAATGAGCACGAACAAGTTCATATCCAACGCTGTCTTTTCTCGCGAGCTGTTAACGACATAAGCAATCAGCTGAGACAGTTGTGCGCTACATTGGATGTGTCGCTTTCCCGCAATGGCGCAAATTTAAAATGCTGTGATTGTGATTGGTTCTTCAGGCCACGTAAAGCATGGCGAACTTCGAGTTCGTCTTGCCTTTGACCAAGGACCAACTCTTGAGATCCGAGAGTGTCGGGCAGTATTATGTCAAGGACGTGGTGCCGGCTCGTGAGATCGGAGCACAAGTTCGAGGTACGTAGTGAGCTGTTTTAATTTGCCCCTTCAGCGCGGTGTAATCCGCGCACTGTTCCTTGAGTCATCTTGCCTGTACTTTTGTCTTTGTGCGTAGGATTTCTCTCCAAGAAAAGACTCCTCGACACCAAATGTGTTGTTGATTCCTTCGATCTGCTTTACAGTGTTATCACGTAAGTCAGACATTGCTCTTCTCTTGTTTTTAAGCGCTTCGGAAACTAGCTCTCGTGACGCTGCATTGGTCGTTTCAATTTGCAGAAACTTTCGCTCCGTTGACGAGACGGTGATCCAAGATGCATTTGACCTGGCACTCTTGGGTAAGTACTCGCGTCGGTAGCTTGCCGCTTTGGTCATTGGCAATTTCATATCTGTACTGCAAAGTTCACATGTTTTCGCAGGTGTTTCAAAGGTGGAGTCAGACTTGACAATACTGCTGCAAGATTCTGACGCAGCCTTAGATTTCGACGCCAAAAAGCAGGCGCAGAATCACCTCAAGATGTCCTGCTATGTGCTTTGTCACCTCATCGATCTCATTGAAGCTGAAGCCAGCAAGCCGTCGTCAGATGTGGCCGTGAGCGCGTCAAAGGTATTTACAAGTTGTCCACATTTTGTTATCCTAAACAGGCACGTCGTTAACTGATTTCGCACTGTGATGTTGACTTTTTAATGGTACATGTGTTTGTTACTCGTGGTAAACACAGCTTTAAGTTTCCACCTTCTACAAACCCACGAGGTATATTCCCTGCACAACAAAACCTCCTTCATTAAGGTGGTCTGCATGCTTCTATGCTACTACACACAAGATGCAAGGTACTTCCGGCACCCTACAAGTCGAGGATAATTAGGTGCGATGATGGCAAGCCACTGTGTGACAGATGCCTGCGATGAGCACACATGCACTTGCATCGTTATTGGGTCGGCAAAGTGTTGCATTAAATTTGAGCTCTGTTCCTTCACCATGGTGGCATGGAAATAGAAGGAATTTCTGTTTGGCAGGGAAGTTGACTTGGAGGTTTTTGCAAATGGACTTGGAGTTTTATCATTAGCGAACGAAAGTTATTGATGACTTTTTAAAGCCTTTCTGTTGTTTTTATGATATTCTTGTATGTGGATGCTTGTATGGTTGCTGGATTGGAGCATCCAGACCTGTCTTGTGAAGGAAATTGTTTTGTGCAAGCTTCTTAATGTTATTTATGCAACTTCTTTCATTATTTGCATTAGAGGATATAATAAACAGTTAATTTGGGTAAGACGGCATGTCTTTATCATGCAGAGAAAGCTGACAATGTTGAAATGGCATCATTTCATGATGACATGGTGAATAAGCGACTTTGTAGAGTACTTGTACTACATTCTGTAATCTTTCCTCTTTCTTTTCTTATTCCCAGACAGTAAGCTTCAGGATATTGCTTAGGCAGAGCTCTAGCCTACAGGTGTATGCCATTCTGCATTATTTCAGTTAAATCTTTGAGGATGAAGACTTGTGTAGAAATTCCAAAACTACCTGAAGTATAGCCTAAGCTGTACAGTACAGTCAACCACAACAGTTCATTGACCAGGTGATCTAAAAAAATTTTGAATTTCTGAGCAGCCAATAAAACTGTACATCACAATGTTGTTCCCATATACTAGCAGAGGTTGTAAATGTGAATACCAGGCTGTGTTGTCAGGCAGCGAACATGTTCAGCCTTTTGCCATATTCCATGGTTCGTAAACTTTTGTGGTCGACTGTCAATGTATCATAGGGAATATAATAATCAATCAATTGTTTATTTAACATGCCTACAAACAACCCTAAGGTATGAGTGCTGACACACTGGCAAAAAGAAGGAAAAAAAAACAAATACAGGAAAAGAAACGTGAAATAGAAAATGACCGTTATGAAAAGAAACAGTTTACAATCTACAAAAGCCACGGCGAGTTTGCTGCAGAAAGACCAAGAAAAACGCAAACAATGCATGATAGTCAATAAAAATTAATCAATCCAGCCTTTAGATTATGTGCCCAGAAAAAAAAGATAATGCAGCGCTTAAAAAAGGATGTGAGGTTAAAAAAAGAAAGAAAATAATGCATGCACAGAAAAGTCATTTTGGCATAATATTGTCACAGAAAAAAGAGAACAAGGAAGGTTTATAAAAGCTCTTATCCATCGACGAAGGAAACATAAACTGATCATCAACAGAAGATTAGTGAACAAGTACAATGAGAGAAAGAACTGTACAGCTAAAGTTACAAATATAAGGGAAAGTGGATAAAGAAACGGGAAACAATTCATGTAATATATGTGTAAATGCAATGCACCAAGAACATTAATTGTACGGGGAAAAAAGAGAAAAAGAAAGCCGCTGGAACACTAGGCATATCACCAGGAAAGGTGAAAATGTGCTTAATTGCATGGTGAAAGAGCGCACATATATGACAAAAACTAGCGCACGACAATACGAAGCTGTGAACAGGACGACGAAAGAGTCTGGTGAAAAATATCAAGATCCGTGAAATAGGTATTATGCAGATTTTGAATTTTATACACAGAAGAATGTTGTCTGTGACAAGCAGGAACGTAGAATAATCAGTGCACCCTGGTGGCCTTCTGCAGAAACTGAAGTGTGACATAATTAAGTAGCTCAGCTTAGTTCAGGTAATAATAATAATAGCTCGACTGCCCAGGGTTGATGAAATGAAAGGTCTTGGTGTGTACTTGGACAAAATGCCAAGCTTCTCTTCACACGCTAAATATGCAAAAGAACATGCCCTTCGTGCTCTTGGAAATGTTTGTCGTATGTCCCATGGTTCCCACTTCCCTGTTGCCTTTCCGAAATTGTATTCTACTGTGTTCCTTCCGCTACTAGAGTATGCTGCTGTAGTTTGGGATGGAATGTGCAAATCTAATGGTGGCTTCCACAAAAAAATTGATATATATATTTTCAAGCACCACTTTTGTCGTTCTGGCTACCATAGCCCAGCCCTCGCAATTATACAACTCACACCAATAAAACCAAGCGTATTAAATCAGACCTTTTGTTGCTCTATAAGGTGGTCCATGACATTATGCATTGCCCAAAGCTTTTTAATCATGTGCAATGTACGTGTATGTGTACTCCATGTCTTAATTGTGTTATTGCTGATTTTTTGCTCATTAGGCAACTGTTTATCCAGTTCTTTTTTTTTTTTATTCTAAAGTTGTAAAATAATTTGTCATAGCTTTTGGTTGTAGTTGTTTTGCATTTCTACCTTTATTGTTTTTGTTTCCCTGTGCATCAGAACTGGGTGCATTAAATAATGATGATGATAATAAATTATTATTATTATTAACCATAATATAATGATAAACCATTAACCAAAAGATCAGGCACCAGGAACTGCAGTGGTTAGAACACCTGAGTCACACGACTCAACCAGCTTTACTCAAAGCACTAAGGCTTTAAATTTGTAACAGCGAAATTTGGAGCATTCAAATAAATGTTTATTGTAAGCTAAAAGGTGGCACATTGCATTAGCATGGTGTCTTTTTTTATATATATATTTAATCACCAACATGCTTATGCTGACCTCATTGGTTCTTGTGTGGAGCTGGTGCCTTCATGAGATCATAAACTTTTTCTGTATTTGCTGATTCTGGGTTGCATAAAATGTGATGGCTATTGTCTATGAATGATGGCTAGCAGCAGTGCAAGCTTTGCTCAACATTCCTTCTATGCCAGTGACCAGCAAACAGCAGAATTTTTTTACAGATTCCGTCAAACTTGTTTATGGTATTTGTCCTGAAATGTTCTGTTTTCCCATTGCAGGGTCGCAAGAAAGTGACTGCGAATAACATGAAATTTCTTGAGTGGGGGTCACAGAAGCTGAAGGCTGTCCAGTGCCTCAAAAATATACACGAGCTTTCCCTCCAGTGCCTGTGGTCACCGCAGCCTGTTGAAGATGAGTACATCAAGTGAGTCTGACATCGGTGTTTCTTATCCGTCACTGGTGGCTCAGTGGCTGCGACATTCTACTCCTAAGTGCAAAGTTACGGCTTCAATTCCCAGCAACTGCGTTCTGATGGGGCGGAGTGCAAAAAATGCTCAACTACTTCAGTTTAGGTGCACATTAAAGAAATGCACGTTATCCAAATCAATCCAGATCTACAGTGTCTCTTGCAGCCAATGCATTGCTTTGGTACGTTGAGGAAGCACTGACATGATATTTTCGACTGTTCATTTCTTGCTTTAAATGAAGGTCCTCGACATTGAAAACCTGAAATCGCAAAAAAAAAAAAAATGTTTTTCAATGGAACTAAGATTGAAAAATGAAAATGGTTCATTACATTGCGAATTTTGTTAAGTCGAGATTCGTTATATCAAGGTTTGACTGTATACCATAAATCACGAGGAAAAAAAAATTAAAATATATATATATGTGTGTGTGTGTGTGTGTGTGTGTGTGTGTGTGTGTGTGTATGTATGCATGTATGTATGTATTTGTCGGCTCCACTTGTTTGCAAAACTTTTGTCTTCCAAAAGCACATAAATCACCTAGTAAACAACTATTTGCATAGATAGCATTCGTTTAATCAAAATTCGTGATACTTTATGTTTAGAGGACTTGTATAATGTGGAGATAACAGTGTCCCGACAATGTGAAAATAAAAAGTAAAAATTTCCAATTCCATTTAACAAGGTTGTGGAGGGGGCTTGTCTTAACTGACTTCGCGCTTGTACTGCTTAGGGTTGACGGCCAACTCTCGCCCTATATGGCCGGACTTCGTCACAGTTCCCTCAAGGTAAAGGAGGAAAGTGGTTTACGCTGTGCTGTATTATCAACACACCTTTCTTTTTTGTCTTTCTTCTTCTCCCCCCCACCCCTGTACACACACACGTACAGACACACTCACACACATAGAGAGTGCTTTGATTTAAAGCATAGATTTAGAGCACGGAGACCACTCTGCAGGTTATCAAAACGCCTCCAAAGGCTGTACATAACTAGTCCAAGTGCTTCTGTGCTTTTCTAAGCCACTTAAATGTCACAGTCCATAGTGAGAACTGCTATGAGGGGGTATCAATTTTAGTGTTTAAATTGAGGTTGTTTACCAGCGACCATTTACTGCTTTCACACAGCTCACCCACTCTGAAAGCTCCGTATAATATAGCTTGTGATTTCTTTCGTAAGCCAGCTCCGAAAGTAGGCTTTATTGCTCCAAAAGCTGCTCTGAAATAGCATGTGTCAGTAGCGTCACTGCATTATAGTGAAACAACAACAGGTCTATCGGTAAAATGTTAAGCTTTACTGAAGTAATTCAGCCTCTTGGTTTGATGTCCTCCAAAAACTTCTTTTTTACAGTCTTGTAGCTGATTGCTTCTTCAAGTTGATAGAAGATACTGGCAACATAAAGTCGAGCACCATCAAGGATGCATTCACCACAGTGATTGCCTTGAACATCAAAAGGCACAGCTATGCTATTGGTGAGTTTATGTTATGGTACTGTTTTGTGTTTGATATCGTGGAGCATGTGTTGCAGGTTGGACATTGATGATGATGATTGTGTCAGCACCTAATTGTAAAGGCATTGTGACAGTGCAACAACTGTGTATACTCTTACTGTCTTCTGGCATATTGTCTCGTAGACTTGACAGGGGGCGCAGGCATAGGTGTGATGATGTTCCAAAAAAAGCTGTGCTCCCTATTGAGTGGACTTGTACTTATTGAAGAAACAGTGCAACTCGCAGTGGTCATAGTGACACCGCACTTGGCAGTCATCGGATTGGATGACACGTCCGACAATCGGTCCCTGTTCATGCATTGTCATCGAGCATTCAGACTCGACCAGTAGTCATTGTTGTAATTCTGAAAAAAAAACGCATATGTGACATGTCTTTCTGCTTGTGTGGCTTGTGGCTACCGCATGTGGCTTGTCTTTCTGGAAGGGGCCACAGCATTTGTGATGTGACAATGATGTGATGCAGCAAGCTTATATTGCACAAGAAACAGAGACAACTTCTATAATGAAAAATTTATGTATAGATTTCTTTAATTTGCTCTGCTGTGACCGTATGAAGCACAAAATTGTATACTGTGGGAACATGTCACAGGCTTTATGAATGACTGTCAGGTAAGGGAGAGCGACGCAGAGAATTGTTGTGCGGGACATTCGCGGCACTATTAGTATATGAAACTGGCACCTAAAGTTATCAAGCTTGAAGCACATCCGGAAATTCCAAGCATGTTCCTGCTCTTGGCTTCAGCATTGGCCATCATTTCATTTTGCTGTGCTGTGCCTTTTTTTTTTTTCATTTATAAAACTGCAAAGGTATAGAGAAAAAGCTTGTGGCTCAACTACGGAAACAATTGCTACAGTACTTGCTCAAGTATGCTACAGTATGCGCTCGTAACATTGTGCTCAAGCTAGGTGCCTTGTGCTTGCAGGATGCGTCATGAAAATAATGCAGGTGCTGCAAGCTCACGAGCATGTAGCATCCTTTCTTGCCGAAGCCCTGTTGGTCTTTTCGGAGAAGTTTGGTGTGAAAAGCATTGTTGGTGACTGCATCAGGTAAGAGAGAGTTCTGCTTCATATTTTTTCCTGGTGGATATTGTGTGGGAAATTCTGCTGTGAGTTGTAGGGTTGGTTAGCTTTTGGTAAGAAAGAATGCTGCAACTCAGTAGCGCAGACGTACAAATGGGGCCCTTGTAGCTTTGCCCAGAAGTGTGGCTTCACGACAGAGTGCCGCATTCAAGCATTAACATGGTAACTGTGACACCAACACCCACTGTCGCGGTTGTGTCAATCAGGGATGCTGAAAATCCGGAAACACAAAAGAGTAGTAACTGCTCTTCATTTTTTTGTTGGTGGTTACACTTCATTTGTTTGCCACTCATTAGCCATGCTGAAAGCTCACACCAGCTTAAAGCATACTTCTTATTACCTTTAGTACCATTGTTCTTAAGGCACAATGTTGCTGATGCACATAAAAGCTGTCAACGAAATTCGCTCTGTGACATGCGTGGCAGTGGCAATTTTTTTCGCTTACATCGCCGCTTGTGAAACAGCCTTGATGCCAGAACCTGCATTGGTTGGTACTCCTGTGAGATAAGACACCACATACAAAAATGCCTCTGCATAAGACGAACTGCCTGCAATTTCACCGATCCTTGCATAGGACTTCAGTAAATCTATAAACGCAGAATGTGCAATACTGGTACTAAAAGGGCACCGTGCAACATAAAAGAAAGTGAAGAAAATAATTCACCAACTATTATGATACTCCTTAATGCGAAATTCATTGAGCGATATATTGGCTGGCACAGACAATTTGTCTCGTGCGGCATGTTGCAGACGGAGTGAAGTGTGACGCGACTGCCTCGCTAATAGGGAGATCGCGAGGGGCAGTGCGTGGGTGCCTTGTGGTCGTGGTTCAGAGCAGCCACCGCAGACAGACCTTTGCTAATGCAGCGCTTTGTTTCCATACAGCGACGCGCGCTAATCTGGCATCATCTCATAACCATTGTCACCGCACAGCCCACCTTGCGCGGCACTGCGCTTTTCTTCTCGTACTTTTGCCACACCCTCCTGCTCTGCTTTTTGCCTCATGGTTCCACTATCCTCCTCTGCTTTCCTCCTCTGTTTTCCTCCTCACACTCTCTTCGCTATCACTGTCTTTCATCTCCCGCTGCGCTCCACGTTCGCTTTCATCCTTCGCTATGCTCATTTACTCTGTTACGAGGTACAACGCTGACGCTTGCCGCAGGGACAGGCGCCTAAGAGCTGTGCTCTAAAAGAGAGGAGGCGGGTCTAGCGACGTAAACATAACGTGCTTTCTTGGCTCCAGTATCGGAGAAGGTAGAAGGCGAACTTCACTTGTGGACCCTAGTCGGGGCAAAGAGAGAGCATGTCTATGTTGGCACTGAAGTTAACCTTCTGGCAGCATGCAACTTGACATACTTTCATACTTGACAGCATGAATCAGCTTAACATACTCTAGAATTAAAATGGTCCCTAAACGGGGCCCTGCAACTTCCTATGTATAACCAAAATTTGTTATGGGACATAATCAGGGGCCGTTGAATATTGTTACATGGTAGTTTGTGACACTACAGAAAGACATTGTGAGGAGAAGAGGAAGATGAGCTGATGCTGACATTATTCAGTGGTATTGCTCTACCCTGTGGTTTCGAGCTATGCATTGTCCCTGTATATACTATATCCCCTGTAAATATTCTTCCCCGTAATATTTAGTGGAGGTGTGGAGTAGCATCATTAGTGACGGCAGCAGAACAGAGGTGTTGTCCGCTACGGAGATCCAGATCCAGGTTGTTGCGAGTTTACCGTGCATGTAGCATGGGCATTGAGCCAAATAGTAATTGTGTTAAGGGTCATAATGTCCCAGACACAGAATGCTCATTACGTTGCCTGTGTGCCGCAGGCATCAGAAGGGGGTTTACTGAGCTTAAAACAAAAAGCTGGGTGCCTGGCATGGACTCTTTCTGTCGCCATTTCTATTCACATGTCTATTTCTTGCATGCAGAGAGCTGTGCCGCCTGGATTCCTTGGAGAATGCGCAAGACGTCGGCGGCATCCGGAATCTTGCCACATTTCTTGTGGAGCTTACAGACAGGATGCCTGAATTAGTCACAAAGTCAGCTGGCTTGCTTGTTGACCTGCTGAATGTCAAGGTTTCTATCTGCTTTTTGTTTGTTTTATAGATGAACACAACCAATAATGCGAGCTTCCGAACCAAAGCTGAGTTTTTTAGTATTATCATAATTTCTTTTTCTTTTTTGACAATTGCACCTGCTGTGGCGCATGTCTCCTTTTCTTGCGTGGTCGTGGCCGTGCATGGCTGTCAGCACAGCTGAGTGCATATTCAGGCCGCACGTCCTGCTTTATATGTTACCTGCTATGTGTTCAAAGAGTGGCCATGTCGAACTGCCATGGCATCATGCGTGCGGTCCTCCCACATGTTCAATACTGGAGGTAGCGAAACCTCGAGTTTAGGACACGTGTTGAAGTAAGACGCAGATGAAGCTTCCTTTCCCCACTGCCCGCACTTTTCATGACAGCGTCTTCCACTGCAGGCGACGCTATCAGCCAAGGGGGGTGGAGTGATCGCGAGAGCATTGCTGGCTTGCTTCGTACCACCGATGTGAGGATATCGTCGACATGGCATAAAAGCTTACCTTTGTTGCCAACTCTCAAATTCAACAAAATTATTTTTTTTCTCATCCACATTTGCTCTCTCCAACTGCCAGATAATTCGAAAAATCTTGCTGCCCCTTCCCTGTAAGAAAAATCAATCAGCGACTGTACTTATTTGCATATAAGCTTGAATTTCAATAATAACAATATTTCTGTATAACTGACCAGATTGCAAATTTTACTGAGTTTATTAAACCCCTGGAATAATCGTTGCGGGTTACGTTATGTAACACGTCGAGCATTCCACGCTTCGAAGCCGTCCGCGAGGATTACAAAGGTGGAGTCGGCGCCACTGCCGACAACAGCGAATTCCTTCAATGAAAAACATGTCACCGAACAGAAATCTTGGTAACGAGTATCAAAGCAGCTAAGCCTAGTATTGCTGAGGTGGTGGTTACGGCTTCCAGCGGATTGGTGTGCAGGAGTGCCGGTTCGAGGCTGCGAGATAATGAAAATGGCGGCAGTGGTGGCTTCGATTAATGCCTAGACACTGCAGTCTGGAAAATTGGATGGCGAAGGGTTTCTGCCTCCAGAATTTTGGACGTCCTTATGCATTGGTTCTATGGGGTATGTGGCTTTCCTGCGAAGGTGTTTGAATTAGTCCTTGACTGTAATGTAGGAAATTGCTCAGTATGTTCTGATCAATGAAAAGTCAAATGATGGAAGTCAGCTTCATTTCCTTCAGAAGAAATGTTGCTAGCTAGAGGACCGTACAAACAAAGACAAACGGGTGCTTTGTGTGGTTCTGTAGTTAGCACTGTATATTTCATTTTCTTTTTTCTCAAGATGTTGATGTGCAATCAGGTATCCCAAATTCATACCATCATATTATTTTTTCAGAGCTACACCATGCGGATTGGCGTGTTGACAGTTTTCTTCAAGATTGTGCTCGATGTCCTAAGCAAAGAGGGATTGGACAACAAGGAGAAGGAACTGAGAGACACACTCCTTGACCACCTGGAGGTTTGTTTTCCAGCATATCGCTAGCATTCACTTTGAGAGCATCGAGGCAGGGAGTACAGTTAAATATAGATCAACAAAAATGTCAGAAGAGTGGCCGGAGTCCAAGCTAAGCTTGTAGTGGTAACTAAATTTCTGCATTCTGCTTCTACCATAGCGACACAAGTTGCACGGAACTACATATAATTTGCCGATCTTGCTATGAACTGCTAAAGCTTTTCGAGGTTATCACTGATGTATTCCCAAGACCAGTGAGAGATTATCATTTAAGTTCAATTAATGGCATCATCAGTTTCGGAAATGTAGATGGAAATTTTAGCGTGAGGCAGCTTCACATGTTGATTTAGTGTAGATGTTTGTTTCTTACTGTGGACTGTACAGTGATGCGCTGTTAATCACAAATGTTAATGTTACAATCGCTAGCATGTGGTTGGTTCACTAACCCTTTCGTTTGTAACAGCAGCATATTCAGTAAAAAAAAAATGTATTTGCGCCTGTCAGCTATATGTTGTACACTACACTCTAACAAATGTTTGCACTTTTTGGAGCTTATCTTGTCCTCAACAAGTAATGGTCATCTATCTTGTGTGCTCAGTACTTCCAAGACGTGAGTAACATGGTTGCTATCAGCTTGACACAGCATTCTTGACAGGAAAGTATCAAGTGTTGAGTTTTCAAGGAAGATATACGTATATGCAAGCAATACAGATGGCAATTATTGTTTGAAAAAAAAGTTACACACTGTAGAGCATGTAAGGTGTTATTAAAGTGTACATCTAAGAGCAGAAACTATTTGACTCTTTGTAAACAAGGCAGATATAAGTGACATCAACTAGTGCCAAGGCTTATCTTCCACAATTATTGCACCCATTTTGAATTTTTTTTTATGGTTCAACAATAATTTCGCTTCAACCCGCCGTGGTTGCTCAGTGGCTATGGTGTTAGGCTGCTGAGCATGAGGTCGCGGGATCAAATCCCGGCCACGGCGGCCGCATTTCGATGAGGGCGAAATGCGAAAACACCCGTGTACTTAGATTTAGGTGCACGTTAAAGAACCCCAGGTGGTCTAAATTTCCAGAGTCCTCCACTACGGCGTGCCTCATAATCAGAAAGTGGTTTTGGCACGTTAAACCCCATATATTATTATTATTAATAATTTCGCTTCCTGCGCTCCACAAGGCACAAGTATCCTTTACCTCGCTCTCAAACATCTTGTGAACCCTGCCTTCTCACACATGTTGTAATCTCGTTCTCCTCTAGGAGCACATTTTAGATGAGAATGCCTTTGTGCGGGGCAAGGTCTTGCAGCTTTGGCAAGACATGTGCAACAGGAAGTGCATTCCGCTGGACCGGCAACAGGCAGTGCTCGAACTCATCACCAACAGGCTGTGCGACAAGTCTAGCGTCGTCCGGAAGCACGCAGTCAGCTTCGTCTCTGCCTACCTCGCCAGCAATCCTTTCCTTGCCAAGGTGGGATGATGCCAGCGGCATTTTATATTCGTAAACTTCAGCGCCATGCGCTGCCAAGAGAAAATACCATATTTCTTTCACTCTAACGTGTCCACGAATGTAACGCACAATTTTTCATGGCTAGAAACGAAAGATGCGACTCCCTCGACTGTAACACTCACTCCGATCTTCATAATGTAAAAAAAAGTGATAAGGGCAATGCCTTAGATATCCCACTCACCCTTTTTGGGGGTAAGAAAGAAAGTACTAATGGCAATTCGCACGAACTCAGAAAAAGTAAAGTTATTACATCTGAGCTACTGTGAATGGGGCACCATTTATCTTCGCTCTCGGACATGTCCTTATCACATCAATAGTCTTGGAGCCTCTTGACTTTGGATCTGTCTGACTGACTCTGACTGACTCTGGATTTCGGATACCGCAGCCTAACGAACTTGCACTTTGGGCACTAAGACAGTGCTATTGTAGACCCTGTCAAGTTCTGCTGTGTTATTGAATTCTTCCATGTTGACATTCTGAGCCAATCAGAGAGGACATAACTGCCCTTTCACTTAACCAGATAAAGCATAACTGCCTTTTGAGCCAATAAGAAATATGCGAGGTCGACAACATGGTGGAATTTGGATTGACAGGGTTCAGTGTAGCACCACCCAGGTCAAGTGTGGGTTTGAATACAGAATTTTTTTCTCAACAATGATAGCTCATCACTATTGCAGTTTTGGTTTCATACTCAAATCTAATGCACATTTGTTTATTGTCATTTCCTGGGAAATTTTTCGAGAAAAAAGCCTGTCATGCGTCTTCTTTCTTCAAGGTTCCATGTTCACGCTTTTAAAGAACTGATTTGCCAGATATATTGCTTTCTGACTTGTGTATTGCTTTCTCCACTTGAGTGAAACAAAATACATGAAAGCGATGACGTAGCTAACACAACCTTTCTTGCACTTTGATGCGCTGTCTCGGACTTTTTTCCTTATTGAGGTGGGCATATTGCGCTCTCAAATTTGTCGTAGTCATGCATATTATCAAGTCGTTCAAACACAGAACTGGTTCATGCCTGCAGAAACATCGTGTGACAGTGCCTTCTTTACTTTCATCACTGTATAGTTGTCACCTGATGAACTGAGGAAGAACCTTGCTGAGGAAGAGGAGAAACTGCAAGCTCTACGGATATTGCACAAAGATGGTGAGCAGTTTCACTATAGCGGCGCTCTGCAACCATGCACATCAGGTTGCATGGCCGCTTTGTGATTGTAGCGCATTGCGAAAATGCTTATCTACCTAACCTTAGTTGCACGTTAGAGGGTTTCGCTTGTCCATTCATGCATTATCCTCGTGGAGTGACAGGTTGCCAGAGAAGTGGAAGCAGTAGCAACGACTGTGGCGCTTGACGTCCCAAAACTGCACATTAGGTTATGGGGGGCTCAAGATCATTTTTGACCATGAGGGGTTCTTTAATGTGCGCCTGAAGCCCCAAACTGCACATTAAGTTATGGGGTGCTCCAGATAAATTTCGACCGCGAGGGGTCCTTTAAAGTGCGCCTGAAGCATAGTACATGAGCGCTTTTGCATTCAGCCCCCACGGGGTTGCGGCAATCGTGGCCAGGAACCGAACCTGAGACCTTGTGCTCAGTAGTGCAACACCATATGGTGGGTGCCACTATGGTGGGTGCGTTCTGCATTGTTGAACCACAACACGATGTAAATGTTTTCATACATGTGTGCTCCCTCTGAGAAAAAGAGGAAAGGACTGCGTGTTAGTGATTATGTGGCTGCCGACGCTTCACACCAGCAGCTAAGACGAACATGACTGGTCACTGCAACAACAGCGCTGTGTCTTCGTCTCTGGTTGAACTCTGGGCCACAAGGTGACGCTACATAGATAACGTCTATGTAGCGAACCAAATATATTCCAGAAAAGATACGTATATTGGCAGACTAAGGTTCTCCACTCGGGAACCCCATGGAGTCAAAATTGTCCAGCACCCTGTCGCAACATCATCTCTTGTAGCCTGCACCACCATTCTGGGACATTAATTTCACCAAAATAATTTTCATGGGGACAAGACTGCAATATGAGTGCCTCCCTTGAGGTTATTCTGTGGGGGTGCGTCTTTTATTGGTCATCTTTCATCTGCAATTGCCCTTCGCTAATCCAGTTAGCAAGAACAAATTAATTTATGCTTTGGGTAAAAGCTTACCTGAGTAACACAGTTCTTTCGTCATTTTTTATTCTGTCAGTCATTGTTACTGTAGTACCGATACGTTCCCTGCCTCTCAGTGCGGTTTCACACTTTCATTAGCATTATTCATTTTCAATAACCCAACACAGAAGTTGCCAAAAACCACGCTTCATGGTACTTCAAAAATGGCCTACTATGTCTACCGATAACGGGAAACAAACTTCGACTTTTTGTTTCTTAGATTGTTTGTTTCGTTAGCAAGACCTGCCAGTTGGTGCTGATGGCATAAAAAAAATAATAGCATAATACTCCAGACAAACAACAAAAAGAATAATAAGATTCATATCAGCTATCAGCTATTGTATCGTTCAACCAGATAGCTGTTGAATTATGCATGCGCATAGTTTTCTCTATGAACTTTTGTGAAGGAGTTGAGAAATGGTATGTGCTATTCAGCAGGGACTCGAGTTTTTCACTCATAAAGGCATACCTTTTTTACATTTTCGTGGTTAGATACTGGTTATTTCTTGAGTAGCTTATGTTCCTAAGAGAAACTGCAATGAAATGTGTAAAAAGGTAGGAGGAAATGCAAACCAGTGGAATCTTTCACTGAATTTGTCCCTTGGAAATCCTTAGTTGATATAATGCAGTTCAGTTAAAAGCCAATTCTTTTGCTCTTTTGTCACTGGTGCGAAGGTCACCCATCTCAGCTGTCACAAAGTTCAGTCACTTGAAGCAGCAGATAAGAATTGAACGAAATAGAGCAATCAAAAGGCATTATGTGCAGTTGAACTTCACAATAACGAAATCGGTGGGGAATGCGAAAAAATTCGCCTTTGCGAGAATTCCGTTGCTGCGAAATGAGACAGCTCAGACAGGTAACGTGTTGCAGAACGAAGCATTACTGTCAAAATTCCGTTAGCCTACTTTGGCAAGCTTTGCTGGAGGATATATAGAACTGCATTGCCGACAGTACAAAGTGCGCCGCATTCATCGATCAGCAGTGGCAGCACGGCCGTGGAGCAGTATTCTCGGTCAATTGCTTTCGGAGATACGATCACTTTTGCGAGATTTTGCACAACTCGGCACCCGACGCAGAGCAACAGCGCTCGACGCAGGCAGCAGCATTTCTCCTTCGCACGCTGTCGCCCGTAGACGCCGACACGTCCGGTGCCGAGTGCGGAAGTGATCGCATCTCGTGTACCCGAAGGTAGTCGATCTAGATTACGGCTCCTCCGCGCAAATCTACGTCCGGCAGCGAATCTGCACATGATGTCCGTCAAGCGGCAACAAAACCAGTGTTCTTGAAGCAAAAGATGTGTATTCCAAGACGATCGCTCAATTACGACCCGATGCATGGCACTCTGGTGGGACATGCATTTCCTTGTTTTTGCTGCATTTTTCTCGCTGAGGCGTGCATTATGCACTGCACTTGGTGAACAAAAACCATCGTCACATGTCGGTAGTAACATGCTGCCGCTTCAAACTGGCAGCCAACTAACAAGATGGCGGCCGCAACGTGTTTCTGGCATGATCGCCTGCCGTGCTCGGTTGTTTTCCTAAACAAAAATGGCGGCACCCACGCGAGTGTAATGTGGTGGTATTTTATGCAATTTTAGCTCAAAGAAATCGCATTTGAGCACATTTTATAGCCTGCTAGCCTTGCATGAGTAGGTAATATGTGGGGTTACATCCCGGCAAATTTCTTTGATGCGGGATTGTAGTACAGCGACATTTCGTTGTCATGAGAATTTTATTATTGCGGGTTTCGACTGTATATTACTGCAAACCTGATATCTGCTTTTCGCACGTGCTCAAGCATCCCGGTTAGCCATTAAGAGTTACACAAGAAACCTAACTGCAGTCATTTTGTTAAGGGGGGACGCGGGTCTTAGAGACGAAAAAAATCACGAAAATATAGGTTTCTTTGAAGCGGTATTTTCATAATATACAAAAACTGCCGCATGTTCTGACCAAGTTTCCCGCGTCAGCATATAAAAATGCTGTCAGGTTTGCTTCATGACTGGACATAACTGCAGTGAGCTATAACAGAGGTTTGACTTAACCACGGTTTGCGTGCTCGAGTAACCAGGGTATTAGTAGCATGTGTAGCTGAGTAATTTTTGCCATCTGCAGCAGATGGCGAAGACGAAGCAGAGGAGAACGAGGCAGATTCTTCGTGGATGGGAATCCTTCCAGGACTGCAAGATGTGCTCCAGGAGGGTGATGAGAAGGACAAGGACATGTCCTTGACTGAGGAAGAAAGCGTGGTGCTTGATGAGTAAGCCAAGTTGTTTCCACGATGGTTCCATCTTACTCCTTTACAGGATAGGCAACACTTTGCACTTTAGCTAACTGCAATGTTTGCTATGTTGTCCTTTGCACACTGTAAGCAATGTAAAACATAAAAAGTACAGTAGATAAGCGATAGCTTCCAACTGTTTTTTGATGACGGTTCTGGACACGCATACACAACAGCTAAACTAAGACTTACTTTGATTTTGTCTTGACAGCTGTCTTCCAAAAAAAGCTAATTTCTAAAGAATACAGTGGGCTACATGTACCACTGACGCAATGCATGGAAGACTTCCTTGCTATGCATTTGGAACTGTCATTATAGAGTTTTAAAAATACCACCCTTGAGCAGCCTTGCATAACACAAAAGCCCAAAGGCTTTTGCATGCCCTGTTTGCATTATTTTGCATGCCTGGCTGACAGCCTTTCGTAACGTTGCATCCGCTGCATGTAAAACTCTCTATTACACATTTGCCGGTGGTTGCCTGCCTTGACTCTCTTGGTCACGGTGCTTACGTTGTGCCAACCAAAATATGTATCAAAAGTTTAAATGCCAACATGCTCAAGAACAAGTTCTTTGTGCAAATGCGATTTGTTAGGTATTGCTGTTTAATGTCACAAAAGCCAGTTGTAGCGTGTTTCAGTGGCTTCATTTTTCACTTATGATGGCTTTATTACCTGACCGGACTTGTCAAATACTAACATACAGCAGCCAGCCGACCTTTTAGATGCCTCGAACTAGTAGTCATACTGTAGTGACGGCACCATCACATGCTAGGTAGGTGTAGCGCGTCTGTCACAGTACGCACGTTGCTTTGGGATGTGAAACCTGGCCAGTTGTAAATCTCTACATGGCACAAAGCAAGGCTTCTCGAATAAGCTTTTTTTTTTTTTTCTTTGCATTGTCAATGTATCTGACGAATGCCCTTTCAGGATCCTGAATAAGATAAGAGTGCTACTCAAAGACGGCAGCTGCGCGGAGGCGGTCGCGGTGCTCAAGAAGGCCATCGCCACATATCCGGATGTGAACCTCTTCTGCAATCCGACTGCTGACGAGGAGGGCTCGTGAGTTGTTGGCAATCATTTTGTGACACGGGGAACAAAAAGTGGTCTATTGCAGCTAACCACTTTTTGCTCTGGCATGCATTGACTGCATGCTGGAGCAATTGTCGACATGCTGTTGCGTCTTTGACTCATTCATCTCTTTTCCTTTTCTTTTTCTTTCCTATTTCTTTTTTTTTTTTTCTCCTCAGAGATGAGAACAAGAGTGAGGAAAATGGTGTCAAGGACAACACAGATCCAGTCCTCTTGAATGTCCTGAAAAAAATTTATCAGGGTATGTAGGATGTGCACATTTCTCACCCTTTCCTATGGCCAAAAGATTTTGTCCTCATTTTACGGAATTTAACGGCACAGACAAAACCTGCAGTGCAATTCCCTGGTCAATTCGGATCAGCCACCCACATCCTCGAAGTTATTGAACCCCAACTGAGCACTTATTGAACCCCAACTAAGCACTTAGCAAGAGTAGGCAGTACGATTTTACAAATCCCAGTATTACAGTTGAATGCAAGCTGCTCAGCACTCGATTCCTTGGTGGCTGTGCACACATTTGTCTGGCTACTTCATGCGCCTTCATCCACTGTCCGTTATGTTAAGGATTCCATGACCGTTTGTTCACTTCCCAGTATGTTATTTCAGGAACCAAGGTTGCTGTGCCTGACACACCAGCATCTGATAAAGAAACAGCTTCTCCGGATCCCCCACCCAATGATGCTGGGTCTGGCGAGGGCGTGGTGGAGCTCTACAAGCAGAAGATGCTTGTTTTGTATCTCAAAGTAAGTGCACTCAATACACAATTACATTATTTGTCTCTGCTGCAGAACTCTATCCCTTGTCTAGGCATCAACATGCATGGGGTGTTTTGCATGTTTCACAGTGAATTGCTGCTAAGGGCTCTTTCCAGACTTTTTTCGTGTGCTTTGTGGGTACGTAACCAACATGTTGCTTCTTCAATCTCTGGAAGTGATGCTGTGCTGTGGGCTGTTTAAGTTACTTCTTTAACGATTAGCGATTGACGGCGTTCTTTTCGAGCAACCGGACGCGAGCACGACGCCATTTTCCACTGCGTCCGCCGCCGCCGCAATCGAGAAAATTCTCTCTCGCGTATCGCCACCTGCTGGAAATGAAAGAAACTATGCCGAAACCGAGAGTCTAGTTCCTGACGACCTCCTAGATGGAGCTACATGTCCAAGCGCGCGGAAATTTGAACGGTGCAGTGCGCGCAAAACCGTCGATCATATATGATCGATGGCCTATGGGCCGGTCCCGAAAGTGTTAAAGGAAGTTCACCTGCTCTGTGATGTCACAGGAGTGAGTCAACATAATTGACTATCAGATGTATATACAAGTTGTCTCCAAGTTGGACAGCGCTGTATTTGCCACTGTATTCTTAGGTTGTCACTGACTAAACACGATTACTCCCACATTGAATTATGGAGAAGAAGAAGAAAGTTAATTTATATGACGACTCTAGCCTGAGTTGTCCTCGAAAGTGAAGGTGATGCTCAGTGGCAGAGAGTTGTTGACAGTTGCCATTGTCCCCTGAATCTGGCTGATGTGCCGTACCTGGAGCAGCCGCAAAGTTTAAGGGCAATGAGGTTGATAGTAGTGTGTACTCATGCAAAAGAAGGAAAACTACCTCGGCGCAAGGAGAAAGATGGTTGTCGTCTTTTGCTAGCCACCATGCTGCTATAAAGAGTTTATTAAAGGGGTCTACCTTACTAAACAGAGCAAACAAGACCACATATGACGTGGAACGAGCACACGAATGTGTCGCTATCTTTTCGTACTCTGCAGTTTCCCATGTCCCCCACTCCTTCAACAGCCTCCACTGTGCTTCCTTCCCCTTCGCAGGATTGCACCGACTTTGCCGAGAAGATTCAAGCCATGATACCAACGCTCTGCGAGATGCTCTATTCGCGCACCCAGTCCGACATACAGGAGGCCATCGCCTTCTTCGTGTCGGCCCACCGGCTGGGCATCAGGGGAGCAACCGTCGGCATCCGCAAAATGCTGCCCCTGGTTTGGTCCAGAGAGCAGTCCATTCGAGAGGCTGTCGCCAACTCGTACCGAGACGTCTACTTCAACCAGCCCTGCACCAACGCCAAGTGTGTAGCACTGACCTGTTTAAACCTCTAGACTCTCTAGCCGCGGTTTTGTGGTGTTTCGTACAAACTTGCTGAGAGGGAAAAATGTGGCACTGCAGTTGTTGAACCACTATGGAATTGACTGGGAGGACTGGCTTTGGATTGGCATATGTTGACTTGTGAACTGTCATACAGGTTTCGTTTTCATTTAATTTCACTTTAATAACTAAGCTCTGCAGCTCTGCAGGCCTTATTTTCTTTCCTCACCTTTCTCATTGCATTCAAATTTTCTCATAGCTTGCGAGTTTCACATGATAACCGTGGTGTCACTCATAATTTTATGTGTGTGCCATATGTCTATGTTTATAAAACAATCTATACAACTGTGGTGACACTTCCATCGGTAGTGAGCTTTATTGAGGGAATTAACCGTTGGAGTGTGCTAGGAAAATCCTCTAACCATGCATCAGCAGCAGTTTAGAGCCTGTGCACTGTATGTATGGAAAGTATAATTTACTCATTATTTTGCTAATATATTGTGCTGGCTTTGTTGCCCAAAACAAACAGTTATGCACCAATGCTTACATTGTTTGCTACAGTGTTTGCTAAGCTGTCAGCCAAACTGCTTGTATTTATCGCTGCTCCCATGCTGGATTCCCAGTCTGGACATATTCAAATTTTGCCAATTTGTCATCTCTGGCTAAGTTCAAATAGTCATCACAGATTGTTAAATAGACAGATAAGCGTACAGTGGCCATCTTAAGTCTCGTTCCAATTCTGATGAAGCCAGAAAAAAAGACAGATTTATAAAGACAGCATTGGACTAAAAACGATGCAGGCTTCTTCGCTTTCCATACAAGATTGTGGCCAAGCAGAATCTTTAGAAATTCGGTGGGAAGGTCACCTCTGTGCAAGGAAACACGGTCATGTTTTGTTATGCGGTTATTGTTAGGTATGTTGTGTTTTTTGTAGCTTGCTCCTGCTGACCCGGAGGGGCATCAAGTTGCAGAGAACTCTTCCAGGTGCATTCTATTACTTGGACCTGAAGCTGTCTTAGCTGTCAATGTAGACGGTCTCCGATGCTGGCTAGAATTGGAACACTCTGTCTGATTGGCTCTAAATGTCAACATGGTTGAATTTGACGACATGGCCGAATTTGGCAGCATCCAGAATCGCGCCTCTGGTTGAAGTGCCACTGAAGAAATCCACATAGGCACTAGTTCCACTTTTTCTTTCTGGGCAAGTTTTAGAGACTCTATGATTCACACTCTCTTTTGGTTTTGACTTAATTTTAGGCTCCTGTGTAACTTTGCACTGCTGTTTTCTTTTTCTATTTTTTACAGGACAAGAGCACGAAACATTGCAGACGGCTTGTCCGAGCTTGTCAACGTTGTGACGACTAGCGAGCTAATATGCCTCGAACAGCTGGTAAGATAGCGGTGTTCATTTAGTACAGCACATTCGTTTTCAGATTCAACAACAATGTGAAAAAGTTGTTGTAAAGCGTTATTGCAAATGCAAACAAGTGAAATGCAATAACAACGATCTCACTGAAACAATCGCGATGCATTACTCAAAAATTACTTTGCAGCAAAGGCGAGCAGGCAGCAAGCCATCATAGAATTTATTTTTAAAGTGTCACGGCACTGTCTGCATAACTGCTTACCTCGTGGTTCAGGTGACGGAATTAGTGAAGACCGGCGACATATCCTCCATGGTTCTGCGATTCCTGTGGGAGAGATACACAATGGAACAGGCAGACTCCTCCAGGGAGGACTGCCTTGCAGCCACCCAGCTGCTTTCCATGGTTGCCAGGTGTGTGCCCCAAGAGCTTTGTTTGTCTGGAATGTCTCATTGTGCTGGTTGGTTTACCTTCGCTGTATCAATTAACTGCTCTGATTACCACTACAAACAAACCTCCATATATAGTGAACACAGTTAAAATAACACATTGGAAGTAACGATGTAAATGCAAAAATTTCAGTGACCAAGCTTTACTCCAAAGAGTGAACTTTAATGCCACACTCTAGGGATCTGCGAATACTCGAATGTTGCCGATTCAGATATCTACTATTTTATTTTTCGAATATTCAATATATTGGTTGTAGTGATGAGTGCAGTGCCACATGTCACGTGCGCTGCAGAGCCCCTCAAGGAAGTGTCGCCACTCGTGACACATGTACGAGGTTGGGGCAAGGGGAGCCGGTCGGCTTGTGCGTCTCCTTTTCTAGCACGGCTGTGGCTCTGCACGGCTGTCAGCGCAGCCGAGCACTTGTGCAGCCCGCGCTCTGCCCTGTCTTGGGGGTAATCTGCTGGGCATGCAAAGACTGGGCAAGCTCAGATGGCGTCTCCTTGGGACTTTAGTGCTGTAGTTTGCGCAATCTCGAGTTTCAAAGACGTGTTGACTCGAGAGGCAGATGATGCATTTGTGCCCCACTGCGAGCGCTTTTTTCATGACAGCATCGTCCCACTGGGGTCGACGCTCAGCTGCAGGGGCAGAGCGGACACGAAAGCGTGGCTGGCTTCCCTTTGCATCGCCAATGTGAGGATGTCATCAACACGGCATGAAATTCGCTCATTCAAATTTACTTTCTTCCGATTGCCTGATAATGCGAGAAATTTTGTGGCCCCTTCCAAAAATCCATCCGCCAGTGTACTTACTTGCATTAAAGATGGAATTTCAGTATAATATAACGAAGCAAATTGCCAATTTTACAGACTTCACTATTACCAAAGTTTAACTGTGTAACAAACAGTTCTTAATGTTCCGTACAATTACAACAAACACTTCAAACACGGTCGTGGTAAAAATACGGTGTACGCAAAGAAAAATAAATATCTGAACAGGCCTTCTAAAGCACGAGAGGGACACCTGGAACGCACGCCCCGATCCAGTTCAGCTGGTATGACTGGATACAACGTCCTAGATGAGTGAGTTTCGCGCATAGATTTATGAAGCCGCGAGCATTCCCATCGTTGCTGTCAATCAAGCGGTTGAAGTAGGTGTAAACCTGGCACTATGCGCTGCTCTGCAAAAGTGCAAAGGGTTGGCAGTTACTATCATTTATCTTAACATCGTGATTCGTCGGCACTTTGTTTACGTCGTTGCTGATAACTGAGCGTAAAGACGCTCAATCGTTCGAACTTCGTACTTTTGCAGCTGGAGCCGCACAAAAAACATAACTTGACAGCTTTTGGCGAGCTCAGCCTCGCGTGGCTGAGCTCACCTGAGCTTGTTATTTCTGTTATTGCTGCCATTTTGAATGTTCGTACTTTGCAAGCTCTGTGAAAATGTTTTTTACTACTGCCTGTGGGTGCAGAGTTCACCAAATATCAGCTTGACCGTAGTGCTGCATTAAAAAACCATGTTGTAGTATTAGCAAACAGGAGGCAGTGGCTGCACTCCATTTGCAAAAAGTTAAACGATGCTTTGTTTCACAACTGCTATATGCTGTTTGTACTGAACTTAAGAATGCCGTGGGGAATTACTTCACGGGCATTGTGCACGAGTTTTACCGATAACAGCTCATTCGACTCATTAGTCAGGTAGTTCAATTCACTCGTAAGCACGCAGCAGATGTAGTTTCACAATGCAAAAAGGCTTGAGTTTGCAGTGGAGGGAATAACGCTTTGAATAAGACTACTGCAGAAAAACGAATGTGTCACTAACTTTTTGCACATTTTGAAGGGCAAGTCCACATATATTGAACTACTGATATAATGACCACTTATTGTGAAGCTACAGTCGAAATTCACGATAACAAAATCCTGCAATAACGAAATATTATCGCATCCCCGGTGAACGCTCATAGGATTCAGTGCATTTTGTACCTCTCGACAATGAAACGTCGCTGTACTACAATCACGCATTTACGAAATTTGCTGGAATGTAACCCCACATACGATCTACTCACACATGGCTAGTAGGTTCCGAAATGTGTAAAAAATTGCGTAAAATACTACCACATTACACTTGCATGGTCACTGCCATTTTTGTTTACAAAAACAACCAAGCGCCAGAAGTGACCGCGCCAGAAACATGCCATGGCTGCCATCTTGTTTGTTGACCGCCAATTTGAAACGACAGCATGTTGCTACCAACAAGTGGCAACGATTTTTCAAACAAAACAGTAAAACAAAATGCAGCAAAAATAAGAAAATCCACATCACACCGACATGGAATTGCTTACGGTGCTTGAGATGGGGATCGCAGCATGAAGTGCCATGCATCGGGATGTGATTGAGCGATCGTCCAGGAATACATATCTCTCGCTTCAAGAATGCCGCTTTCGGTGCCACCCAACAGGCGTCACATGTGGATTCGGCACCGGACGTAGATTTGCACGAAGGGGCCATAACCTTGGATAGATTGCCTTCAGGTACACAAGATATGATCACTCTCACGCTCGGCACCGGATTCGTTGGCATCTACGGGCAACAGCATGTGCTGGAGAAATGCTGTTGCATGCGTGGAGCACTGTTGCTCTGTGTTCGGTCCCAGTTTAAGCAATATCATGCAAAAGTGATCATATGTCCGAAAGCGATCAACCGAAAATACTGCTCCGTGGCAGTGCTGCCACTCCTGATCGACGGATGCAATGCACTTTGTACTGTCAGCAATGTGGTTCTATATCCTCGAGCAAAGCTTGCCAAAGTAGGCTAACGAGATTTTGACAGTAAAGTTTTATTCTGCGACATGTTACGGAAGTGTGCTGTGTCTTTTCGCAACAACGAAATTCTTGCGAAAGCAAATCTTCTCGCGTTCCCTGCCAATTTCGTTATTACGAGGTTCAACTGCATTGAGTCCATTAAGAAAGGGTTCACTCTATGATGAATATCATATATAACACAGGTAATTTTGTGTCTAGGTCAACTTTGTTATAAAGTGATTCGTTTGTGCACACTAATGAAAACTCCTTATTTGTCTGTTTATGTCTTAGCTTGCACAGTAAAAACGATTTCACAAAACTTTGCTTGTCTGAGCTATTCCCACACAGGTGAAAGAGTTGCACTTTCTGGGTGATGTCACCACATGCACTCAGGCATCATGTGCCCCCCCTCTTGTGGGCTTTCTCTAGCTGTCCCAACACTTCAGTCTTCTCCCGCTTTTGTGAATGCCATTAAACGTAAAGGGTTTTTTGCCACCAGATTCCATTTTCTTTGACCATGCAGTGCTGATAGCAACATGGTGACAAAGAACCTGGAGCTCCTCGTCTCCGTCGGATTGGGCGAGCGTGGGAAAGCTGACCTCGACTTCTGCAGGCACACGTGCAGCATTATTCAGAAGATGGGCGGCACTCACTTGGTAATTTTGAATACACATCGGCATCCTATCTTCAGCATGCACCGATTTGCCTGAAGTACCGCTAACTTATCATCGAACCTCTGTATTCACCGGTAGCTAGACAAAATGGAATAGATTTTAATACAAAGAAAATGTGACTGTTACTTTGCAGACGTATGCTAGATACAGTAAAGCCTCATTGATACTATTTTGGAAGAAAAACGCACTAACTGGGAAAACATTTGATCCGAAGTCACTAAAAAATTAAGGAGGCTCAACTGTAGTTGAGATCTACGTAATTCAAAGCATTATGTGAATCACTGCAGCACGAGATGCCGAAGCGCATTGATCTGGTGGGTCTCAAGTGGCCCGAGATGCACATTCTCATTCTTGAGGCTTCAGCAACCTTACGTTCGCGTTCCTCGATTCCGGCTTGGGTCAGCAGCTTTCTTGTGTGGAGTATTTTGGTGGGAAGTTTTTGGCGTGCCCACTCTGCAGGAATCTTAGCAGCACGAGATGCCGAGATGCATCGAACTCGAAGGACCCGAGTGACCCGAGACGCACGGTATCATTTCAAGACTGCTATGGGAAACTGAAATGAAATAGAGCTGGTGGGCAGTGCCATAATACGGTACCACGATACCGCCAGAGCAAAACATGACGGTCACTTCACGCCATCTGCAGCAGAGAACTGCTGCATGTTTGTGTTATCGCCTATCAAAAGCGTGCAGCACGCTTCCAACTGCGCTACGCCAGATGCGCTTGGAAACATATTTGCTCACATGATGCTCGTTGCAGCGTGTTTGTGGCAATAGTTGTGAATGGTGGCATGCGACGGACCTGTGATGAGATTTTCTGGTACCTGAAACAAATGCGCAACTGCCACTGCAGGCGCCTACTACTCTAGATTGCATGTGCCTCATGCCTTTCCTCATTTACATAGGATGTAGCAGCTGGAAAACATATCATACTATTGCAATTTGGCGATATACTAAACGCTCATGCCGAAATATCGCGTTTTCCGGGAAAGTATTAACCAGTGTAAAACAAGCTTAACTGTATGGTCCATTTCTCACGTTCTCAATCGTGAACGCTGGCACGGGGAAATCGTATCGGGGATCGTATCAACGAGGTTCTATTGTACCTAGCATTTCTAAGGTTTACATATTTAAGAGAACTTCGAGAAAGAACCTTGTATAACACATTTCAGTGCGCCTTACGATTAACAAAGGCTCTTGTCACGGCCAGCCAGACAGGAGCTTCTTGCTGTGGTTGCAGTAAATAGGCAGCAACACAAATGAACCATGCTTGTGCTTACAAGGAGTAATTTGGACAAATATTAGCACATGCTTATTACGATATTAACCCCCTTCCTCTGCATTTTGTGTTTTTGTTTTAGGCTGAGAAGGCCCCACTGCAACGCTTTGAAAATTCTCACAGCATGTTCGTTCAGCTCCAAGACATTCTCCTGGAAAGTAAGTGTTCATTGCAGTCTTCACCATTTCACGCAGGTACGCAAATCCGTCTGAAGCAAATACGCTTTGTGCTTTCATAATCGCCTGTTGCAGCAGCCTGCACAAACCAACTGTTCTTGCTTAAAACAGTATGATGACCTCCTCTAACGGCAACTAGCTCTCGCTGCTTAAGCTTCTGCCTGCACAAAACTACTTTAGTGCAAAGCTAAAGCAGTTATGGTTTGTGACTGTGCTTTCGTCATTCTCTGAATTCGTTTTGGAGCACAATTGCAGAGATTTTGTCGAGCTCCTAGGCAGAGCCTTTAATTCAATTTCAGTGATCACACTACGAGTCGAAATACGTGGTGCTTTGCTGAGCCATATTCAGTTACTTTGACATCATACACTATGGTCATGGCTGACCAATGTGTCCACATGAAAATGATCGATTGAATGTGAAGATTTTCCAAACAGTGGCATGTGTCAAATGTTTTCAAAAGAAAAAAAAAAGTAAGAGAAAAATAAAAATACTGGACACCTGATTGGATACACTAGAGTCTAGGGGCGTGCGATATGAATATGAAATTTTTAATTTCCACACAAATTCAAATAATGAAAACCAAGTGAGAATCAAATAGAATATTTTTCAAATACGAATATTCTGTTGGTTTTGCAAAAACGCAATGCACCAACCAGAGGTATGAAGAAAAACCCAAGTTTATTGCATAGCAAACAATGTACAGGAAAATTATGCTTTGTGATCAACAAAATTCTCTAGTACGAGACTTTTGCTGGACAGTATCATAACTGCAGTTACTTAATTTTGTCATGAAGGATAGCAGCTCAACTTGTTTGGGGAGTAGCAACATCATCCTACATGTCGCAATTCTTCAAGACATTGAAAAGAGTTTCTCACTGGACATACTAGTGTCTGGTGTCAGCAGGTATCTCTGTACAAGCAAAGCCAACAGCTGGCACTATGCTTATACCACCACTCACATGACTCTTCTTGTCCCAAAATTTGATCATGCACATATTTTTCAAACGGTGCTTGCGGCATTGGATATTGCTGCCACTAGCAAGTGGAAATTGCTGCTGGTTGATCAGCTTGTCGAAGTCTTTCCACAGTGCTGATGTGAAAGGAACCTCTTCTGAAGTTTTCGCTGTTGAGGACATATCTGAGTTCCTTGGTGTTGAAATTTTGCTTGCTTCTTCTAAAGCCAGCTTTAAAAACCAGGTTGCCATTGAAGCATCGTGGTGGTACTCAACTACTTTAGAATGAGAGTCTAAATGCATTGCCAAGCTTGCTTGCTGCTTGGTCAAATTTGTAGTTTAGAAAGCATGCTTGTAGGCGCTTAGCCAGATTAGTAGTACACAGACATTTCCACCTTACAGCTGGTGTTGTCCAGATGCGTGAAGAGGCAACAGTGTGGGTACTTCAGCTTTTAGTGTCGGGTAGCCATAGGCACCAGCAGGGGCCCAGTGACACTGCCTCCTTATGTTTGATATGCTTCACTGCATGGCAAGTATGCCATGCAGTGAAGAACAGTCATTTGAACAGAACAGTCATTTTTGGGGTTCGTATATTTCAAATAGTAAAAGCGTCTTTCAAGTCAAATCAAATACTAACTGATTCAAATAGAATATTCTAAGTTTATAATGCTTACACACCACTACTAGAATGTTGTTCTTGCGATTGTTTTAACATATTTGCATGTGTAACATGTCCTTACATATAAACCGTGCCTCCTTTTATGCTTACCTCAGAAAAGGAAATGCATGTATTTTGTGTATTCACTTGTACAAAGGCTTATTCACACAATATAAATGTCTCCTTCCCTGCCGCATAGGGACAGCAATGTCACGTCGCCAGGTGGCTCAAGAACTCGAAACATCCTGCAAAGAAGGGCAACTGTTTGTTTCAAAGCCACTAGAGGTCCCCTACAGCCAAGTAGGGGCTGGTTGCTGCAAAACCTTTCATGGGAAAAACTTTTTAGTGGTAGTTAAGCGTCACTAAGTACGCATAACGAAAAAGGGCATGACAGTGACTTACTCGAAAAGGCACAAAACGCTCTACTGGTATTCGGTAAAGCTTTGCTCTGAAGCTTCAGCTGCAAAGTCGTCATTGCGAGGAACGCAGACAGGGTTTTTCTTAAACTTTACACTTACGCAATATATTTCCCTTTCAGTGTTTCCACAGTCTCTGAAGCATTTTTCATTACGTTCACCTATCAGTGAGCTCACATTTGTATGTTTCTACATCTTTGATGCTTGCGAGAGACAGTGGGGAATGGAGTGAAAGTTTGCAAACATTGTTACAAATAATTCCTTCTGATCCCCTTGATAAGACTCTCATGTAAATATCTTATGATTTTATAAAACAGCACAGGGATCTTTGTACAAGCACATCTGCACAGTTATTCTGACAAGGCAAAGCTCCGGGGACAGTTTCTTCTTGCATCTTCAGTCAACACCACTTTCAGTGTTGCCTTCCATTAGAGAATTATTCTGGTTTAGACTTGTTGTGAGTGGGCTGATGCAAGATAGGGCTAATGGGAGATCTCTGAGGAAAGCCACTACAGCTACTATGACTGGCATGAAGCAAGTATAAATTCACGTATAGCTTGCAACCAAAGTTTGTTCTTACCAACTTCTAAATGTGTGATGTAGGTACAACTATTTGGACAAGATGTATGCAAGGAAAAGCAACCAACTCCTTCAGGCACTTTTTAATTGCTTCACCTGTTCTTGTGACTGCGGTGCATAACTCGCGCATAACTCTTGCAGCATTTACCGACACCAGCCTGACTGTTTGGATCCCCACCATGGAGAGGGCGCTTGACGTGATCTACAAGTATGCCATGCAGCCAGCCGAAATTGCCTACACTATTCTGCACGGTTTGGCTGAGCGGTTACTGCCCCGGTGCCAGCAGTGTGCGGCAGTCAATGGTGTGGCAGAAGGCAAGTGAACAACCTGCTAGAGTATTTGTCAACATCGGACCGTCGCTGTGATCCTCCAAATCCAAGCGAACTGGTTGCAGAGGCACTCTGGGTCCACGCAGGAGATTATTTATGCCAGTCAAACAGCCGGCTGCCTTTTCGAGCAGTGAGAGAAGAGGAAGCAAAAGCAGAGAGAACTTCCTGTAATGCAGCCAGTGCCGCCATCGCTAGCCGCGTTTAGATGTGAAACGTGGCGGCAATAGCAGTGTACGTGAATGAAAATCACCGTTTGAGCGAACGAAGCGAGTACCCTCCTTGCCAACGCTAACACAAAAACTAGCCGGGTCCTGTGACCAGAAACAAATTGGCTTTCTCAGCGGCTCCGATGGCAATACTGGGAGTGCCTCCCGGCACCCTGATCTGGAGTCGGGTGATCAGAAAGGACCATTTGAATTTAGCCGGAATATCTTTCTTAGCTGTCCGAACAAAATCAGCCTTCTGGGAGCACTTTAGAACACTCAAAGACAACCGTCTAAAGATATTGTGTGACTGCCACCACTGAGGATGCAGATAATACAAATGCAGTGTACCATGTTTAAAGGGACACTAAAGGTTACTATTAAGTCAACGTGGACAATTGAAATACCATCACAGAAACCTTGAAACGCTTGTTTCGTGGCAAGGAGAGACTTATTTTAAGAGAAAATGCGTTCTGAAGCGTACGCGTACCTCTAGCGCAGTTCAAATCGCCCGCCCTCCGATCGAGGAGAACTGACATCATGGTCTCATAGTGACGTTGCGCCATCGGTGAGTAGAACGGCGTCCGCAGACGGCGCTACGGCTTTTCTGCGCAAAACGCAAACGCGCGGCCAGAAACAGAGCCAAGACAGAGCCGACAGCAGAGCGAAAGCGGGAGTATGGTGGCTAGCGGAAGGAGAAACTAATTACGTCTCACATTACGTCCCACGGCACACGGAAAGTCCGTTTTCGTTAAACTATAGGCTGCGGCGAGCTCGCAGCGTGGTCGGCGTGGTCTGTGAGAAGTGACGAGCCTTTCCGCACTCGCAACAGGGCATAAAAAAGTGCGAATCGACGCAAAACTCGGCCTAGAAACGTGCTTCGCCACAGCCGACCCAGACGTCGTTTCCCGCACCGCCACCAGGCGCCGCTACTATACCTCAAGCTCCAGCGCAAGACGCCCATAAGCTGGTACTTCATTCTATGACGCAAACTTCGACGCTCGTCGCAATAAACCCTGGCACCGACAGATTGGCTCGCGATGGTGGGCTCAACTTCAGCGATTTGAGCACCGACGAGCGCGACCTGCTGCTGAGGGCTCGCACTGCCGGCGTCGTTGCGTACTACGACGGCGGCCTCGACACCGGCTCTCCGGAGCGGGAAAGCAACGAGGGCTTCCCACGACATCACATGGACGTGGCATTCTCGCTGCTTGTTCCAAATGAAAGTTTCGTGAGCCAGCAGAACCCTCACAGCACGACGCGATAACGAAAGTACTGAAACTCCAAAGCGTGCGCGCAGAGTCGAGCGAAAACGAAACCTTTCGACCACCCATACTACTGAAGGGTAACGTCAAAATCTTATTTTTTGTTAGAATCGAGTAGACGTAGACAAGTAGCATTTTCTTCCGTCTTATAATCGAATGAAATGATATTTTTAATACGAGTAGTTGAGTATTAGTAACATAAATTACGGGGAGACCTTTCGTCATCGGTTTAGTACTGGAATGTTGCTGGGGGGTCTCAAATCGTGTCATGCATTTACCTCAATTTCTCGGTTACTAAAGCTCTGTTCGCAATTATATCGACGCCTTAGACGTTCTAGAACATTGCTCTACCACTTTAACTTGACTTTCTGGTAACCTTTAGTGCCCCTTTAATTGGTTTAGAGTAACAGCCACATTCAGACAGTAGTCACAAGTTCGATGCCTGGACCACGATGACGTTTTCTTTGCTTGTGAGGAACGTGGATCAGATTTTATTTGTGGCATCATGCAAGATTCACTTGAATCCAAACTTTTACTGCATTGATACATTCGCAACTGCTTCTTCATCATCCCTAAGAACCTCAATAGGTTGCCATAAAGATTTCTTTCTTCATACCAACCGCAGGTTCTGTGCCAAGCTTCATTAAAATCATTGTAGGCACTCTTTCGCCCTTCGTGCGAATGCGAATAGCATAATGAACTCGAAGGGTATCTTGAAATAGATATATTGATAATTCAGAACATAAAGCTTAATTGAAACCTCTGCATGTCTCGCAGTTTTCCGAGATCATGAAAAATGAGAATTTACTAAACGCACAGAAGTCTGTCTAATTTTTGCACAAGAATGCCCCAAGTCGCTCCCACTATGGAGTGGTCTTTGAGGTAATAACCACAGCACTAACCCTAAAAACCCTAAAAGTCACTTAAATGTAAGACTACGGTATGCCTCATGCGTGTTGGAGTGCTTGTGCGTTTTTATTCAGGATTAAGTTGAAATTGACGCAATGCGGAAGCAGACCAGTTAGTATGGATATGTGCCTTGTTGCCATCGGCGCACTTGTACTGCGGAATTTGCGGGAATGCGCCTGGCTGCGCGTCCGTACAATACGCCGTTTAAACGCTAATCTGGCCAATCATTGTACATCGGCCAGTATTCATTCACTCATTTGTGTTCAGTATCGATTTATGAAACGGCTTCCTTTTGGAACCGGTCGTCCTCGCTTCTTCTGCAGTCCACACTCGACGCCTCGCGAACCCTTCATTCTCAACCCTTCCCCATTGGCTGCGCTGTGTCGGCGCCTGCCGACACTTGCAGACGCTGTTGGATTAAAAAGTGGCTTTCAGCTTGCAGAACACTCAAGTCCATTCCCACTCATGTTAACCCTGCAAGCATGAATGAAACGTGTTCATTTGGTTCATTCATCCCACAGCGATGAGTCTTGCATGCTGCTTCCACGATGCTATTTCCCTAAAGTGCGGATATGGTGTGCGGTGGTTTTGTTAAATCCAAACTGCAATTTTAAAATTCACCCAAGTCAGGATTGGGATTGAATTCGTTTTAGCCCTTCATGGAAACCTAAAATGTTGTTTGCGAAATGCCGTTGTCCACAAGACGAAACCCAGCAGAGCAGACATCCCCAGTTTGAGATGCCATGCTTGGAGCCACTCAGTCAAAAGATCGGATGTCATCCACACTTTTTCGTGGAATGCGTATCGGACCGGGAAGCTTTTCACGTTCTAGAAGCAGCTCGGGGATCTGCTTTTGCCGATAACGAATGGCTGCAGTTTGCACATTGCTCCTTTTGTCTCCATGGTATGTACTGCTCTTCAGGGTCAATGTATTGGGCAACAGCACAGTATGCCAAACAGTGCCGTTTTGCATTCGTCGGCATAAAATATTTTCGAGGGCGCGAAAAGCGATTACGATCCCTTTGGAAAAAGCACACTTGCGTGGGCGCAGCACAGCCTTTAATATGTGGAATGCAGCAGCGAACAGGAGTTCCTTACTAGCGTACAGCTTTCTGTACTACTACACAGGATTTCCAAGTGGAGAATTCGTGTGTTCCATATATGCACTGTCATTCGATATAATCCGGGTTCGGCTGTAGCCACGCCGACAGTTCGAACAAAGAGCTGGTTGTGAATAATGTTGACGTCTCTTTGTCCCTGTCTCTCTTTTACTAACCTTGCCAAACCGTTCTTGCCTCACCAAGCATCATGCCCGTCTTTCTGTAACACAGCAAAGCCACAAGATTCTCAAAACTTGCAAGAAGAGAACGGAGAAGTGGCAGTGGAGGAATCGCCCCAGACACCTTTGTTTGAGTGTTCAAGCCTGCTGCTGTCGCGCACCCTGGCTTGCGTCGGTCAGGTGGCACTTCGGCAGCTCATCTACCTCGACGTGGATGTGTTTGCTCAGCTGAAGCGGAAGCGGGAGGCCGTCAAGGACCGGAAGGAACAAGTTGCGAAGCGAAAGAAGCGGCAGTCGTTCTCTGCTACCGGACACGTCCTTACCCAGAGCCAGGTGAGACACATTAGCCGCTGTGTCAAGCTTTACCAAGTTGCATATCATGGCTAGGCCATGCCGTATTTATTGCATGCGCTGTAGGGTCATGTTTACTCACTTGAGCAATGCCCTGTCGCCGTGCTTTATAACAAAACCAGTTCAGTGAAAATGGTCTTTCTCGGTAAAATATAATGGACTCTGTCATTTCATGCACCACAGGGTGTTACAGCATTTTTTTTCTCTGATGCTTCATTGCAAAAATAGTCAAAAGCTGACATGAGTTGGCTGTGCTTTGTTTGGTGGCGAAGTGCACTGTGTGGCTTGCTGCTCGACACTGTGACTTCGTTTCCCAGAACCGCTTTTTTGTAACATCATGTTTACAAGGTGTGTGATTCGCCAGGATGTGTCTTTGTTTCAGAAGAATGTTGCATAAACCTCTCTCATTCACTGTTGGGCTTCATTCATTCTATAGGAAGCGGCTGACAGCCAGAATGCCGACGACGAGATGTTGGGTCCAGTGACAGATGACACGGATGCAGAGTACATTGTTCACCTTTTGGACGATGTGTTGCTGAGCGGTGAGCACAATCTCCCTCTGTGTACAGATTGACCCGACGCTGTCATTTTACGCGCTAGCCATATAGGGTGAGCTCATTACACCAGACCGTGATAACTATCTGGATTCCAGTTAGCTGTAATAGAGGTACAGTGGAATCTCAAACGGAAATCGCGTAGATGGAGCTGCCTCTTGAACGGAACACCATCCTCATGGTTGGTTAGTTTTGTATTCATGCAGTTCTATTCAGCTTTCTCTCTCAGTGAATGGAACTCCTGATAAACAGAACCAATTTTACGGGCCCCTTGAGGTTTCGCTTAAAGAGAGTCCACTGTATACCGAATCAAAGTACCTGCCGTGAGAACAGATTTTGGGTTGTCCACAGGGGTTCGCTATAAAAACAGCATGATTTACAATTTGGTATACAACTGTACTAATGAATGTAATCAGTAACGTAGTTGTCGCTGTTGTTACTGTCACTTCTAATATCTCTTGTGACCTGCTGAATTGTAATGATGTTACACTATAATTTCATTTTCTGGTGTCACACTGAAAAAGGAAAAAAAAATTGAACTCGCCCCTTTCCTAATGCATCTGCACAATTTCTGTTAGTGCCATGTGGGCAGCTCTCACTGTTTGCTGTGCTTAGGAGCGAAATGATTTTGATGGTTTCTTTCCTCATTTGTAGAGGAAAATTGTCTCGGCACTTGGAGCAAGCTTGTGGTGCACGTCGTCACTGAACAGAGCACGTACACGGACGAAGGTGTGCGTACCGTCGCCTCCCTTGCACTGGCCAAGCTGATGTCGATCAAGTTAGTATTGATGCCCCTTTTTTTACGCGATTACAAACAGGCGTGGTCGTCATCTTCAGCAAATGCCTGTGGCAGCTACTGCTGCTGGGTGTCGCAGCTGTGAGCAAGAGCTCTTGATCATCGGGTCGAAATTGTCAGAACTGCTGTGGTGTGTTTTTTTCCTTACCTGTATCTTTGTGAAGGGCTCAGCAGTAGTACTCGGTCGAAGTCGGGACTGTTTTTAGTGACAAGCCATGTATTCAACATGGCTTGTCAAATGGCTTGTGTGTCCACAGAACACAAGCTCTGGCCACAAATATCTTAATGCACCTGCTCTCTCTGTGTCCATGCTCCAAAACGTAGCTCCCGAAAGATGCCGATATTGAAAAGTTTGCCACTATTGTGGTGTTACAGAAATGAGTGAACCATAATTGACTGGCACTTCTATACAAATTATATTTTAGTTAGACATTTGAATCTGCAATCTTAGGTTGACACCAACTATTGGTGCATCGTTCCAAAAGGGAGAGTGAATAGCAACAAACGAGGCAGGAGACTCTTTGTATCAAATTATTATTTGTTGTTGTGGCATTGGGGCAAAATGCGAAAACACTCGTATACTTAGCTTTAGGTGCACGTTAAAGAACCCCAGGTGGTCGAAATTTCTGGAGTCCTCCACTACGGCGTGCCTCATAATCAGGAAATGGTTTTGGCACGTAACACCACCCCCCCACCCTCCAAATGGCATTAGTGAGCACTGAGTGTACTCTATCCCTGACACACACAAGACACATACAACACAGCACCACACCACACACAGGTTTGCGTTTATTTTGGCTTGATAACTGCATGCAGCTCTACATGCAGTATATGCCGCCCTCAATTGCCGCCTTTATTGTGCAGCGCGCAGTTCTGTGAGCAGCACTTGGCCCTGCTGTTTGACATCATGGAGAACTCGCCAGATCCCGTGATCCGCACAAACCTGGTTGTGGCGGTGGGTGACCTCATGGTCCGCTTTCCTAATCTGCTGCATACCTGGACAGAGAAGATCTACGCCCGGTATGTTGATTTCCAACCAGCTGTACAACTTTTTTCACGTTTATTCATTCCCACTGTGCTCTTGCTATTAGAAAGAGACTTGAGGCACACACTCTCTCTCTCTCTCTCTCTTTGCATCTTAATAAAAAGCCAGTGGGGGTAGAATGTTCAAATGCTCATGCACTATGCTTTGGATGGCAAATTAAAGAACCCGAGGCAGTTAAAATTATTAACCAAGAATTTTTCACTGCTGCATTCCTCACAGTCCATTGCCGAGACGTTAAACCCCATGAACAGTATTCGTTGGAAAGCATTTCTGAGCTGCTGCTGCAAGCAAGGATCATCTGCCACAGAGGCCTGGTGGCTATAGCATTCTGCTGCTGAACACTTGGTCCTGGCTTCAAAACTCAGCCGCATTCAGACGGGGGCAGAGCGCAAAAACTCTCCTGTACGTGCTTTCGCTGCCCATTAAAGAGCCCCAAATGGTCAGAATTAATCCTGAGCACTTCCACTACAGTGTCCCTTATAACCAACTGTGCCATTTCGAATTGTTAAAGCTTGCAATTTGGCCTCTTTAGTAAGCAAGAATTGCATTTCTGTGTAAGCTAGTGCTCAAGCAGAGTGTCAGTGTGTGTTGTCTTTTTGAACAAAAACAGGTTGCAGGACCCATCGCGAGACGTCAAGATGGGCACGTTGAAAACAGTCAGCTTCCTCATTCTCAATGACATGATCAAGGTCAAAGGTCAGATCAGCGACATTGCTGCCATGGTTATGGATAAGGATGCTGAACTTGCGGACATGTGTCGGAACTTCTTCTTTGAACTTGGGAGCAAGGTTTGTTGTATTTGTGAGATGTTTTACTAGTCTCATGAAGAAACTAACCTCTTGTTCTGCTATTTAACCCTTTAAGCTCATTTCCTTAAAAGAAATTGCATAATGGCTAAATTCTTTCACGTAATATTCTTCAGTAACATGGTTAAAACACGGAACTATAACTACTGATTGTGCGGAAAATCTAATTCAGTAAGAAATGTAATGATGAGAGACTGTGTATTGCCACCTTTGTTGTGAAATATGAAATATGTTTGATGTTTTACGCATGCAGGAAGCTATTTGAAAAGTGGCGATGGTAAAATACCCATGACAAGGAGGGTTTGTCATAAACCAGAAAGCGAAGGGGAAAAATTGTCATTTGTGTGAGTGTAGCACGAAACTACAAATGTAGTTCTGCGGGATTTGCTGAACTGGTTTGCCAAACCAAAAAGTGAGGATCGCTCATGACTTTGCTGAGGTCCTCAAGATCCCTTGTAAGGGGTCAACGACCCCTCACTGGCACCATAACTGGGGTGTGCGTCGTTTTGTAACACTCGTGCCCCTCCGCCTGTCGAATGCATTGTGTAGCATGTACAGTCTTTGTCAGAAGTATACAGGCTACATTGCCTGTGATGGCCAAACTTATCATAGGCTGTTTAAGGGAGTTTCTTTCATATGTCATAAGTTCTAACACTCTGAAGCATGAAAAAAGTTCTCGTACTCGCTATTCAGAGGTCTGGATCATCAGGAGCGCCACTGGAACCGCACCACCTAGCCAAACAACATATGCGTTGAAAGCAGGGAGTAGCCCGTATATTTTTGCCGAAGGATGTACATCATTGGTCCACTTGGTGTGACAAACTTGCCAACAGAACTACAGGATTTGGCCAAGTCAATATGTGCACATGAGACAGTGGATGTTTTTGTTGCACATTGTTAATGTGCGTTGTGGCTTCCAAACATGGAATTTCAGATGTGCATACAGTAAAACCTCAATTAAATGTTCATAAAGCCAATGAATACAGACAAATTCATAGGCAATACCAGGAAAGTAGACTTGCTATCCTTACATTGTTAAGAACAGCTTAAATAAAGGATACAAAACAAAATGTAGTAAAACAGTGCACTCCTGCTTTTTACTGTTCATGTCATCAACTCGAGTGTCGACCCTGTTTACTGTCAATTTAAAGCTGCCCTGCTCTTGCAGCTGAAAACATGTCCCATGTGTTTTTTAAATACTGCAGGGGAATGCCTTGTACAACCTGCTGCCCGACATCATCAGCCATTTATCGGATGAAGAACATGGCATAGACGAAAACAATTTCCATGTTGTCATGAAGTAAGCATATTTTTATAATAGTATGAATTCTTGAGAATCATGTAGTACAGCACTTTGTCTTATATTTATTTATTTATTTGTTTATAGTACCCTCAGGGCTTACAATGAAGCATTACAGAGGGGAGGGGCTAATAAATACAGATAAGTATGCAAGAAAGGAGAAAGGAAACACTAATACTAATCAGATTAGAATGCATGGTACAAAGTATAAATAACTCGAGAGCGACACAAAAAAAGCATACTGCGGTAAAAATATAATTATACAAAGAAAAACGGAAAACTTCAGTAATACAGATTAAATATAAATACATGGTGTATAGGACAGGTTAGAGTGAGACAATAAGCACAGAATGATAGAAAATAAAGTATAATACAATATACAATGTTTGCAGATTAGGTAGATAATAAAAAAGAAAACTTATCAACAATACTGTTCAGGAGAAAACGGAATTGCTTCGTTATACATTCATATCAAGGCATACTAGATAATATTAGTAAGTGCCTTACGGAAGTTATCTGTGTTAGTTATACAGACTAGTGGATCCGGTAGGTGATTCCATTCCTGGCATGATTTTGGAAGAAATAAATTACCATAGGTAGACGTTTTGTGGAATGGGATGTTCACCTTATGACGATGGTCCAAGTGTGCAGAAGTAAAAGAGGCTGGTTCGATAAGGCGTGATTTGAGTGTAGGAATTAAGTGGTATATTTTATGGAACAGGCAAAGGCAAGCGATTTTTCTGCGTTTGGAAAGGAGAGATATGTTGAGGGCAAGTTTGATGCTAGTTACGCTTGCTGTGCGCTGGTAATTGTTAAGAATAAAACGAACGGACCAATTCTGCACAGCTTCTAAGCTGTTAATTAATGTTAATTGATGAGGGTCCCATATTGAGGATGCATACTCTAGATTAGGCCGAATGTAGGTGACATATAGCTGTTTTTTCAGGGAAGAAGGTGCGAGTGAAAAATTTCGTTAAAGATAGCCCAGCATGCGGTTAGCTTTTGATGTAATGTGTTCGATATGTCGTTTCCATGAGAGATTATTTCTAATGTGCACTCCGAGATATTTATAACAAGATACTGATTCAAGTGCCATTTTGTTAAGATGGTAGGTATAAAAAGATACTTGGCTGCGTGAGATTCTCATGAATTTACATTTTGAAGGGTTAAGATTCATGTGCCAGCGGGAGCACCAGGTTGTAACGTTATCAAGGTCCGATTGTAATGTAAGCATATCAGAATCATTAGTTATTTTTCGGTAAATTACGCAATCGTCAGCAAACAAACAAATAGAGCTAGTGATTTGATTAGGCAGGTCGTTAATATAAATGAGGAAAAGTAAAGGCGCCAACACAGAGCCTTGTGGTACACCCGATTCTACTGGCACCTCTGGTGAGTCATTGTCATTGATGGTTAAATATTGGGTACGATTACAAAGAAAGCTGCAAATCCATTTGAATATTAAAGGGTCAATATTTAGAAGGCTTAGCTTATAGATAAGTAACTGGTGATTAACTTTATCAAAGGCTTTAGAAAAGTCTAAAAAAATACAGTCCGTTGCAAAACCCGAGTCCAAGAACGCATGCAAGTCATTAGTGAATGTTATTAGTTGTGTTTCACAAGAAAAAGATTTTCTGAAACCGTGCTGATAAGGGCTAAAAAAATTGTTTGGTTCAAGAAAGTTTACAAGGTGAGTGAAAATGATGTGCTCAAAAATTTTGCAGGGTACCGAAGTTAATGAGATTTGTCTGTAATTCAAAGGGTGATGTGGGTTTCCCGATTTAAAAAGCGGGGTAACCTTACCAGTTTTCCAATCAATGGGTAGGGCACTGTCGTTAAGTGATGTAGTAAAAATAAAGGTAAGTATGATGGAGCTGTATTCTGCAGTGTTTTGGAGAAACTTGGAATTAATACCGTCAATACCACATGATGATGACCGCTTTATCGTGAAAATTCTGGCTCGGATACCTGCTGGGTCCAGGGTAATGGGATCCATCGCTGGAAAGTTGAGGGATGTAAAAGGGGGATAGTCACTTAAATTTTCTGTGCAGAATGATTGGGCAAACGTGTTGTTTAGTACAGAATCGCAAAGATGATTCGGAACTTGATCACCTGAATCGTTTACGAGACTTATAGTGCTATCTTTGGTACATTTCATAACGTTCCAAAAGCGTTTTGGGTTAGTTTTTTGGGTTTTGGGTTAGTTATAGACCAGTCCCACTGCTTATCCGTAAAACAAATCCTTGCAAACTTTAGAGAATGGCTTGCATTTTGAGACATCACGAGGATTTTTTTGTTGGTAGGGCAGAGCACTACTCTTCATGTTTGTTGGGTTTGCAGAAAGACACTCTATCACTGAGAACTCTATGGGGGGGGGGGGGGAGTTCAGGAGGAAATATTGGGAGGTCGACCCCCCCCCCTTTTTTTTATAGCTGCTTCTGCTTGTGTCCATCATTTAAGGCATCTGTTGTATTGTTTTTTGGTCACGACCAGAGCTTGGAAGCTCTTGTTGTGTTCAGTTGGTTTACTGCAACACATTACTGTGCAGCAAAAGATACCAAAGTGGCACCCTCTTCCTAAATATAGAACCATCTCCAAATGGTAACAGCAAACTGCGCAGTGTTTTGCCGTAATAATGACAGGCGTCGCCACCATTTTGTGTCTGTAAAATTGATCCGCCCTCCTTCTTTCTTCTTTTTCTTTAAGGCGGCATTGCTCCAGGTGAAAAGTTATTCTGGACGAAGTGAACCAAGTAATGCAGCAATACACTGCATTAAATTTCATAATTCTGAAATGTGGCCTTTACGTGAAGTTTCAGCACATGCGAGCCAACGTTTCATACATGCCTTACCCACTTATGCAGCATTCAGCTTGTAGGGATCAAAGCACAAGGTTCAGCTTTGAGACCAATGGTTGCTATAGGGAATACAGTTAGGAAATGTTTAAAAGAATTGTTAGGTCTCACCATATCGTGGGTCATTTGCTTTTGTTTTCACCACAACACAGGAATTCAAATGGGACTGCTACTTTTATTAATTACAAGCATATTTTTTACAGTTTATTGGGTTACTGTAGTAGAGTTGTGCTGTGTTTGTAATGCGATATCATATACAACTCCCCTACCGACCCAAGAATGTGGGTCACTACTCTAAAACTTTTTTTTCCCTCTCTCTCTTCCAGGTTGCTCTTCTCATGCATCAGCAAAGACAAACAACTTGAAAACTTTGTGGAGAAGCTGTGCTTCAGATTCATGCTTATGACGTAAATATATTTCTTTATTGATATTGTTGCTGCTACTGATAGTACTACTACTACTACTGCTACTACTACCACTATACTGCTACTTCTACAAGTTTTAGAACTTACGTTTGAGGTATCTGGGTGCTGCTTTTCAATGCAAAGCACAATCTTGCAAAGTGAAATCTTAAACTGAGGGGCTATTTTCTTTTTTTACATTTTTACCAGTGGAAGGTAATATAAAAATATATGGTAGTTTTAAAATATAATTAAGAAAAATGTCTATATACAATTTAAACATTAAAAGCAAAATTCCAAGCAACTCAACATCATCATCGTTGTCACTTAGTAGTATTTTGCTAAAAAGTGTTTTGAGCCACGATCCAGTGATTTTGCCCCGAAAAATGTTGCCAGCACTGTCTGGCATGTACGCAAGTTGTCCTATGTTGATGCACATCTCTCGATCATGTCACACACCACAGTAAGCGTAAACATTATGTCTCATGCCCTTGGCTATGTTTGTGTGGTGCTTTGCTATGATGCTTGCGGCTAGGTCTTCATTACACATCATTAGTTTGTGTTTATAACGTTGACATTAGATGTTAACTTTCTGTGTCATGCAGAGCATGTTTGTTTTATAGACGTGCCAACATAGTATAGGTGTTTTGAAGACCCTTGTGCAGCAATCTGATATGTGCAGTTGCCTGTGCGTGCTGTTGCAGGACGGAGCGCCACTGGCGTGATCTCGCATACTGCTTATCCCTCATTCCATTTGGAGAACGGGGCATCAAGAAGCTGCACGAAAACATGGTCTGCTTTGCGGACAAGATGCACGTGGATGCCGTGTATGAAAGCATCACAGGCATCATATCAAGTGAGATGTTTTTTTTTTTTTTTGTCATTCTGTAGTTGTAGCTTTAACCCAAACAAAGCTCCTTACACGATATATGTTCTTAATTTCAGATGCGAAAAAAGCGCAGGTAATGAAAGCCGACGTTAAGGTGAGTGTTTCTAAAAAAATAAACCGTTAGTATATCTTCATAATCATAGCAGCCATCTTGTGACATGCATGTACATAGTTTTCTCCCTTGCATGAGCAGTGTTCCGAATTGGGCATTCATAGCCAACACAGGGACATCTCTTATGAAAGGCTGGTCCCCTTACGGTGTCTCTCATTTTAATTTTACAGTTCAAGGATATCTATCATCTTTTACTGCTCCTTTTAAGCCAGGCATATTACTTAATGAAAATCTATTAGTCCACTCATGGCAAAGTTTTCAGCTTTCTAGAGTTTGTAGGTTTGCCCAAACAACACTTGGAAGAAACCATAAACCAAGAGAGGGAAATGAAAGGAAAAAGAGAAGTTGATCAGAACACACACACAAAAAAAAGAACCTGTTTGCCCCATCGTGACAGCTTAGTGGCTATGGCATTGTGCTACTGAGCTCGAGGTTGCAGGTTCAGTCGCGGCTGCAGCGGCCACATTTCGAAGGGGATGGAATGCACAGAATGCTTGTGTACCAAAATTTTGGTACACATTCAAGAACCCCCAAGCGGTCAAGGCTAACACGAAGTCCCCCAATACGGCATGCCTCACAATCACATTGTGGTTTTGGCACATAATGCCCCTGAATTTAGGTTAATTTTTAAAATCAAGTTTGCTACCCTACGCTTGGGGAATGGGGTAGGTAGAAAGATAAGAAAGGAGAGAGAGATTGATCGAGAGACGAGGAACAGATACAAGTGACCACAGCCAGTAGACACAGAAGATTGAAAAGTACCTGCAATGCTGTTTTGAACATTGTCAAATTCTGCCGCATTGTGTAACTCCACCACAGTGATGTTTTCACCCAATCAGAGTAGGCATAACCATGCTGTGAGCCAATCAGAGCTGAAAGGATGGTGAATTTGGAAATGCATATGACCGAATTTGAAATTCTATCAGCTCTGATTGGCTCTTAGGGCAGCTATGCCCTTGATTAGTTCAATATGCTAACATGCCAGTATATTTGATATTATGCATATACATCTAATGCACTGTTTTGCTTTTTGCTGGTAACTGTTTTTACCTTGTTATAACAGTTCACAAGTTATTGTTTGGCAGAAGACGAGCTTACTGTATCCCAAATTTCTTGGGCATTGTCGCAGGTTTAATAGCAAATGAGTATTCTAAAGAGATTGCACATGCAACACGAACCTTGTTGCGTGTTCTCCAACTTACAGCAAATGTACCCGCAATTAGTCTGGAATGTGCAGTGATACATGTACTATAAAAAGTGGATAGACTGGAATTGCAAGTTCTGATTCAATGACAGGCGCCTTTGTTCACTGCCATCATCACAGTTTGAGCTTGCTTGTTTTTCTGGGCACTAGTTCACTGAATAAAGAATTGGATTCTTGATTTACAGTATTAGTAATGTTTGATTCTTTACCGTCACTACAACGTGGCAGCACGGCAGAATTTGACAGTGTAGGAATTGCCTTACTATAGCTTGGGCTGTACACAAAAGCATACTGCTCGGCTGCAACTTTCATGACATATCAAGTAATTGTAAAGAAGGGGGTGCAGCTCTGATGTGTTTTGTGCACAAACGAGCACGTTAGGCTAACTTGGAGGGTTTCCATTCCTTGTTGCCTTCTATCCGTACAGAACGACGAAAGCGTGGCGAACAAGGTTCCCGTTTTCCTTTGCAGGTGATTCTCGAAGAGTTGGAAGACCTTGTGGAAGAGCTCCGGAACAAGGGCCTCACCGAGAGCGAGCTGGTGCAGAGGACGAAGAAACGCTCCACGCAAGCATCGGCCACCAAGCGGGGGGGCAAGCAGTCTTGCGCAAGTAAGTGGCTGCGACCTCCAATTTGCAGCAACTAATTTCCACTCGGATTCGCAAAAAAAGCAACTAAATTCAGGGCTTGCAGGATATAGCAAAAGACAGTGACCAAGGCACTCGTTCCTAGCAGGCGATTCTTTTGGAAAGCACGAACTGGTTACATGGAAACCGATCCAGCGAAATGCAGTGCAAATATAAAGCTATAAAAAAAAGCTTGTTTGCATAAAATTGCAATTGAGAAAACTTTCGGCAGCGAGTTAGGCAAGTGTAGATTCACTGTAACATCAGAAACTAGTATATCTGGCTTGTAGAGCACGCTGTCGCAGAGCACTTCTAGGTACAGGCAGGGTCAAAAGTTAACGAGATGCGGAGGTACAGAAAAAGCCGGATATTTTCTGATACTTGGCATGGAGCCAGGATTTTAATTGTGCCGCATGTACTAATGGACATGACCAACACAGTGTTGTGCTACTGTTTTAATGTGGCTGCAAGCTAAAAGTGGGCTGATTGTTGACTTTTTTCACAGAATGCGCATCCCGTAATCTCTTGTGCCTACGTGTAGCTCTCAAACTTCCTCTTGGAAGTGGTGCCACTGACGTGCCTGTTCTTGTTCATCAGTCACCACTTCAGCTGCACATGAACAATTCCTCGGAGAAAAAAATGCATTTGCGGACCTACCAACCTTAGATTTCGAAAAAAATGCTACAATCAAAGCGAAAGAGTACTAAAATTTGGTGGCAGATACTAAATGTTGCTAAATTTCTCAGCATGTTGACTATTAAAGATTCACAAACTTTTCTCTCTAGGCATGCTGTGAAAAATCACTCTGCTCTGTAGTGGCAGCACCAACGACCTGTGCCATAGACAAACAGAAATGTCTGAAATTTATTCATGAAATATTTGTCTAATGGCTGCCAAAATTTCTATCGTTTTATTTGTAGTGTTGTATAACTTGGTACCCACCGTGGTGGCTTAGCGCTTAAGGCATTGCGGAGCTAAGGCGTTGCACTGCTTGTGGGGGGATCACGGGATCGAATCCCGGCCACAGGAGCGGCGTTTCGATGGTGGCAAAATTGAACATTTTTAAATGAAATTATGGGGTTTTACGTGCTAAAAGCACTTTCTGATTATGAGGCACGCCGTAGTGGGGGACTCCGGAAATTTCGACCACCTGGGGTTCTTTAACGTGCACCTAAATCTAAGTATAAAGGTGTTTTTGCATTTCACCCCCATCGAAATACGGCTGCCGTGGCCGGGATTCAATCCCACGACCTCGTGCTCAGCAGCCCAACACCATAGCCATTGAGCAACCACGGCAGGTGAGGGCAAAATGCAAAAACAACCATGTACAATGCATTGGGCACACGTTAAAGAACCTCAGATGGTCAAAATTAATACGGAGCCCCCACTACGGCATGCTTCATAATCAGATCATGGTGTTGGCACGTAAAGCCCCAAAATATAATTTAGTATAACTTGGTGTCGTTGCTGAGCTGCGAGGACCTTATAATCGACTGATAAAGAAATATAATAATAAGGGGTTATGAAAAATTGACCAGTTAGTGTATTCGCCTTCTTTTGAAATCCTGTTTCATTTCTTTCCTAGCTAGACACAAATGAAAAATCATACAATTACTGGGGTTAAGACGACAGTTGTTCATAATCTCTAAAATGAAGCAATTCACACAGTGGAATTGTAAAAGAAATGGCATGTATGCACGTTTACCTTCTGCGTGGTCAAACATTTCTTGATGATCATTATTTTCTGCCATAGCACCTGGACCTTCAGGTGCACATAAGGTGCTGGGCTGTCATCAGGATAGTATATATATATAATAGACAGGTTTAAAAATAGTGCACTTTGATGCCAAAGGACCAAGACTATAACTGGCTAAAATGAAAAAAAAAAAAACATTTGAGTATAAATTTGAATTCCAGTGTAATGAAATATCAGTTTTAACAAAGTAAGTGCAGTAGACTTCCATCAAGTTTATTTGGTTTGTCGAATAAGTTGATCCGGACCAAAGGTGCCGGCTAGCGCCCATGTATATATTTAAGGGCCCAAACTTTCGTCATTTCAATCCTAAAATTGGCGTTTGCCAGATAATTTGACCTTGACCGCATGCACGCCCCTGACCCCCATGGTGACCCCAATTATGAACCCTTTAGGGCAACGTCTCTCTCGGCAGAGTTTAAGCGACAGTGCATGCATAAAACGTACGTCATCTCCTGTCGAAAACACATACTTACCACCTGCCCTAGGAATATTTTCCGCCAGTAATGGTAGCTCACAATTTCTGATTGCAGTATGTACCCGATTCTAACACGCGCCTTTTCTTTTTCTTCTCCCCCCCCCCCCCAGATAATCAAGTTGAAAGCCGCATTCATATGCTTTGTCGCATTACGCAACTGTGTTGCAGAGAAGCCAACTTAAAGAATACCGTGCGGCGAAACTGACTTTAGGAAATCAGCCACTATAATGCAACACATATTGGATTCTCCCCCATTTTTATTCCTAGAAAATGGGGCGTGCTTTAGAGTTCTCCTTTATATAGAAAGCTTAATTTAATTTGCATGTAAACTTTCTACTTTGGACTCTTAGAAAGTGGGCACATGTTAAAATCGGGCAAACACTGCCAAATAAAACAGTCATGTGTTTTGATGTTCTTGCTGCATCTCGTTTAATTCGACCCGCCGGATAATTCGATCAATTTCGTCCCATCAGGGTGGAATTATGGAAGACTGTATGATATATGGTTGGCCATGCTTTATTTTCATGTGTATTCTACCGCTGTCCAAAACAATATTGCTTACAGCAAAGCAAAACAGTTCAAAATATGTTATTCTGGTAGCAAAAAAAAAAAGGTAAATATGCGACAAAAGCAAGTTAATTTGGACGTGCATGAGCATTTTGGCCAAAGGTTTGGTTAACTGGTCTGCGGCTGGAGCATGCCTTGTTCAACACGTGTGATCACACTGATCACATGGTGGCATAATAATGATGCTACAAAACATGTCTGTAATGTAGCATTGTTCATGTATTGTCATCAAGCCATAAATGATCCTCCAAAATTTACACAAGGGTTCTTGATGGCCCATCAAAGCCTTCCACTTCCACTTCCATTTCTTTCACATATGCACCAAATCATGAAATTCTTTTTTCTTTTTCAATGTTATTGGTGCGTGAATAATAGATATGACGGAAGTACAGCAGAACCCCATTGATAAATTCACATTAAAGGGACACTAAAGGCAAATGCTAAGTCAATGTAGACTGTTTAAATACCATTCCAGAAACCTCGCCATGCTTCTTTCTTGCCACGAAAAGACTTAGTTTACGATAAAATTGCATCTGAAGGGTCCGAGTGTGTTTTTTAAAATTCAAATCTCCCGCCACCCTGTCAGAGGAGTGGTGACGTTGCATATGTCATCACCACCCTTTGCTGCCTTCGTTGAGTAAAATGGCACCCGACAGATGGCAGTACCGAGCCAAGACAGAGCGGTGGATTCGCCGCTGCAGCTGCTTTTTGGTCAAGTGCCGTAGACCATTCAGGCATCCCGTGACATCACATGGAAGTTGAATTCTCTGCTACCTGCAGTTTGTGCGAGTTTCGCAAGCCAGCAAATTAAGCGCAGCACTACACAATAACGAAACTATTGATACGCGAAATTGTTTCAGTAGTTTCGGGGTTGCCCACAAGCTTGATTTCGTTTTGGTTTCCCATCATTACCTTAAAACACCGCCCAATAGGAAAACAACAAAGCGCGTCTCGTGCAACCGGAGCACCTCCAGTTCAACATGTGTCGGGCCGTCTCATGCTACAACAATCCGCGCGATGCTTCGCACTACATAGATGTCAACAATAGTTGAGTCTTTCAAATCTTTTTAGTAACTTCAAATTGTACGTTTGCCTAGTTAGTACGTTTTCTCTCTCATTTTTTTTTTTTTTTCTAAAACGTATGAACGAGGTTTTACTGTATTTTTGTGTTGTATGTGGCTTCTTTACAAGGCTTGACTATAGAACAGTGGTTAGCTGCTCTAACTATTGTACTTTGGAGAGTTAGACACTTGAGAAAAAAATGCTAATTTCTGCTGTATCAATAAATTGCCATGCTGTACTACCTTGAAGGTGCACTCCCACCATGTGAAGAGGCTTTTGTAAGCCAGCTTTTCATGATATCACAGATATCGATTGCGTCTTCTCGGGCCTTGCTGACTTTTTATCAGTGAACAGGGACTGCAGTGTATTCCAAATGAGCCAACACTGAACTTAGCAAGTTTAAAGAATTTCTGCTGAGCCACAGTGACTGAAATATAAAGATATTTCTTGAAATCCACAATGTCAGACTGACATGCCTGCGCTGGGGTTTCAACACCAAATTCAAAAGTAGATCTCTGACCCTTCATTTCTCTTCAAATCGTCAAGCTATTACCACAAAATTAAAAGAAAAGCGTTTTTGGAAGAATATTAGTAGAGGTGTGTAAATGCCGCAGTATGTTGCGAAATGGTGCACTTTAGCATATACCGCTGTCTAGTGTTATCATATTCTTAACCCAGAGGTGATTGTAGAAACAATGGAAACTTGAAGTTATGATAAATAAATAAATTAATTAATTAATTAAGTAATAAACAGATTTATGCGGCTATCTTACAACAACACAGGCGGGACGGTGCCTTGTTCACGCCGGCTGCCTGCAAATAACAGTTTGTCAATGCGTGAAACATATTTTTTTTGTCCTCTCTCATTCCCTTAATTTTGTCCTTTTGCACACAGCACCAAGAAATCAGAAAACACCAGCTCAAGGCAAGAGAAAATGCCGGAAGAAAATGTCGCGCCTCTCCGAGAGCAGCGACGACGACGAAGAGGAGCAGGCGTCGCCGCCGCCGTCCACGCGAAAGGCGCTGCCACGACGGCAGTGCAAGGTTCAAATACAGTTCAGCGACAGCAGCGAAGCCGAGATGGGTGATGATGAGTGAGTTCCTCGGTCTTGAGCAGGCATAGCCTGAGCAGCTGTGCTCAAGATCGAAAAAAGATGTAGATGCTGCCACTCGCATGACAGCGTTGCGCACGAGCGGGTGCACTATTACATTAACGCATGGTCGTCTTCCTCGGGAGTTGAGTGGATGTAAAAAAGAAACACTGCCGCAGTATTTTCCTACTTTTGCTTTGGTATACTCTACGGTTTGACAGTAAGCTATGCAAGTGTTGGTTCTTGTCTTTCTTTCTTTTCCTATATTTTTTAAATATCTTTAAATGCGATAACGGATGGCTGCATTTAGCAGGCAGCATGCCTTGAAGTTGAGATAGCCACATTCCTGACCAAAAAAAAAAGGAAAAATGCTGTCTTTGTCATTGGGAAACGAAGCAGTTTAATGATTTTTTTTATCATTTCCTCCAATGCTGCTTTACAAAGCCTGTTTCCATTCCCTAACATGCATGCAGGCGATCAAAAGTAAGACCCTCTACAAGACCCTTTACCCTTCACTATATTCTTAGTTTCGGAAATATTTTATTTTACAACTGTTTTTTGTTAGCATCAGTACTGACGTTTGTACAGGCATAGGACATTGTACTTTGTCTGCTCATGGACTGTGTTTTTAATTTTATTATTCATTTTATTGTTATTTTTCCCTTTTATCCTACACTACTGTTTCAGTGCATTTAGGTTGGAGTGATTTCTGTCGTCTTACTGCAATTGTATTTTTTTTTAAATTCTGAAATTGTATCATATGTACGAGAAGACCCGATTTCAAATTTCCTATCGGTTCTTTTATCCTCATTTTTCCCCCCAAAAGAATTTAAACCTTGCTTTTACAATCTTTATAACTTTGTTTTCATCTATAAAATTGGTTGTCTTAGAGCTAGGCTTCACTAACGTGAAATGAGGTCACATGCATTGTATTGCTAGAGGACACAGCTTTTATCTTAGCCAAGGAAGGGGCATGGTTTTATGTTTTAGTTTATGTTCATAACAAAGAGGAACAAATGTGAACAAAAATACCACACCAAGAGGCAGGCCTGTGGTTGGAGAAATAAGACAAATTTTCTCCGTTAGCTTGCAATGCGCTGAATGCAACCAATATCCACGATAGGGAACACCAAACAAAAATGACAGAGTGTGTTGTCTGTTGTCACCTGTTATTAGTTATGCTACCCAGTCGTACTCAGTGCATTACGGGATGAGACGAACACAGACTAGCCCAAAAATTTCTCACTATGAATCTGTGTTTGCTACCAGGTCAAGGAAACAAAGCAGACTGGGATGGAGGTTACGAAATCCAACATGCAAAGGTTGTAGGTCCAAATCCCCAAAGATTACCCGAGTTCCCTTTGCCCATTTTTCTGATTTGTCAAAAATGTGAACAGAAATATACTGCGGCGTATTCAGACAAAAAAAAGATGTGTTTTTATTAGGTGGTTATAGTCTTCAAACCCTAATGCAGGTCCTTTATGTCCACCTTATCTGCTCTGCTATGCAATTTTTTTTCCTGTTGTGGCTTCAGTAACTGTCGACCACATTGGTAGTCACTTCACTCCACAGGCCCCTCATTTTTTAAATCTAGTTGTTCTCGTGTGAAGAACCGCCATTGAAACATTGTTACTGAAACATTAGTGATAGTGCATTGAAGTATTATGGATGTATCATCAGTTCATTAATGCTCCTACAAGCTTACTTCATTTTTGATTGTACATACCTTACTTATTTATAGAAGGGAGGCTAAAATTCTAGTGTTGCAGTATGTATCAGTCGTGAAAGATAGTTACTTTGTTAGCATTTATCACAGAACTTGGGACAAAATGGACAGAAGTGGAGAGACACACAGAGGTGCTTGTACTAGAAATGAACATTGCAGCGATTGAGAAAAGATGTTTTACCAACAAGGCTGAAACTAAACCCTTGCAAAGTCAATTTTTTGCAATGTGCAAGCCACATTGTGATGCTGCCGAACAGAGTGAGTGGGGTGTGAGAGAGAGAAGTGAGAAGTACCACGACACGGGAGGAAAGATTCGAGATACTCGCAGGTCATTGCATTTTTGCCTGCATTGTATGCACTCCTTTTTTCTTCTCTTTTATTTTCCAGAATAGAGCACACTATAAGCATGGTATATCAGCAAAGGCCATATGCAATAAGCAGATTAGATATAGACTGCAGTCTTGCACTGTCTGACAAGCTATGCTGCATATAAATTGCTGTGAACATCTGCTGCGCACATTATTTATTGATGCATACATTACATAGGCATACTGCTTTGTTGTACAATAAGTGGCAGTGTAGTGTTCAGAACACTGTAAAAAAAATATTGCTGTGTGATATTACGGCACATTACTCATTTTCACCCCGAGCCTTGGTGCCAATATTTGTTCATTGGCCGAGAAGAATGTAATTGTCTAAGCCTCGATTTATGTCAGTCAAGTTCCATAGCTCAACTGAAGATGGCTGAAAGGCAGGGTACCGCAGAACAGATGTGACTTGATCTTGATCTGGGCACTGCACGTCTGAGAAACACAAGTGCGTGTTTTTGCATTTGTTTACATTCCTCTTTCACAGCCGCGATTTTCTTTGCTCTTCCACTATCATGTTTTTGTTTTGTTTTTTTCGTAGAAACCTAGTGAGCAATGACTCGAGAAAGATTTTCTGTGTAATGGGAGTGGCGCTTCAAAGCATTTTTGCTGCCTCATTTTCAAAATCACAAAGATCAGCCAACTATACCATCTATGTTTTTCATGCTCCCAGTTACTTCACCTATAGAACTAAAGCATGTGCTACCATTATTTCAATATCCAGAATTTATTTCATTTGGCTTTTCAGGATGGAAAGGACACTGCTAATTTCATGCGTTGTCGTTGAACCCGTGGTCACAAATTCAGCCTTTTTTTTTTTGTTTTTCTTTCATGACTGTTGCATGCTGTCATCATTGTACATGTTTCCTCATCTCTCATTATCACAGTAACATTGAGCTATTCCATAGCTGCCATATATGTATTGCATTTGCTGTGCTGTTTATATGTTAAAAACACTGTCATTTGGCTGATTGCCTAGCAATATGTATGTGCTGAAGAATAAAATACTGTGCTGTAAAAGTTTCTCTGTACTTTAATATATATGTACCTATATATCTCTGGCATGAACACAATGTGAGCAGTACTCTTCATGAACCACAGGATATATGTATATAACTAAAGCATTCTTAAAGGGGCCCTGAACCACTTTTTATCAAAGTGGAACAAAGCATTTCAAGTGAAAATAGGGTATTTCAGAATACTTTGCCACAAAAAGTACTTCAATTCGTTCAGCAGAAGTGGAGTTATTGGCAATCAAACACGGCCTCCACCGTGCTCCCGTTCCATCTTCAATGTCTTGCACTGTGAAGGCTACGGCGCAATGGGGCGTGCAATTAAGAACGGTCCGCTGAGGTGCAAGTTTTGCCAGCCAGTTGCGACAGCGGCGTCAACTTTTCCTGTAATGCCACCGCAACCCTCTAGCCACACGGCGTCACTAAGTCTACTGTGTCCGCCAGACAATGCGCCACGTCTGCTACTCTGCGTCGTGGGATTGCCGAGATGAGTTCGACGAACCAGGCTTTGTGACTAAACACACCACCGCCAACCTGGTCTGCCGTGAGCAAGGGAGGTCCCGAGGGAACGTCTTCGGAGGCCCCTTCCCAGGCGCCTTTCAAGACGCAAGACAATGGACAACCGGCAGCCGCGCTGCGGGGGTCAGCTCGGGGAATAAGATGCGCCTTTCTTGAGGTAAGCCCCGAGTTCTGCGAAGGCCGTCTGGCTTCGGTGGGGACCGTGAACCTGTCCGGATGTGTGTGTGTCCCTCCCGCAGAGAGGCGGCTCGTCTATGGTGCCTGTTCGAACGTTTCCGTCACCTTGGGATCGAGGGAGGACCGAGTGTTTATAAACCGCTGTTGTGCGGTTGCTCAGTGTACTCCCTCTGGCAGTCATGCTAGACTGATGAACTGCAACGTCCTTATGTAGATACTGTAAATAAACCCATATTCCTCGTTCTCGATGAGAAGCAGTCCTTCCTTTCAGCAACGTCCCCAGCGTGGATAAGTTGGACGACGGCATGGGCCAGCTACCATCTAATTCATGCCCGACTCCAATCTTGACAACTGGTTACGAACGGTGGGATTGACCTCCCAATCCTCGCAACTGGATGCCAGCGCTGGGATCGTCCTCAAACCCTTACAGTGCCCACAACGCTCCGCCTTCTAAATGTCACAGTGGCACGCAGTTCAAATTTCATTTCGGACGTTGACGTAGACACCACAACTTCCGCCTTTGGTGCTTACGATGTGCTAAACTTAAGCCAGACGCGGTCATCCTCAGCAAGCCGCAGTGCACTTAGCCAGTGGACTCGTAGTGGGACCCCGCGTCAGCCACGGTATCTACGCCATGTAGCCGACTACAGCTTGATGTCTGCTATCGGCCAATAGCAGCCGTCTAAAGGAATGACGAAATGAAGCGCCCAGAAAATAGTGAGGACAGGACCTTCTGTTGAATATAGAGTGCTTTAGAGAAAGGTGACTTCGCGATCCGCTCACAAGCTCCACGCACTGCGTACGACAATAAAACTTGGCTGAGATGTCGACAGCAGCGTATGCTACCCACGGACTATGTTATTTCACCAAGCCCGAGGCATAAATGCATGATTTGCATCATGCATTTTATGTATTTGTCTAGTAGCTATGACGTGAACTATATAGTGCTATATTATGCAATGTGAGCAATAGTCGTAGTTCTGGCATGAGAGGATACACCGGTTCTTTCGTGTAGATTGTATCATTTAAGCATTCAGACTGTGTTCCACTTCAATGAAACTATTTTTAATGGCCATCCTTGCAGAATGCCCCCAAAATCCTCATGCAGTGACGACGTAATCGCCCATTAATAACTTTTTTATGGATATACGTACAACGTGAATATCCGTCTGGATGTCTAGAAGTCCCTGTGTAAGCGCTAGTAACTACTACCTCCCCCTCATTCCTGCTCACAAGAAACAATGAAGACTGCAGCAAAGGCCTAGCGTGGTACAGCAGTATCAACACCTTGTCTTTGTTCACATGTAAAAAAATGGGCATCCTTGAGAGCGATTTCATTCAGCCAACTTAATCATTTGCAAAAGCACTTTCAAAAGGTGCATTTGCAGGCCAAGGAGCAGGGCTTATGTCTGGGCATCTCCAGATACCTCAATGTTTAATAGCTAATTGAGCTACTATAACAAGGCAGGATAATACACGGAAAGTAGAAGTGTCACTTTGTTGCAATCACTGCATTGCTGAGTATGAGCGAACATGTGGTTACCATGGGATACGGAGATACGGAGCTGCGTAAAGGCAAATGTCTTCCGTCTTGAACTCTAGATCTAGGAGATGCATGCAGATGTGTGCAGCAAAACTCATCAACCACATGCTTTGTTGGCACTTTGCAGGGTGAATGCCATAAACCCAGATACTGAAGGAAGCACAGGTGCTGCCACCCCACCAGACAGCGGGAAGACGCCATTTCTTAGCCCTACGCATGATTTTATAAGGGGCCGCCAGCATCGCATATCTACAAAAGCAAGTGCTCTAGTGATGGATCTTCAAGCCATCCACAAGGCTGCGCAACAAGAGGCTGCCTACACTTGGACACCCGAACGTCTTCGCCCACTCCTTCGCATCCGTTCAAGAGCTCGGGAAAGTACACGACACCCTCACGAGTACACCCTCACGACATTGCTGCCATCTAGCTGCCACACAGCCCTACTTAAAGGGGTGGAGACGTGAAAATTTTCGTTTATGTGTTCTTCGATTCAAGCGTTGCGTACTGCTTCAGGAAGCACGATACACATGGCGGGATTCATATATACTTGATAAATAATTTAATAATAGCATTATTAAACCGAGCGATTTTGGTTTCGGGGCTCCGGGTGATGCTATGACGTCATAGGAGAGGAAACGCAAGACGGCTTGGTCACGTGGGTAAAAAAAATAGTGACGTAAAACTATGCTGCGTCGTCTGCTCGCGCATACGCGTGCTCTGCCAGCAGAGGTAAACAACTGCCGATTCGAAGTGCATGTCACGATTATTATAATTATTGCGAAGAGCGACAACAACGGTAAAAAAATATTGCGGCTTGTGAGAGTCGGTGATTCATTCCGAAGCGCCGTAAGCTTTAGCTGTGAAGTGAACCGGAAAAGGCCTAGCGACGAAATCGGCGGCGGCGAACGATGAGAGGCGGTGAGGCTGCAGTCGGTGCCAGAGTGACCACACCTCGGTCGCTTATTGGCCACTTTGACGTACGGCTGCCGCACAAATGGGTCCTGGGCCCGTCCTCTCTACGGCAAGGAAATCTCGCCACTTGCGAACAAAACCGCCGTCACGCGGGGGCCCGCGAACGGCAAACGGCGTGTGGCGAGTTTTCGTGCCGGTCGTGGACAGGCCTTCACATTAGGCCAAGCGAACGAGAGGTCAGGTCAATTTATTTCCTTAAAGGCCCCTTTATCAGGGGTGTTACATAAGGGGTGGGGCACATCTTGCAACAACAATTCGATGTGATAACAAACAAAACATTTGAAAAGTGGTAGATACCCTGTATAAACAAGTAGATACTCATTACAAATTGTCACTTAGAAGAAAAAAGCTACAGTTATTTTGGCCGAAGAGAAGAAACAGTGGCAATGGACAATTTACTTCAGTAACTAGTGGAACATTTGAAAAAAGGTAGATACATTGCATACAATCGAAAACGTATGGTGGATGATGAATTTGTACAAAAAGGCAATTCATGGTTTTTAAGCAATCTTTAATAATTGCCCGTGGAATTGACGTGCACAAAAGATATAAATATACAATTGACTAATTCACAAAAACATACTACCCAAGTTTCTATCTAATAATTTTGTGGACAACACCATTTTTGATACGTGCAATCAAACTTGCAGTAAAAATGCATTTATTTTCCTCCACACACTTAATAGTCATCGGTATGGCGCTAGATATTTTCCTTTAACTTTTGCTCTAACGGGGCTTTTAGGCTATTCATTAGGCCCTATACTAAATATGTATCTTACTATGTTTAAAAATGGTGCTGAACTAATCATGATGGCATTTGGAACTACAGGTCTTATCTTCCTTGGTTTATCTGTAGTTGCAATGAGTCCTGCGAGAAATTTTAACACTCATTCCATTTACTTTTTAACAAAATGCCATTTTATGCACTGAAGCACAAAAGTAACTGGACCACCAATGTGTTTCCTCGCAATGTTTGGGAATCAATATGTAGAAACTGGCGTACCATCCTGGGAATTTGTTACAAGTGGATCCGCCTGGTGAATAAGGTAATTAGTTAAACACTTTATAAGTAAAATATTGTTATTTAGTCAATTATGCGTTTCGACTTTACACAAAAATAATGTCCTCACCTTTGAGCAATACAGCTCAAGGATTAGAACTGTGCCATCTATGACAGGTAATTCTTTAAAATTGGTTGATGTTTTTACAAAAACACCTTGGCAGACACAACGGCACCTGTATATGATTGCTTCCTTCTCTTGCTAGAGCCTGAAATTCGGGATTTAGTAATGGTTGCCAGTATGTATATTAGACAAAAGGCTTAAAAGGAAGCTTTAGCTCGGACCCAACTCCGACGCGGCCTATTCAAATACATGTAAAATGTAAAAACGTTTTTCTAAAATAACTCCTTGACCGATTTTAATGAAATTTGGTGCATCTGAGAGAGAAAGTGAAATAGAAACTCTAGTGAATGTTGGGAGCGGATTTTCGATTTAGGGCCTGAATTTTGCTAAAACGATCTTCAAAAATGTGAAAGTTTGAAAAAAAATGGAAGCACGAAGTTTACAAATTAAGAGCACTGCATCAAGAACAGATATTGCGGTTCTGTAAATGGCACCCATTATATCATTGAAAGCAGACAAATTCAATATGTCATTTTATATCTTACGTGAATTTGTTACATTGTGTACAAGGGTTCTGCAAAGGCTGTATTTCCATATTACTAAGTTCTTTAGGATTTATGTGTGACATAAATTTTGTCCGCTTTATACGTTCTATTAGGTGCAATTCATAGAATTGTGATAACAGAGTTCTAAACATGATAGTTTCTGAAATTTTCTGAAATTTCTTTGATTTTCTGAAAATTTTCCATTTCTGCCAATTTTTAATAAAATATTGACGACCTAAATAAAAAATTCGAAACCAACAGTCACTAGATTTTAAGTTTTTCTTTTAAGTGCAACAAACCTAGCTAAATTTGGTGCGGTACCTTGCCAAGAAAAAAGAATTCTCCTTTTACATGTATTTAGATAGGAGCACCCGAGCTAAAGCTTCCCCTTAACCTTCTGGCATGGAGCAACAGCTTACAGAAGTCTCACTGGTGCATTCCCTTTATCCTACCTCGCTGAATGCACCCCGAAAACTGTTTCCCCATTTGAAACACTAAATTTAGTAAGCACTTTTTATTTTCACGAGTGCCTTTACGATGTAGGTGATGAGCAAAATGAAGCTGGACCTGCTAACCGTGGTCCTGAGAAAAGTTTGTGTTGTGGTTGCAAGCTAGGAGCAATGAATGAACTAGTGCACTAATATTTAAACTATTAGGTACTCCCAATTAAGATGGCAAAAGTTATGTGTCATAATGATGTGCATTCTCATCCTTGATTTTATAATGTGGGGGGGGGGGGGGATGCTCGATTCTCGCGTGTCTCCTGTGATTTGGCTTCGCCACATAGCTGTGCGCCGGCGGTGGTTGCAGAATAGTAGGACAGATGACGCGATGGATGGATGGATGGATGTTATGAGCGTCCCCTTTGGAACGGGGCGGTGGCTTGCGCCACCAAGCTCTTGCTACTATGCTGCCTAATATCCTACCTAGGTTAACCCATGAGAAAAGAAAAAAAAACACACTATGAACTACCACGTCCAAATTTTCTGATACCCTATTGCGAACTGTGCTTTTGTACGTCTCCGTCCTTTGTCGTTTCCCTACTTTTCTTCCACCAATCCTCCAATCGCCTCTTACTGATGTCTATTGCGGACCTGTTTGCTTTACCACTGCTCCCGCTGAACCCAAGGGCTTCAAGGAGGCCAGTGGTGCCTAAATCGACCGCTGGATAGATGTCTTCACATTCTAATAAAATATGCTCCGTCGTTTCCCTAGCTTTACCGCAGCAAGCACATGCTTCTTCTTCCTTCTTATATCTCGCTTTATACGTGCGTGTTCTAAGGCATCCCGATCTCGCTTCGAAAAGTAATGAGCTTCCCTTTGAGTTATCATAAATGGCTTCTTTCCTAATTTCGTTTTTTCCCCTTAAGTAGTTACTCATGGCAGGTTTCTTTTCCATTGCCGCCACCCATGAGATTAATTCAGCCTCTCTGACTTTCCGCTTGACCTTCTTTGTTGCTGTGTTGCCCACCCCACAGGCCGCATACTTGCTGGTAAGCTTCCTAGTTCTTTTCCTCCACTGTGAATCAATGTTTTGCCTGTACAGATACCTGAACACTCTCCCAGCCCATTTACTTTCCTCCATATTCCTCAGCCGTTCTTCATACTCAATTTTACTGCGAGCTTCCCTCACTTCAAAACTAGTCCAGCCCATATCCCCTTGCACAGCTTCATTTGTAGTCTTCCCGTGAGCGCCCAATGCGAGGCGACCCACTGACCTTTGGTTCCCGTCGAGTCCTGATTGTACCCCTGATTTAAAGCAAACAACCGCATTTGCAAAAGTAAGTCCTGGAACCATTACCCCTTTCCACATACAGTGTGGAAAGGGGTAATCGAGTGTTGCGCAGCTCACGCCACCTATCGGCAGGGTTACTTGGGTGCAAAAGGGAGTAGTCTCTTGCCCTTTGGCTTGGGGTTGGTGGCATGTGCAGCTGTTTAAACGATCGCACGCCAGCCGGCACGCTTTGCAGGAGTGCCCTAAGAAAGGCTTCGGAGCGGGGCACCAGGATGGATCAACATGATTATGAGTTTATGTCTGGCGTGAGGCAAACATAATTGCTCAATATCCTGTCACAGTGAGTCGGGCTTCCTCGATTTGTCAGCGGCCATCGGCATGTTCCATTAGTTGTGATTCGGCTAACTGGCATTGCAACTAGAAGGTGCTATAAATGCCCTTTCGTTAATTCTCACTACTGTGTTGTCTGTCGTTCCTTTGTCCCAAGAGCACATTTGAGACCCCACAACTTGCAAGTATATTTTTAATGGTGGTGACAAATTTGGTGCAAAAATAAATGGCTACTTTCCATTTCGGCTCTTGCTCCTTTCCTTGAGTCATCATCATCATCTTCAGCCTGTTTTATGTCCACTGCAGGACGAAGGACTATCCCTGCGATCTCCAATTACCCCTGTCCTGCGCCAGCCGATTCCAACTAGCGCCCGCGAATTTCCTAATTTAATCGCTCCACCTAGTCTTTTGTCGTCCTGGATTGCATTTTCCTTCTCTTGGTACCCAGTCTGTAACCCTAATGGTCCAACGGTTATCTAACCGGCACGTTACATGACCTGCCCAGCTCTATTTTTTCCTCTTGATGTCAGTTAGGATATCGCTATACCCGTTTGCTCTCTGATCGAAACCGCTCTCTTTCTGCCTCTTAACGTTATGCCTAGCAGTCTTCGTTCCATCGCTCTTTGCATGGTCCTTAACAAATTGTTCTCAAGCTTCTTTGTCAGTCTCCAAGTCTCTGCCCCATATGTCAGCACTGGTAAAATGCACTGATTGTACACCTTCCTTTTCAATGATAATGGTAAGCTTCCAGTCAGGAGCTGGCAATGTCTGCCGTATGTGATCCAACCCATTTTTATTCTGTAAGTTTGCTTCTCATGATCAGGTTGTCCTGTGACCAGAGTGCCCTTCACTGACTATAGAGGCTGACTGGCAATCCTGAACTCTTGTTTCCTTGCCCAGCTATTGATAATTATCTTTGGCTTCTGCATATTAACCTTCAACCCCACTCTTACATTCCTTCTGTTAGGGCCATAAATCGTTTGTTGTAACTTGTCTGCATTGTTGCTGAATAGAACAATGTCATCAGCAAACCGAAGGTTGTCGAGATATTTGCCGTCGACCTTACTCCTAAGCCTTCCCAATTTAATAGCTTGAATACTTCTTCCAAGCACGCAGTGAATAGCATCGGAAAGATTGTGTATCTAACGGCAACAGTCCACTTGTAACACGTTATTTGATCAACAATACTTGGGAAAGTGCCTGGAAAATAAATGTGTGAAACAAGCTTGTCTAACATGCTGAATGACCAGCTGTTCAGTGAAAATGAAACAGAGGTTTCCACACCATTGAAGTAGTTTAGTTCGAAAAATTTTTCCTCAAACCAAAATTTACTCTTAAATTATCCTGGGTAAGTTTTAAAGAAAATTTTCTATAGAAGGCTACACCTGAAGCTGCAATAAGAGTCAAAATGCTATTGTTTCCAACTTTTATCACTATTTTCACATAATGTTAGGGTTTTATCAATTCTCAGTGTTCACACAAACCTAAAAAGCCCGCAATATGGCATTCTATATGAAAAATATATTATTCTTAAAAGTTTTTATTAGCTGCATTTTTTTTCTAGTGGCTGAGAATGAAGATTGCCATAAAGATTATGGGTACAGTCATAAAAGATAAGCAGCATCACATTACAGTGCATAAGTTTTACGGCATTGGGTAAGAACAGTAATTTCATATGAACTGTCGCGCACAATGTAGTTTCGCTTCTCAAAGCGTCCCCATGGCTTCAGAAAGAAAATCTTCAGGTAGTACTATCTGCATTGAGGTGAAGTACCGCATTTTTTTTTTCAATAAAATTAGAGATGGTCAACAAAACAACTGGCACACAGCTGAAATGGAATAACATATATATGTATATATGGTGTACACAGCTTTTAAAGAAAAGATGTGTGCTTTAGTGGAAACGTATATCCCCCAAATCAGAATAACAGGCGATAGACAAAACCCTTGGTTCACGAAGTACCTTCGACGGCTAAGCAACAAGAAGAAAAGGCTATACGCAACTGCAAAGTGTACAAACTCACCCGTGGTATGGCATAAATATAGCTCATTTTTGAAAGTTTACTGCTCATCTTTAAAAGAGGTTTAAGAAATATAATACTCTCAAGATCTACCTTCACTACTTAAAAACAACCCCCGAAAACTCTGGCAGGCGATTTCACCTAATAGTGGCTCGCATCACATTTCACTAAGTGATGGAATTCAAGCTCCAATCAGTGACAAGGAATGCCCAGTCGTCTTTAATGCATTTTTTTCATCCATATTCACAATAGAAGGCCATTCAAATGTGCCAGAAGTCACTGATCTAGATTACCAGTACATGCAATCCATCAATATAACAGAGGATGGTATCAAAGGTCTCATAGATAACCTTAAGTTGACTACTTCTTCGGGTGTCGATAATATTAACTAAAAAATTTTGAAGAATACAGTCACGCTATCTAGCAAATTTTTATGCATTATTTTCCACCAGTCGTTACCATCAGGCCAGCTTCCCTTACACTGAAGAATTGCAAAAGTGATACCAGTACGGACGGAAGCACAGTTATCAACTGTGCTTCCGTCCGGACGACGAACCCAGAGGTGGCCGAGCAAGTGGCCATTGCACTCGCCATGCAAGACGGTCGGAGAGACAGGGTGTATAGCGATTCGAAAGCCGCCATCAGGGCATTCCAGAAAGGCCGGGTAGCCCGGCAGGTAGTTCAAATTCTGAAAGGCGCCAAACACGGCAACACCTCCATGCACTCGATCCTTTGGTTCCCTGCACACGTCGGGGCAATTGAGGGGGTTCCTCTGAACCTCAACGAGTCTGCCCACGAGGCTGCGCGTGGCTTTACTGACCGCGCTGCCCTCGGGTCGGGCGACTCTCTCCCCGGACACCGAGACGCTCCTCTCACACACAATGAAATAACTAAATTCTTCTACTTAGAGAGAAGGGTTTTCCCCCCGCCTCACTCCAAGTTAAGCAGGCCGCAGGCGGTCACACTAAGACTTCTGCAAACGAACTCGTACCCAAATCCGGCGTCCCTTAATAGCATATATCCAGAGATTTATACGAATTGTTCTTGCGTGGCCTAAGGTGAGGTAGCTACATTGCCTCATATGCTCTGGGAGTGCGGGTCGCTGGGCCCGAAGTTCACCAAGGAAGAGTGGGACGCCCTCCTGCGAAGTCCTGTCTTTGAGGATCAAATCCTGGCCGTCCAGCGCGCCCGCGATCGGGCCGGCAGACTAGATCTGTCAGTCCCGTCGTGGGATTAGCCAGGTGCGCGTTTTATCGCGCTTTGCTGGACCAAATAAAAGTTTATTCACTCACTCACTCACTCATACCAGTACACAAAAGTGGTAGCAAGAATTCCCCAGAAAACTATCGTCCAATATCATTCACAAGTATTTGCTGCAAAATGCTTGAACATATCATTGCATCTCACATATATCATCATCTGGAATCAAATAATTTTTTCTTTATTAAGCAGCATGGGTTTAGGAAAGGCTTGCCATGTGAGATGCAGTTACTAGAATTCACTACAGACTGGCATTTTAACATGGACCGTAATCTTCAAACAGATTGCTTTTTTCTTGACTTCTCCAGAGCCTTTGACTGTGTGGCTCACCGCCGTTTAATTTACAAGTCATCCGTTCTCAAATTAGGCTGCTTCACGCTCTCCTGGATTCGTAACTTCCTAACAAATCGTCAGCAATATACAGTCGTTAGTAATTTTACGTCACCCCTTGCATATGCCAGTTCCGGTGTACCGCAGGGTAGCGTACTAGGACCCTTGGTTTTTCTTATTGACATCAATGATCTGCCCAATAACATCTCATCTCATCCTGCATGCGTGTTTTCGCCGATGATTGTATATTATATCGACCAATTCGCAGCCTTGATGACCATCACATTCTTCAAGAGGACCTTCATCTTGTTACCAAATGGTGTGAAGACTGGCAAATGAAACTCAACTCGTCTAAATGCCAACTAATGACATTTACGCGAAAAACATCAATTCATAGCTTTTCCTATTATATAAACTCAAATATAGTATCTCAGGCATCAGCATATAAATATACTCGGTGTATATCTTACACCGAGCCTTTGCTGGGCCTTTCACATTGCAACCATATGCACAAACGCTTCCAAATCTCTTGGGTATATTCGTTGTAACTTGCGTAATTGCCCATCTAACATCCATAAATTAGCGTTCGTATCATTTGTACGCCCTTAGCTTGAGTTCGCGTCCCCTATATGGTCTCCCTACCATGAATACTTAAACCGCATGTTAGAAGCCATCCAAAACCGAGCTAGTCAATTTATTTCCCGAAATTACAGCTACCGATGAAGCATTACTCAAATGAAACTTGACCTTTCCCTTCAATCACTGAGTAGCCGACATGACATAGCACTCCTGTCCTTGCTCCATAGATATGTTCACCAAATGAAGCCATCAAACTTGCCACTGGAACGCGCGTCTTGCACATCACGATGACTTGATAATGATTTAAGCCTCACTCGCACAACCGCATTTAACATCTCGGCTCTGCCACGAGCGATTCGGTTATGGAATTCGCTTTGTAACAGCACTGTCCCTCAAATTAGCAATGATAAATTCAGACAACTACTGAACCTACAGTCTTCATAACAAATCTATTCGTCTGTACATATGTCATGTCATATAATACATGTCACATATGGGTCACGACTTTCTTTTTGCTGTTGTTATTGTTTCAATTTTGTTTGCTTTATGTGCTCGCGCTATGTACGTTAGTTTGCACGAGTGTTACATCGCTTTTTATGTTACCGTGAATTGTACTTTTCACCCCTTTCCCGACAACTCTTTGTATTGATTTGGCGTTTTTATTTGTTACACCGTTTTGCAAGAACGTGATCATTATAAACACTTTTAGCTCTCACATTTTTTAGCGCTCATATATCTGTTTTCTCTTGTCGTTTGTTCAACGACGCCCCCCCTTACTCAATGCTCCCCTTGGGGCCTGTAAGGTACTCTGAAATAAATAAGCATGCACGCACAATAAAACTTTGTTATAACCAAGTTCGAGGAGGAGCCAGAATTGCTTCATTATATCCATTACGTTGTTGGCCACTATTGAATCTATTGCCATATGAACCATAGGGTTTCATGCAATAATTATTATACGGAACTGTGGCACTGGTGTCTACAGGAGCTGCAAGCGGGGCGGTTAAGCCAGCATGGAAATGGCTAATGCATGGATTTGCCTAAACTTCGCCCTTCTGGCTTTAAATGACTTTGTGTTAATGCAAAGTGATAATTTTTTTGAACATTATTAAAATTGTCCAACGACAGGACCTGTCGCACAGAAACTCGGTATTGAAACCACTGCGCCACGTACACATGGACAAGTGGAGCCACTGCAATTAGTAGTGATTATTTTTCTTCAAAGTTTTATTGCCCTCTGCATTTTAAAAAAAGGTATAGATTAATTAGAAATTAGGGCAGATAAAGCATATTAAACGGAGCCACAAGCATGAAGCCGATGCACTGTATATATATATGTATCTATATATATATATATATATATATATATATATATATATATAACCACCCAGGACCTTCCTCCCACTGCCTACGAAAAATTCCTGGCTACGCCACCGATTCCAACACGTGCATTGGATCTGTCGTAATTTTTTTCCATAGTCGTCCATTATTAATAATATATTCAGCCTGCAACAATAACAACATACTTGTCCAACGCACACACTCGTTGGTGAACACCATCCAGAAGCCCTCCATGTTTAGTTATCAAATACACGAGGCAAAAGGAAATTTTCATGATCGCCTTTATTCACACAACTCTCACAAATGGCTCCACAGCCCCAGGAGATTTTGTTCACTAAACATGAGAGAGTGGCTGTGGTGTACATGCACACACACACACACATGTAGAGAGAGAGAGAGCAAGGAACAGGACATGGATGAGGAAAATAAAAGGCTTCCAGAACGCTCGCCACACAGGAACCTTAATATGCCTGCCAAGCAGTCACCTGCAGTGATGCTGCACAGCAGCGCTTCACCGGATCTTAAGTCAGTGCTTGTAACACCTATGCCACCACATTACAGCAATAGCATCATCCAGAGCTAGAGGCAGATGGCACCAGTCCCAAAACATGGGACCTTTTACATGTCGAAAGCCTCGTAATGACCACAAAAGATAAGCACTGTGGCAATTTTATTTTTGGCGACTAGCAGAATTTTGAAGAGAAGAAAAAAAAAGGAAGACTGCCTCGCACCGGGGTGGAGAAAAAAAACAAACCAAGGCAGGTATATACTGTCACCTCTACGATGTAAGTGTCTAGAAGGAAGAGTTAAGGGGTCAGCGACATTGCTTCCTTCCTTGTCGGTACGGCCTACTGGGGGCGGCGGAAGTTCTTGCCGGCGTAGACAGCATTGCCTCCAAGCTGCTCCTCGATACGCAGCAGCTGGTTGTACTTGCTCAGACGCTCGGAACGGCAGGGGGCACCAGTCTTGATTTGTCCCGCGCTCAGACCCACCACGATGTCTGCGATTGTCGAATCTTCGGTCTCACCGCTGCGGTGGGACACCATGGTGCCCCAGCCACTCTTGCGTGCCAGCTGATGACTGAATGTGCAGAGAGGAGTGGATACGGCCAACTTAGAAGCACAATGAAAGGCAATGACAAATGTATACGTGGATCAGTGCCACAATGTTCCGCGCAACAATTACTGTATTTACTCGTGTAGAGACTTGCACTCCCCGCTTTTCATGATCCAAATTTTAAAAAAGATTTCTTTAAAGATAACATTTTGAGTGCATAGCATTTTGATATCAGTAGATACCATCATTAAATGTCTTAATCTCGCTTGTTACCAGACCTTTCTGCCAGATTTTCCTGTAAAAATTGCATTTTAACTGGTACTTCTGGTCTCACAGCTGCACTATAAGCGGTATGCATATGCATGGAGTTCTTTCTATGGGAGGGTAAATGGGAGTCGGAAAAGGTCACATTATAGCCGGTTCTGCACTGTAAGCAGTTACATTATAAGTGATCTAAGCTGTTTATGCGTGAAAAACTCTGCAACAGAGCGTTGCTATTCAACTTACGCCCGGATCGATTCCGTGACGGTGCCGATCTGGTTGACCTTGAGGAGCAGGCAGTTGCAGGCATTCTTGTCCACGGCCGTTTGAATCCGCTTGGGATTAGTGACAGTCAGGTCATCTCTGAAAAGTTGAGCACGTTGGGGTTAACACCGACGCGAGTCTAGTAGATACGAACAGGAAGACTTTGCCATTACTGCTCTTAGAACTGATACCAAGGGTTACACAAGATGCTGTCCTGGTCACAGTGTTGCACGCCTGGAGAAGGTAACAGGACTAAACCCAATCGTTAGGGAATTCATTCCATATTCTGGCGAATGAGTACTAATGCAAAGGCAGCAAATTATTGATTCATTTAATATCCCAAGGATTTAAGAATGCTATTTAACGTTGTAAGACAACACAGGGGCTTCATAATTAACTGGCCATTCGGATGTCTTTCAAGTGCACTCAAACCATGGCACAATGAATGCTTTTCATGCGCACCCTGCTTGTACCGTGACTGGGTTTGAAGAGTTTATTGTAACAGGACGGCACTTTTGAAAATGTTCTAAAATTGTGAATGCAATGAAATGTGGTCGTTATAGCCAATAATTTGGTATATCTCAAATCGTTATAAGTAGGTCAGACTGTTTTACAAGCATTGCATGTCATAAATTGGCATCATCACGTGAACAAAGTGTCGGACACAAAAAAGTGTATCGTATTCTTTTCAAACGTTGCAACAAGTCACTCACTCTACCGAATGGTCTTTGATAGTACAGATAACACTAAGTCTAAATGCCTACATCACCCGGCATGCAGGCAGTGAGCCTCGCGCGTATCGTAACGCTTGTTGCATGTTTTTTCGTTTTTATGAAAGTGATGCAGCACACTAGCAAACCAGCCTCTTTTGAAACCACTCCGTGCTGACACCAACGGGCCCAAAATCGCTCGGCACGACTACCGTGGGCCCACAAGTGGCAGAATAATCAGTCTTGGCTAATAAGTTTTGTGGAACCTTGCAAGGTGGAGGAAAGTTTACGAAATGGACAATTTAATATTCACCTGTGTTGTGGCACGAAGCTACGAAGGAAACCGATACGGGTTTCTCAGAAAGAGCTTCACAGAGTAAAAAAAATTTGTCTTGGTCTGGCCTTAGTTCAAGATTCGTCCTGATCCCAGACAAGGACAAATCACTTTTTATTCAACTGCGATGCTTTCTTCCCGAGAAGCCTGTATCAACTTCCTTTGTAGCTTCGTGCTACAAAACGGGTGAATGTTAGATTCTCCCTTTCAGTGACGAGTCTTGCGTGCTGCTGCTGCACAGGTTTCTCGCTGACAACTGAAGCGCGAATGTGGCGTGGTGCCGTCAAAGCCAAAATGCAATGCAGTATATGTTCTCTAAATTGATAAATTGTGGAAGTGAATCAGGAAAAATGGAATGGGGTCAAATTTGTTCCGAGTGCTCACGAGACTTTTAAGACTCCATTCATGGAATCCAGTTTGAGAACCCCTCGGACCCTTGAGTATAAATGTCGTCCAATGACGAGCAACCCTCAACTCTGTGACCAGCCAGCCATAGCTTACCCGACAATCTGGATCTGCGTTGCCGTGTTAAGGGAAGTCCAGGCATCCCAGTCGTCCTGCTCAAAGGGGTCCTCAATGGAAGCGATGGGGTAAGACCGGATGAAATCCTCATACATAGCCTTCAGCGCATCCCGATCCAGGTAATTATCAGGGTTGGAATTCTCGTTCTTGAAGTCAAGATCGTACTTGCCTGCAAGAATGTGAATTGTTCAGTGCACCCACTACATGCCTTCAATAGCACTGCCTAAATCAATGGCAATAAGCAGTATTTTGGAAAGCGATGACACTGAAATAGAATAAGTTTTTTTTTTTTTTTATGGGGGTGCCATGGAAAATAGCAACTCCTTTAGTGGCAGATTGTCTTGGCAGAGCTTAGGCAACTGAATGTGATGAACAAATGTTATCCCTTGCTGTGAACGCTTATTTTCGCCTGGCCATAGGAAGATCAAGTGAAAACAGTGGCTCAAATTGAATGCAGCACTACGCTGACTTTTTCCCCAAGAAAATCACCCTAGGAGAGAAAAACTTAGAATGGTGATTGCCTTGAGATGTGACTTACACTGCCATGAAGCCACATCTCAAGGCAAAATTCACATACAGTCAAATGCCTGTATAATGAAGTGCTTGGAGCCTCAAAAATATTTCTTTGCACATGTCACTTCATCGTAAAAGTCGTGTACTGTGCAGCTCACGAAAACGTAGGCTAAGCAAGTACAGTCAATAAAAAAAAACCTTTATCTAACGAATTCAAGAGAGACATAGTGAAACAAGTCATCATTTTTTAGATTTGCACTATTTGACAGAATGGGCAACTGCAGTCAACCTTATTGCATCGAAGTTCACAGCATGCTCAGCAGCGAAACGCAAGAGCTAAGTAAACCTTTGGATAATCGTATGGTGCAATCGCCTCCCTTGCAGTCAAGATTCATGGTTTGTTTACAGGACTTTCATCACTGTTGCATTCATAACACATTCGCATTCTTTCCAACACAGGTGGCTTGACGATGTCGTCAGTTGTCAGTTACGATTACATTGTCATTTCGTGGTTAAATGTAACGTGTTCGTCAGGTGTCGCACCCGCTGAATGATGCCTGTAGTGTAGTAGGCCTACTAGTGAAATCTGCACGCTCGTCAAGTGTGAAGCGAGCACTGCTGTTAGGGCTAGCGCAGAGTGCACCGCTACATGCATTCGTTGCAAAGCAACAAATCAGCCACCAGGGACACCAAATTCCTTCGTTGTAGAGGTAAATTTGTTAGCAGTGTTCATAGTAAAGGCATTCACAATACATATGACACATAGGATCTCAGCCGGGACATAATCCTTCGTTATACAGGTCATGTCGTTCTAGATGGACTGTATAAACCCAACACCCTAATGATTTACACCGCAAGGCCGTTTCCTTGGTTTAGCAATCCCCCCCTCCCTTTTATTTATTTTTCCCTTTATACTCCTGCAACCCTCTTCTTCACTTAGGCCAATAAGCCATTCTGACATATAAATGGTCTATTCATTCATATGGAAAACGGTCATGCTTAAAATCATGCAAGGAAAACAATTCCTCACCATTCTTGTAGAACTCCGAGGCAGCAACGTCCATTCCAATTTCAACTTGTCCTGCGTACCCAGCTAAATTGATGGCCTCCTGGAGCAACTCGAGGGCCTCCCTGTTGTCCTGGAAGTTTGGCGCAAAGCCACCCTCGTCACCAACAGCAGTGGCATCCAAGCCGAACCTGTACACCAACATGAACGTTGAGCCTAAGCAGTGGTACATGAATTAGGAAGGAACAGCGCCAACCAAGACAATCACAAGAGGGGAGAACCACACAGGACAAGCGCCAGTGGTACAAAGTGGGGGAAATGTAGGCAGGTTAATAATACAGTAAAGCCTTGTTATAGTAAAGTCACATCGAACACAATAAAAGTACCCTTGTGGTATCCAATATTATTTACAAGCATACACACAGATATTGGGGGGAAAAATTGCGATAATGTCTATGGGAGAGAAATGCAAGTGAGGTGCTTCCGATGGGACAGCAAAGGATCTTCTGCTGACTTGGATAACCGTCGTCATCTTAAAGCACTGGATGAGGCATTGGAATAATAAATTACACACATGCGTTCTGCGCCGCCATGAATACAGAACACCATGAATACAACATCGGCGCATTGGCTGGCCAACTGTGGTCCAACCAAGCCAAGTCATCAGCCAGAATGTGCACGTTGTAGACAGACTTTTTGGACATGAAAGGACCTGCTCACGGATTCGTATTCCGTTACCGCAGTCGTCAGTCAAGCCTGTGTGTCTGAGCAAGATCCCTGATAAGGTCTAAGCGCGTGAACACATTGGTGGCGAGCTTATCACAATGGCTCGTCACCAATCACTATCCTGAGTGCACTGCTGAAGACACTAGGCCTAACCGAACCAGTGCTGCTTTGTCAGGAATATGCACCAAAAATTGCAGTTTCCATGGCAGCAACTTTGTTGATGCCAGAAATATTGTGGAACATCTGAAATTTTGGTTATTGCTGTTACAGATACGTGCTAGATGGCTAGGTGGCAGTGCCATGTTCAAAGAATCAGCAGTCAAAAAATCAGTTGGCAACTATGACATTTTTGCAACCAGAATATACATTTTGAGGCGTGCTTAAATAAAAATTTGTTTCATTATAATCGATACCATGTCAAACCACACATATTCAATTTTGTTATGGCAGGAGAATATTCCATTAAAATAAAGCACGGCCTACCAAATTTTATATTTATTTTGTTATGTTAGACTTCCATTAATTCGATCCTGATCAAAGGTCCCAGGTGGCACGTCCCCACATTTCTATGGGGCTACCTTTGGTTATTTCGATCCTAAAATTGGTCTTCACCACAGAATTCAAACTTGAACAGTCAGCATGCATGCGCCTGACCCCTATGGCACCTTTCCAAGAAAATTGAGCCAGAAATTGCCTGTGCGGTCAGAATCGAATTCTAAAACCGCGTTTGCAGCATCCGTCCGCTTTACCGCATAACACGACTGTACTGCGACGAAGCGACTAAAAACACTGCAGCGAAGCTGACTTCAGGAAACCGGCCACCGATGCCCACATAATATTTAGACCCTTGCCCATTTTTGTTGCTAAAAATTTGGGCACACGTTAGGTTTCTACTTTGGACACATGGAAAGTGGCCAAGGTTTTGATTCTGGGGGTGTCTTTGAATCGGGCAAATACTGCCAAATGAACCAGATGTGCATTTTGGAGTCTTTTTTTCTGCATATTGTTTAACATGCCGGATAACTTGATCAATTTCATCTGTCTCGTCATGGTTGAAATAATGCAAGTTGACTGCACCGAGGTTCAACTTAGGATTACATGACGAATATGCAACAAAATATGTTAGCTCTATTTCACACTTCGTGTGTAAGTAAAGTTTGTGGGAAACGAAACCAGACTCCCTGTATGGATTTTGCTTTTGATTTATTAACAAGCATATCTAATTAATGCTACATGCAAACTACACAGAACCAAAAATTAAACTGAAAACATGTGCACTGTATTGCGTCAACTATCGCATGGATAGGTTCAAGTCATTCCACTGCTGCTTGTGTCCTCACTGCTATAAACCTTGTTGCTCAGTTATTGAAGCCAGCAACTAGATCAAGCATACCAGCTTTCCATATGCGACAGGTTTCTATGGCACTTGTGGTCTTGAAGCATAAACTTGGCAGTGATGATTTTAGGAAGGACCATAAGAGAGGGGTACAGCAAAATTTAAAGCAAGCAAGGCAGGGTGATAAGAGGCCCTCCCCTGGGTGTAGACAGAATTCTTTTTAAACAATGCAATGAACGCTAGTGTCTCCGATTAAGTGGTGGCAATGCCAATGCGTAACGCACATTGGCGATGCACTAGGGACCGAAATTAGCAGTGCACTGGCAAAGCTTGGAGGCTGCACGGTGCCAGGTGTATTGTTCTGTCGTCAGCTCTATATCTAACAAGCATTTATATTTTGTGGAGGCACAATAAAAAGCAACAGCAAACAGTTCCAAGATGCGCAAAAGAGAAAAAGGCAAGAGCGCACTTTCTCAAAGGTCAATGGCAGCAAGTGAACAGGATCTCTCAATTACACTGGAGACACACATAAGTGCGAGCGTGTGGCATCAAACAAACGGAGAAGAAAGATGGTGATCCTCACTTCTTCTTGATGACATTCTTGAGGGTGTGGTAAACTTCGGAGCCCATGCGCATGGCCTCGGTGAAAGAGGGGGCGCCCGTTGGCAGGATCATGAACTCCTGCATGGCCAGCTTGTTGCCAGCATGGCTGCCACCATTGATCACATTGAAAGCAGGCACCGGCATGACCACCTTCGAGTTGCCCGCCAGGTCGGCAATGTGGCGGTAGAGCGGCACTCCCTTCTGCGCTGCACCCGCCTTACACACCGCCAGCGACACACCGAGAATCGCGTTTGCACCCAGGTTGCCTGCATGCAAACAAGAGACCAACTGCAACGAAATCTCGCTTTGGCTAATCTGGTTACAGACGAGTATGGCATATAGCATTAAAGCAATTTTGGACAGAATTTCAGTAAATATAATGTGAGCAATGCAACAGCTCCATGCAAGTTCTTATCCAACATGACTATATTTGTCCACTTCGGATGCTTTAGCAGTTGACAGAACTAAGAGATCAGTCTTTTGGGTGCAGTTAAGAAGTTGTGAATTGGTGCTCCCACAAAGAAAAAGGAATAATAATAAGAAAAAGCTTCCAGTAGTTTTATATTTCAGGCCTTTATCACTTCTGCTTCAAGTGCTAGAACATCACACTTTCGAAGAGAGAAAGCAGTTGAGGAATTGTACAACAATGAATAAACGTCATGCCTGATGAATGATGAGCAGTAGGCACATCGCAACAAACTTAATTCTTAATTATGTTTTCTACCTATTTGTCTGTCCATTGGAGGGCACTTGAGCCCAAGATTATGAGTTACTGAAATCGGAATACAGCCCGTGACAGCTTCACTCTTCATAAACCAGAAAAAAAAACTTTTTTTTTTCTAGCAGAGTTTTGATATTGAGTACAGAGTTTCTAGCATGAATGATAGGCAGTAAGTCTAAGCCTGAATGCCAGGTACTGAATGACAAGCAGGAAGTGTAACTTCTTGGATTACAGCAGAAACACTGGACAAGGAAGTTTGGTAAGGTCCCCGGATGCAGTGGTATCATGCATGCAATGTAGAGGAAATGCAATGTACACTTGTATTTCAGATCCTACGACAACTGTCTGTACAAATTCTAAACAAAGCCATACGTGGCTTGGGCTGAAGCTCACCTGCAGCATTCTGTCTGGTGTTGCACCCCTATTGCTGATAAGGTTTCCGCCATTTCTTTTTTATTGAATATGCTTATTTTTGGTTCTATTTTGCACATTTAGATGAAAAATAAACAGTTCGAGTATTTATGTGTCTAGTCTTTAAAGACTTGCACAAGTATGCTATAAAGAATCAACGTTTTCGCTTGTCTGTCAATGTTTCTACACGCCACTGCTGCTTCACCTTGCGCACGTTCCCCACTAGCACACTTCTGCAAATAACACGAGCACAAACACGGACCTTTGTTCTCGGTGCCATCCAGCTGAAGCATGAATTCATCAATGGCCGTCTGGTCGGTGACGTCCAAGTTCTTGCCAATGAGCTGGGGTGCAATCACTAGGTTCACATTGTTCACAGCCTTGGAAACGCCCTTGCCCATGTACCTGGACTTGTCTCCATCACGCAGTTCGAGGGCCTCGTGGATTCCAGTCGACGCTCCCGATGGCACAGCAGCACGAAACAGTCCTGCGGAAGGTGGGTTGCGCATTGCGAAAACCATTTATAGTGGGACAGGAGGCAAATATCTACTAAATTTGGCTAAACTGGCTCAGAACTCGCTTGCCATTTGAGCAGGTAAATAATGTGTGATAGATGTCATGTTTTGAGTGGAGTTACTATAAATGTTGCCAGGGTACATGTTACTTAAGAAATATAATAAACTAACTTGGCTCGATTACGGTTTCCCGTGCCATTTTAAAGCTCTGGCACAGACAGACATGTATGCACAGCCACAAAAAAAAAAATACATGTATCTAAAGAGAAAAAAAAAACTGCAGTGTAAGTAGGCTTAAGATTTCCAGCTGCTATTTATTTATTTTAGTTATATTTAATGCTCATAATTTTTTTTTCATGAGTATTGGTGAACCACAATTGCAAACAATGAACAGAACTAGATAAATGGCAATGTATTGTCAGATTGTATTTACTACTACATCACAAAAATAAGATCACAATGGAAAAATCTACAGTATAAGGCAGGCTATGAGAAGATTATGTCATTGCCCTTGATAAGCTATGCATGTTCCTTATCGGTACACTCATGCACCAACCATCCTGTTTGAGCTACATAGACACTCCCTATAAGGACAGGTCTGCGGACATGCTCTATCTCTACGGTGCATGTGATATGTACCATGTATGCTTGACGAACTTAGGCCGTGTGAACAGGTCTACCAAACTAATGCTTGAGGCGGATGAAGCATGCTAAGGACACTGCATTAAGTTTTCTTTACTGATAGAATTCCTGGTCTCAACAGTCCAATTACGATGGGAGCGGAATGCAAAAAATGACTGTCCATTTAGATTTAAGTGCACCCTAAGCAACCCCGGATTCAGAGTTCCTGTACAAGAAGAGTCATGAGCGTAGAAGAGCTCCGCAAAAAGCAGGACATTTAGGAACAAGCAAACCCGCCATTTTTTTTTTTTTCCAGTTTGTGTCCAAGTTACTTAGCAATTTAGATGGGGCGAGATGACTGGCAGTTTTGCAACATTACATCAGTTCCAACCACAATGAGACATTTGAGATTCTGGGGTTTTACGTGCCAAAACCACGATATGATTATGAGGCATGCTGTAGCGGGGGACACCGGAATAATTTCGACCACCTGGGGTTCACCTCAGGCTTGGTGAAAGAACACAGGCTGTGAATAGCATACGCTGTGGTGAACATTTCAGCCAAATTTTGCAGTCATGCCCGGCACATGGAGCTTGCAAACGGAGTGTTAAGTCACCTTTTTTTTTTTTCAAACGCTCTCTTTTCAACTGAAGCCTGCTTCTCAATCTTTTCTGGACGCTTTATTTCAGAATATAGCGGATTCCCATACATGGCTGTTTTTGGCCAGTAGCTGACTTCAATCAAGAAGGGTGTTTGGATCAATGCACTTCTTCCTACTGTTACTATGCACATTTATTGATGCACTGTAATAAACAGGTTGAAGTAAGCAAAAATCTGCTTTCGAACTTCGGCCACACTAGCCTGTGGTTGCCCAAATAAGAATTAAACTTTTGCCACCCCACTTCATCAGTGTCGTAGCCATTGTGACTCTCTAATTTTGAACACTCAACTAGTCTCGAACCACGCAAAACTTAAGGTCAGACCACACACACCCAGCACGCGCTCACTTCTGGTAAGATGCCTTGGCAGACTTTGCTTCAAATTGAGCTATTGATGGCGCTTCAAGATGCGCAAGTTGGATGTGGCTACTATCTGTCAGTCTAGCTGGAGCAGAACAAGGCCAATCCGCACCACATAACATGGCCAGGCTGGAGCATATGAGCGCACACTCAAGCCCTGTTGAGCAGAAACCAAACGTTGCACATATACACTACAGTTGCATGCAGCTGCGGTCTTCAGAACAGAGTGAATACCACGGCCACCACGATGAGTCCACTGGCTGAGCACACTGCAGCTCGCATAAGGATGACTGCGTCTGGCGCGTTGTAGGCATCAAAATAGGAAGTAGTGCCGCCTACATGAACATCCAAAATCAAATTAGAACTGCACGCCACAGTGACGTTTAGTAGGCGGAGCATTGCGGGCATGCCTTGCTTCGCCTTAGCCTTCGCAGTAATGATGTCGTTGAAGAAGGAGCAGAAGCATCGCGTAGAAGACGTTTGATTGCCAATAACTCAGCTTCTGCTGAACCCACTGAAGTACTTTTTGTGGCAACGTATTTCTGAAACAGTCTTAACTTAGAATGCATTTTTCGATTTTGATAAGAAGAGGTCCCAGGCCCCTTTAATGTGCACTCAATGCACGATACACGGTGCTTTTGCACATGCACGTTTCAAGGACACCATAAATTTGTGCACAGTATTTATCATTCCACTCCTGAGAGTCCATGTACATACACAGCAGCTTGCTGATTTCATGTGTTCCCAGCTACAGCAGGGAACACATACCAACTCTCTTACGTCTCTTACGGTAAGAGCTAGAACACTCTTACCAACTTAAAATATTTTAAATGGCACATGCTTTCTGGTAAAAGTGTGAACTCAGAAGCCCAGAGAAAATTGCATTCTGTTATTGGATACAGTATATATATATAAAAGCCTGTTTATTTGGTAGATGCCACCACTTCACCTGTGCATGAACATTAATGTCCATTTGCGGCTGCCACTCGCTTTAATGCCAAACAATCATTCAAGAGAAATGAAGAAATTCCCGTGCCCTAAAGGCTCTTGAGAACTTCCTGCGGAATAAGAGTAGTGGATGTGCTATGCCTGCTGCTGTCCTATACACACGCAGGTTATACAGGCCAGTTTTGGGAACATCCATGATCAAAGCAAAAATACACCAGAGACATATCAAGGCCAACAGGATAAAATCGAGCTCGAAAGCAACTCAAAATACACTACCTTCTGGGCCTTTGTGCTGCTCTTATTTTTAACCAAGCTTTGTTGGATGCATTCCAACTCAGAGAATGCCAACAACCTCCCAAGCAGTGACAGCTGTCGATTTTTGACCCTGGGGTAATTATTAGCAAACTCATTTATTGCAGCTAGTTCACATCCATTACACTATATTAACTTTTGAAATTGCTGCCAGTCTGCTTGTATGAGCAAGCAATAATAATAATAATAAATACTGCAAGCCCTTGGTAGCATTTCATGAAGCACTCCCATAGGTGTCCTTTTGCACTACTATTCCTGGAAAAGCAGGGCTTATTATTTTATTCTCGTTCTGTTCATATTTATGTAACAAAAAACATGTTTTTGCTCCGCAATGGTTATCTGTACCGCCCCCCTCACGCAATACTCCTTCTGGAGCCTGTGAGGTATGTGAAATAAATAAATACTGTATGTCAGGCAAGCTTACTCGCTATAAATGTTAGCACATAATGAAATATACGGAATAAAGAACGGATCGCCAGCCGGTCACAGGCAACAAAACGCAATCTTGCAGCATCAGTAGTGCGCTCGTGCGAATACGTGACCTTCAAAGCGTCATCACCCTGCATCGACCTATGACCTATCGAAATACGACAACATCGTTCATACCTTTCTCAGTCAGCAAGTCGACTTCCACGGTCGGGTTGCCCCTGCTGTCGAAGATCTGGCGGGCGTATATCTTCTTGATCGGCATTATCACTCTGCGAGAAAATTAGCGTTTAAAGCCAAATGACAACCGAAGTACCGAAGTCCTGCCTTTAACAACAGACGGTTCGGCACAACGCATCCGCTAGCACGATAGCACGAAAGCACGCCGGAAAACACAATAAAATCTATTTACTTCGAAGTGATGCAACAACTGTCAAACAGTGATTTTGATGCTCTAGATGACGATCGGGAGCTCACTATTGATTGCCGATTCAGCAGCACCGGCTGAGACGTCAAGAAAAATCGGGCGGATGCAGTAGCGCCGATCACGTATGACAATATAGATGACGGGAAGCGCTACTCGATTCGTTAGCCGCGGAGCAACCTTCCGTACTGGGCAGCACTACCTTTTCGAACCCAAGGTCGAACAATGTCACCCCAGGAAGGAAGGGTGAATCTGCTGAGCCGGCTTCGCTGGGAGGGTTACTGAGGGGATTCCGCTCGCCGCCTCGCCCTACGTGCAAAAAGGCGTTCACTTACGATTTAGCGAGGCTGCAAGTAAAGCGAAAGAGCAGTCTGCTTGGCCGCACACGCTTGACAGGTATCCCCGGTCGAACTGACCCGTGCCGATCGACTGCGGTACGCAAGGAACCGCACGAACGAGGACGAGGAGGCGACGTGGGAGTGGGGCAGTGAAAACGACCGCCAGGGGCGTTGAAGAAGATGACGCCTCCTACTTTTACTTGGCCTCGCATTGTGTACTTGCGCTATTTGCTAATATTTTTCTTCACGCCGATTAGCGGGCGTGCACGGAAATAAATCCCATTTCATGGTCGCACCGTCTCACGATCATTGAATGCCTTTTATTTTTCTCTCTCTTTTTCTTCGAGAACGAGTGAATTTAGGTTGAGTGCTTGCGCCACCACCGCGATGTTAGCATGTTACGCCGCACGCGTTCAAGAGGGGGGGTGTCTGTAGTCGCATGATTCATATAGACGATGGTGTGTTGATCTGTGGCTCAGGTGGACCTCTCCGTAACAGCTTTTAGACGGCATCAACAACACCGATCAAATGGACTGGCATCGAATCTAGAAGCGACACTTCATCATGAGGCCGATCATAGACCTCGACGAATGTATCCGGGACTCTCCGAAATTTCGGTGAGTTGCCTCGGTAGTTGGGTCGTGTATGGGTGGTTGCAGTTTACCGTTTCGCTCTGCGCTGTACGAAAGTACTGCTATCTTCTCACCGTTTCTCAATGTTCAGAGCAGTTTAAGGTCACTTACTAGTATTTCTTGTATGTCGGAAAGTTTCGCTTGTCTCGATTAATATATGCCTGTCGATAGACAGGATGCGTCGAAGGCGATAGCCTTCAGATTAACGACTTCCCTCCGGGCTCGCGTCGCTTGGCGGCGGATCTTGTTACACTAAACCGCTGATCTGCGAGCAAGAACGCTATTGCAGTGCAGTATGTGCTTGATGAAAGTAATATATCCCATATTATTTACTTAGGGAGGCACTAGAGGAAAATGAAGAGAGCATCGATCAACTAGAAATTAAGCTTGATAAAGTAAGTATCCGCCCGTGGATCAGTCCGCTGCCAGAAACCATTCCTTTTCGTATTGGTCTCGTTAAATATTAATTGCAATCTTGCCTTGCAGTTGGTAAAGCTGTGCACCAACATGGTTGAGACTGGAAAAAGCCATGTCACAGCGAAGAGGTACGCCCATTTGAGTTGTCTGACGATTAGATTTAGTTGCAACTCTTGTCACATCTCTCAGAACTCGTTAAAACGTCACTAATCTCAATGCAGATTGCCAATTATTACGAAAATGCTAGTGTCTGTAGCCTGTGTGTGTGCATGTACATGACATATGCTGTGCTAATTTCCTATTTTGAGATTAGCACATGTGTTGTATGGAGTAAACATTTATTTTCTCTGTTTTCATAGTGCATTTATCAACGGCATCTGGGATTTGGTTGGTTATTTCAAGGACGATGCATCCATTGTGGTTTGTAATATATTTTTGGTTTCTAGCGGACGCATCCTGTCATTTGACAGACAAGGAATGCGCAGTGTTTACTAATGTGAACTTCCATCATTTCAGAGTTCTCTAAATAGGTTTATACAGATTCTTACAGACGTGTTGAAATATCAGTCGGTGAGTGCAACTTCATGGCTCTGCAAATATGGCACATGTGAATGTTATAGGTTATCTGTTAAGGAAGGACAGCATTTATTATGTGTTTATGTTTGTTCTTTATTTCTCAGATACTCCTTGAGCATGCACAGAAGTCCATAGTGAAAAACCTGAGCCACTTCATCAAGGCGTAAGTTTGAAATGTTTACCCAGCTATACACACTAACACACAAACACTAAATTCTTTAATTTTACACTTGTTGAAATCTATAATTTTTAAGACCATTTCCAAGGTGATAGCATAGTACGTAACTTTTCTATGCTACAAGCTGCATAAGTTTAGTTACATCTAATGTTTAGCAGTTATTGTGGACTTGCATGTTTATATACAGTAGTATAACAATGCAAACAGCAACTTCTAACTTTCTTGTCTTAATTCCAAATACCTTATTTATGTATCTGTTATAGACTGTGTCAGCAGGTATTTTTATTATTGACAACAGCATGAACAAGCTAATTTCTGTGTGAGAGAATTAGTACTGTCTATTAACTGGTCATTCTACTTGAAGTGAAGAATTTCGAACATCCATAACACCTGTAATGTGAAATATAGAGTATATGTAGTTATGTATGCTACTGTGAAGCACATACAAAAGATAATTAGACCTCTTCATAAGGTATGCAAGAAGGCCTGTTCAGCCATGCTTGTCAATGCTCGATTTATTTCAGGGACATCCGCCAGAGCAAGGAGACGCGACGACACTTTGAGAAGATCAGTGACGACCTGGACAATGCGCTGTTCCGCAACTCGCAGGTGCAACGCACCAAGGTTTCGGAGTGTGAGGATGCCCACAATGTGCTGATTGCCACTCGGTCCTGCTTTCAACACTTGACACTTGATTATGTTCATCAAGTATGTTGGTTTCATTCATTGTTGGGGCTATATATGTGCAACACAGAGAAAAGTGTATAACAACTGTGTCTTACCAGTACTCTTGTACGGGGCAGAAACCTGGAGGCTTACGAAAAGGGTTCTACTTCAATTGAGGACGGCGCAACGAGCTATGGAAAGAAGAATGATGGGTGTAACATTAAGGGATAAGAAAAGAGCAGATTGGGTGAGGGAACAGACGCGAGTTGATGACATCTTAGTTGAAATCAAGAAAAAGAAATGGGTATGGGCAGGACATGTAATGAGGAGGGAAGATAACCAATGGTCATTAAGGGTTACGTACTGGATTCCAAGGGAAGGGAAGCATAGCAGGGGGCGGCAGAAAGTTAGATGGCCGGATGAGATTAAGAAGTTTGCAGTGACAACATGGCCACAATTAGTACATGACCGGGGTAGTTGGAGAAGTATGGGAGAGGCCTTTGCCCTGCAGTGGGCGTAACCAGGCTGATGGTGATGATGATGTGCAACCTGTTCATATGTTTAGGGGAGCTTGAGCACTGAACAAGTGGTCGCGATCTGGTCTGTGTGAAAGGAATTCAAGCAAGTAGTAGTACACACATTTACTAAAGAAAGAACGAGCATTGAACCTGGTCGAGCTTCTTCAAGAAGGCTCCTGTCTACTTTGACAATCTGTTGGCAGCTTGCTGTGCTGATATGTGTCGTGTAAGCAGTGCAGATTACAAACACATTTTGCACCATCATTAAAACACGACTGTGCAATCGGTATGGTCACACAAGATGAGCGTGTTGTCAAGCCAAGCTGCTGGCCAAAACCTGCACACACATCTTGAATGTGCTGTTTCAAATTGTTCTTGCAGATTATTGAAAATTTTGGTACCACTGTTCATACCATATTTATTTGAATATAAGTTGAGGCCCAGGGTGCTTCAATAATTTTTATCTGGTCACGAAACTTCTGCGTAACGCTATGGAAGAGCTCCATATAGCGCCCGCTGTGGACGTAGCACTGGCGCAAGTAGAAGGTGGAATGAACGACATGCCAAACGGACACCACAGGCGTTCTCTGCGTACTCTCGCTTTGCGCAAGGGTTGACTGCCTGTATTGGCGTGTGAATATTGTCAACACAATGTGCAAATCGTAGCCCTGTTTCTGTGCAGTGTTCAGCAACATAAATGCAAACAATTTTGAAACAACTACAATGCCTTGTTTCATTTCTAGAACCAACTGCATTCGCAACAGCAGCTTAATTCATAATTCCAATTTTACACTTGGACTACTCCATCTTTAGAAACTGACTACAGAGCAAGTTCACATCACACTTTTACATAATTATGCATAAAGAAACGTGTGTTTCAAACTAACAATGTTAACCAACTAATTATGGAAATAATTACTAAACTAATTAGAAGGCTACCAAACGAATTTCTATTGCTAAGGTATTACTAAATTATTATTAATTATCACTTATCTAATTAAACTAATTACCAGCTGATTGATTACTCAAACAAATAGGTCATTAGGGAGTTTTAGCAGAGCGTTTACGGTCCGCTCCGCTCAGACAGGCGTATCACAACAATTGGCACGCAGCCGCTCAGCAAAACGCTGCCGGGAACACTGACGCGCGTGCGCACAGCACACATAGCGGCAGCGGAACGTGGGACGCTGACCACGTTCCGCTAGGAACCTGAGTTAGCGGTGCGTCAGGGGGCGTGTAGTTGCTGTAGTAATCGTTTTACCGCCAAGCTTAGAGCACGTCAGTGACATCTCTGGGAGACGAACTTCTTAGATAAGCGAAATCAATGCATTCTATTCAGCCACCGGTGCGCGTGAAACGTGTGCGGAGCGGAGCGCAAGCAAACGCTCTGCTAAAACTGTCTATTATCAAACTAATAACTAACTAACCTAACTAATCTAACATTTACATTAAGTAAGCTCAATAGAAAGTAATGTAACAAACTATAGCAACAAAACCAACTAAACCAATAAACTAATTACATAATAATAACTAATAAATAACTACCAAAATAAATAAGGTAACTAACAAAAGTAACTAACCAAGCTAATCAGCTGATTAAATTATCTAACTGATATAACAAAATTACTCACTAATAACCTGCCTAACTATAATAACAGCAAATATAATTAACTTACTAACTAATCAACAAATAAGTGACTAATACAACTAACTAGGCAAAGTGCGAATGAGACAGCCAAACGAAACAGTTTGTGGCAGGAAGGCCACTGTAGTCGGGTACAACTTTAGAAAAAAGGGGGCGTTTACTCCTCCGAGGCGGATGCACACGAGCATCCACCAATGGGCGCGCACTCTGGACTGACGTCATGAGCCAAACAGCCAGTCACCCCACCGGCAGAGAAGATGGCCGCCCGCGCTTCGAACTGGGCCAAGTGACGTCAGCTGTGTGCGTCATGCCCTCGTCAGAGTGAATTCCCAAACTGTTTGTGATGGTCTATGATGCCGGAAATATTGCTGCGAGCTTACGCTGCACCATTTGTGCCCTGCGTTTAATCTGAGCCGTGATCCGGCGAAGAAATATTGCAGCGAGAATTGCTGACGTCACGCTATGCTTTGCCTGAAAACGGGATCCCGTGGCGACACACTGCTATGAACACACATCTTGTTGAGACCCACAGCTAAAGCTAATTAGTGGGAACTGAAAAAAGTTGTACATATAAACATGCTCAAAGAAAGCTCGCACTGTTTTGACTGTGTTTGACTCCTCTTGCTTTGTAGTTGGTATACTTGTTAATACTTGCATTGTATGATGTCATTTGTATTGATGCAATCTTTAGAGAACAAAACCTTGTCGGAATAAGCTTTTTTTTTTTCGTTATATACAGCTCAGCTGTTTGCAGTCTAAGAAGAGGCATGAGGTGCTGCAAACTGTGAGTAGCTCATAATAATCAATAGCTGATGCATAGCAGTGCCAGTCTGAAATTATTGTAACCCATTTTATTTTGGCTTCATATTACAGCTGTTATCTCTCATGGGTGCCTACAGTACGTACTTTCACCAAGGCTCGGACTTGTTTGAGGACTCTGAGCCCTTTCTCAAGCAGCTGGGAGCCACCGTGAGTGCCACTTTCATTGCTTGGAATGTCTGAAAATAGCATGACTGTGTTATTCTTTTTAAGAACACTCATTTAGAAGTTGTGGATGAATGGCTGATGATTTAATTTTTTGCCGCCTTGCAGCTTGACAAGCTCAGCAAGGAGTCTGCTGACCTTTCAAAGCAACTTGACTCAAGGCACACTCTTGTGACCTCAAAGGTAAATCCTGCCCAAGCTTCTTTTTTTTTTGTTACTTTCAGTTTCATGAAGATAAAGCTTTGACATACTTTAGTTGCTCCCATTGAAGCAAAGCAAAAGGCTACAATTGAACACCTAATGTAAGCTCATAGGCATTTGCATAGCACACCTAGCCGTTTAATTGACTAGCACATTATATCGAGCGGCTTCTCTGATTTACTAGATTTTCTATTATTTAGCCATTTGGTACATGCCTCTCGGTGTGTACTCATTCTTGGCTAAACCTCCAGAACAGGTGAGTGCCACTAGTACAGAATGAGGATGTGCCACTGGGACACGAGAATATTACAGTCTTAATGTATTTACATGTACATATCAAGGTAATACAAGGGATATAAAAGTTGTGACCTTTGCAGTGTGTAAACATAATCGTTGCATGAAATTACACTTTGCATAGGCAGAAAGTAAACACAATTGTATGCATTTACATTAGTGGTAAAGCACTTACTTAACCACTTTACAAAATCTTCAGGTTTTGCAGTGTGTAAACATAATCGTTGCATGAAATTACACTTTGCATAGGCAGAAATTAAGCACAATTGTATGCGTTTACATTAGTGGTAAAGCACTTACTTAACCACTTTACAAAATCTTCAGGTTTGGAGCACAAACACGTCTTTTACATCTAGGCCAGTGTCTCATGTCTCGTTCCAAGGTAGCCCTTGATATGAAGCGTTCAATGTTTCCTTGACAGTTGACTGAGTTGGCACAGTAAGAGTTCATAGCGGGTAAAAATGACAGATTCATGAAGCTCGACATTACATATTTGAAGATAAGTTCTGCTGTTTTGTTCTGCATTCTGTGTCTTTTATATTTTCATGCAAAGAGATGCTAACACAGTTTGACTCAGCTCCAGACTAATGAGGTACAAAAGCAATGGTATGTGCATGGTAATGTTGCTGTAGCCTTTCTGGCAGTGTTGGAGAGTTGTAGCTGGTAGACAAATGTTTTTGTGGATTAGCAGAACGGAAAAATCAACAGGTAGTGCTGGTGGCAGCACCTGGTGGCATCGTTTTTGAACTGTAATGTACTGTAGCATTCTTGTGATGCATAGCACATCTTGGTGGGGAAATGTTTTGCTTTAGGAAGTTTGTGTCATTGCAAAAATGTTTGTGCCAGTTAATGAATGCATAGCCAAGCAATGTGAAAAAAACAAAACATGCACTTTGGTTGAGCTCAGCATCAGACAATGTCACTACTGCTGATGTTCATGTCGTTGTCTTAAATACCATATTTACTCCTGTAATGTTGTCACCCTTACTTTGGAGCGTGAAAAAAAAAAAATTGCATCAAGCGCATTTCTCATTTAATATCTGCAAGACAATATTAGATTGTACTAGGTGTCCTGCCAGCAATGGCATTATCATCACTGTATCTCATGCTCGGCGCAAAACTACAACTTTAGTCACCGACTTTATCGAAGCGGCACCAGTGAGACCTAGTTGGAGGGTTTGGCGGATGGCAAAACATTGAGGAGAGTTTGCCCTGCATTGGTGGTCAGTTCAGCACACTGAGCACAGTTCGAGGCTTCATTAATTAGGCGTAGGCCTGCCTCATGTACGGCCTGTACCCAGTGAAGTATCCTGGAAAAGAAAGTGCGGGCCTTACAAGAGGTTGTAATGCTAAAACTTAAACATACTTTTACAGGCATGTAAGGTCTGCACCCTGTAAAAGATTTGGAAAAAAAAGTATGGGCCTTAGAAAAGGTCATGATGAAAAAACTTAAAAGCTTTCGCAGCCTAAAGCACACTAATGATAAGTTGGAGAGAACTTGAAAGCAGAGCACCCTTCTGTTATTCCAGGAGAATGTTGCGATTTTACTGTTTACTGGAATACGACTGGGTGGGTAAGCTGACACAATGGTAAGGCTACAATTTTCCATTATATATCTTCTGTTGCCAGGATGTGATCCCAGTAGTCCATAAGGACCCTTCGGCCAACAACGGCATCAGCCTGGAAGGATACCTGTTCAAGCGCACCTCCAATGCCTTCAAGACCTGGAACAGGCGGTGGTTCATCATCCAGAATGGTCAGCTAGTGTACCGCAAGCGCTCCAAGGACGAGCAGCGCACAATCATGGAGGAAGACTTGCGGCTGTGCACCGTGAAACCCGCACTGGATTTTGAGCGACGGTTCTGCTTTGAGGTCCTCTCGCCTTCAAAGTGGGTCCACATTTCTGCAAACACGCTGTCATCTTACCAGCTGTAGTTATAATCAGTTCATTAAGTGTTTCAAGTTGTGTGGCTTCAGGTTGTTTCCTGCACCGCTCCTGCTTCATGTTTACTGGAAATGTTGCTCATTGCCTGCCATCTTGATTGATTCTTCATAATGAGACTTTATTTTGCTTTTATTAGCTGAAGTTTCCTTTGGAGAAGTTAAGTGTGCACCAAGCAGAATAAGGGCAGTCAGCTAATTGGCTACAAAGGAATCGGTTATCTTGCCTAGAGCCAGCCTCTTGTAGTTGAAAACATTGCCGCATGAATCCATCAGAGCACTTATTGCTCTAAGCGACATCTTTCTTTTTTCACTCATGGTGTCCAGTCGGGTTTTATCATGTTTGTCAGGTAAGGTGTAGTCAAGTGCGGTGCAGGGGAATGTCTACTGGGATAACGTATTGTGCCAAGTTACATGCATCTTGTCTTCCATCATGCACACCACCTTTTGCCAAGTTCACTGTCCATGGGTGGCCAAGATGTTCTTTGTGCAAACGGCCACATGGAAGCGCAGTTTGAATCCTTGAAAAACGCCAGTGAAGTGGTAAAATTGACTTCAGCTGCATGTCTTTAATTGGCTGGCCCAGAAATCAAATTTCAGGGCAATGTCTCTTTTCTCCCATGTTTTATTGCTCTGTGGGTTATATATATCTGTCTACATTGACTGTAGACTAGCTGTTCAGGTTTAATTTTATCCCGGGTTCGTCATTAATTAAACATGGATCGTTATGTACAGAACACTAATTCAATTGCACTTTATTTATGCAGGACTCACATGCTGCAAGCAGATTCTCAAGAGTCGTACGACTGCTGGATCACTGCTTTGCAGTCGGGAATCTCACGCGCGTTAGACCAGCCTGCACGAGATGACGAGGACGAGAAGCTTTCAAAGAATGTGGGTTGATTGGGCAACTTTTGAAAAACAGACTACATTTACAATCAACTTTATCATCGCCTTCCTACCTTTCTCACATATACTATGTGCTTTCTATGACTGGTGTATAGCCAGTGGCTGTGTTGTTCCTGTTGCTGTGGTCGTGTGGTCCACTGTTTTTCAGGACGTTGATGCTAATCCAAGTAGCCCGCTTGTGCACCCTTCGCACACTAAATGAGAGAGTAGTTATAATGCCTCAGGTGAAGCCGAAGTAACACCTGTAAAATTGCACTGAAGGGCTTGTTCGGCTAGGCATTTTAGCAGATTTTGTAAACATGCAAATATAATAGCACGAAAAACTTGTGCATGCCTTATTTTGTGTGTTTGCTTATCCCCAATATGCCTATTGGCAGATGTTGCCTAAATCGAAATCTTAGCACAGAGCGCATGCACTTTGTAGTGATTAAAACGAAACATCTGTGCATATGGTATGGTATGGTTGTGTTTGAAAATAAAGACTCCAAGGTTTTTTGCTTGAAAATGCAGGAATGGAAAGCATCATCAGATTCTTCATTGTCATCGACCTCAAGGCAAAGTGCAAACCCAGTACCAAAACCTCCAAGGGCTCACATGTACGTGTTCTGCCACTCTTCACAATGACGTCACGGGACAACTATACCATCATGTAGATTATCGTACAGATAGGTATTGTTCAAGCCCCCCCTCCACAAAAAAAAAAAAAAAAGGAAGTACACTGTCTAAGGAAGGTTGAGACCATGCAACCATTCGTGGAATAGACGTTAGTCTGATGTTGTGTGTTAGTAACATGTGGATCAGTATAACAGTATCAGTAGATCAGTAGATCAGTGGGGCTGTGTATCATTACAGAACTTGTAATGACTGGTTTCTATGTGACCTTTAAAGACCAAAAGGGGTGCCATCCTGTCTTGACTGCCTTGTCTCCCCGCTGCCTTTCCCTCTGAGATGCACAACCAGCCAGTGTAGCCTTTCACGCTGCATGTATTAATTTGTGTTATGTGGGAATGTGAACAGAAAGATGTTCCCATGCACCACCTTTGCCTGAATTGCTTAGCTCAGTAAGCACAGAATAGCACCAGTCTGTGTAATATTTAGATTAATTAAACAGCTAGCGCAAGACAAGGATAATAGTATATCACTGGGAGAGGTCTTCATCCTACAGCAGACATAAAAATATACTTTTTTTTATGATGATGATAATGATGAATGAGATAAAAAGGGGGGAAAGAGACGGAATTCAAGGTCAACGGAGATTGCAAGGTGGAGCATTTTTATGGCAGATCTGAATTTTGCAGCCTTAACGTTTACTTTGCAGTCATTCATTGCTAGACACATTGGTTATCTGCTGACAGGAATTCTGTGCCACAGTTACGGCATTGATAGAGACACACTCCTAGAGAAATACCTAGTATTCTCTCTAGTGTTCTCTCTACGTTCCCTCTTTTTCTTCCATACTCATTTAAGCTTGAATCATTTTCATGTGCGACTGCAGCCAACTCACTGGCATCCCTGGGAATGATATGTGTTGCGACTGCCGTTCACCTGGACCTTGTTGGGCCAGCATCAACCTGGGTATCACTCTGTGCATCGAATGCTCTGGGATACACAGGTGCGTTTGCCACACTAAGTATGGCATTATTTTGAGCCGCTGTAGTACTTTTCCCTTGGTTAAGTTAAAGAGCAACATGTGGTGTCCATGTGGTTTAAGAAAAGCTTGCATGCTGACTCGCCACGGTGTCCCAGTGGATTTGGCTGTCTTCTTCTGAGCATGAGGTGGTGATGTCATTCACCGGCTGAAGGTGCACTGCAAAAATATTCGGGTGCATTAAGAAGCCTCAGGTGGCCGAAATTAATCTAAAACCTCCCACTGCTCTGTTCTCATAACCCCTGCGTTGCTTTTAGACAGTTGAACCCATAATTCGATTCAGATCAGTTCGTGGAATCTTGCATGGCATAGTATAATTGTGCATAAGGGTCGTGACAATGTAGAACTATTCCACTCAGTTCTAATTCCAAATCTTCCATTAGCCTTCGTAATCTATAAAAACATTTACTCCGTAATTTTTGACCAATTACGGAGGGCTAATTAGTGTATTATGGACAAAACGGAGTGGAATAGCTTTACGTTACCTTGACCGAGATCCTGGCTTATGTTTCGGTGAGAAATGCTGAGAGCTAGCAGTAGCTCTGTCAACCTGTCAGTGCACTAAATTAGTGCCTCTTTAATGCTACTGATAGCTTACCATGATAAATGAGCACAGAATCATTTGAGCATCCTCTTGATTGATGCACCATCTTAAAGGTATCCCTTGATTATGTTCCCAGGAGCATGGGCGTGCATGTGTCCAAAGTGCGCTCCCTGACGCTCGACACCTGGGAGCCGGAAATACTCAAGGTGATGGCTGAACTGGGCAACACAGTCATCAACAGCGTCTACGAGGCTCGCGTGGATGAAAACGTTGCTGTCAGGGCCACACCAGACTGCAGCAGGTCTTTCTCTTTTTGTTTATTGTCCTTTGTTCACATTTGTAAATGAGGGTTTTGTAGACGAACCAGTTGTTGAAATGCAATGTCTGTGCATTGCATTAGTGCAAGAAACCTCGTTTTTGTGCACGCAGATTCTTAGTTTAGGCCTGTACACTTACTTAAACCTGCGTACATATTTTGCAGGAGTGTCCGTGAGGCCTGGATTAAGGCTAAGTACTTGCAGAAGGCATTTGTGAAGCCACTTCTTGGGTCAGTGGCCTGCCTGTCCCCACCACGCGATGCGTCACGCGCATCACCAGCAGCAACACCGGTTCTGCGAAAAGCCACGCTGCCTCAACGCTGGAGCGTTCGCAAAATGCACCGTCGCAGGAGGACCATTCATGCCCAAGACCAGCGTCAAGTAGATGCAGGTATGTTTCACTGTCGCCTCAAACCCCATTTTACCTAGCACCCTGTTTCGACTTTTCTGTTCACATGTGTCGGAAATGCAGAAGTGCTTTATTATGCACTGCTTTAGCAATTCAGGTAAGACTTGCCTGCTGCGTTTAATGGAAATGGAAAACTTTTGCTGTATGATAAACGGGGAAGTTGTATCACTCAGGAGGCATGATAAAACTTCAGATATGTTAAAGAAATTGTGAAGGTTTGCAAAATTTTGAAGTTCTGAAATGGAGCTCGCAAGTGTGCAGTGATGTAGCAAAACATATCAGAATTGTTGGAGCATCTAAAGCAAAATACATTTTAATGTTTGTCCACACACTGCTGGGTGTTATTGACTGAAACTTCCCAATTGCTCCTGTCAGGTGACACTGCTCTTGGGGTCTCCCGGCGCCATAGCAGCGCTGTCACATTGCCGGCCGACAAGTCCCCCGTCAGCATCGACGCCTTGTCTGTGAGCTCTGTAGGCTCGGAGACCCGCTTCAGCATGGCCTCGCAGGAGAGTGGGGTGGTCATGAAGGAGGGCGCCTCTCTGCCCCCTTTGGACAGTGAAGGAAAGGCTGCGGTTGAGATGTCCTCCAACCAATCCGAGGACAATGTGCTCGTCTTTGGGGAGTCCCTCGTCCAGGTCATGCCGCCGCCTTCAGGCAAGTATGCATCATGTGCATTCGTGCAAGTTTCTTCGTGGTGCTGTGAAATTTCTCATTAAGAGGCTTGACATCTGCACGGTTGCTCAGGGGTTATTGGTCTTGTGCTGCTCAACAAAGGCTGCAGATTTGACTTCCAGCAGCAGTGGCTGCACTGGAGTGGAATTAAAAAAAAAAAAATTAAATGCTTGTGTATTTTGAGACAATAGCACGCATTTAAGAATCACAGCGGTTTAAATTATTTTATAATCCCACACTATAGCATCTCTCATAGTCCATTATTTGATTTTCATTTGAAGGTTCGACTTGGTTGCTTCAAACTTTTGAAGGGAAATAAATAGGCACCTTGTTTGTAAGCCTTAAGTGCCTCAATCTGCCATGCTCTCCAAAACAGGGTGCATTAGTTGTCATTAGTTGTAACAGGGTGCATTAGTTGGCATTAGTTGTCAATGTGAACATGCAAAAATAATAATAATGAGAAAAATTGCAGACAGCCACACTGTGGAAAGTGTGAAGTGCCACAAGAACAGTGGTACCTGTTCGAACGTGTGCATTCAATCTCACTTGCAGCCAAATTTTTACTGCTTGTTCGAGCTGTTGTTCTAGAGTTACAGGAGCTTTGTGGATGAATGCATTAAGGGCTGAATAAGACTCGGAATAGCCAATGCTGAGGTTTGGTGGGGAGATTGTGCAAATTTCTACTACCCTTACCAATGTAGTATGTCAAGGGTACAAGCAAGCCACTACTTCCTACAAAGCTCACAACAAACAAAAGTTCTTCTCTGTGTTGCACATTTTTGTCATCATCTCAAAGCTCTTTCAATCAGTTTGGCAAGGTGGATACGTGACCTAGAAAGGAAGCCGAAAGTAGTGCGTAGAGCAGTGCTATTTGACAGTTAATTACCTGCCTAAGAGCCAACCACAGTGAAATGTTAGCCTTTCTAAAATGGCAGTAGCTGGAACTGGATAAACTGCTCCATAAGTGCCTGCTTTGAGACATTCTTACTTTTGAAGAAGTAGCAAAGCCACTAGAGTCCTTTGTTTATGTTGGTACTCGTTTTTCTGTTCATTTGAACCTTTTTTATACAACAGCTAAAGATGAAGATACTGCACTCCTCTTAATTTACGGTTTGTGCAGGATTACTAATCTTTTGCCTTAATGATAATGTAAAATTTATTTTTTATTCTCTCTTAGAATGGCACACGCGCTTTGGCTTTTGCTCTGGTAGTGTGACCCAAAGATATCTGTGGGCATTTAGAGAATTTTCTGGGACTGATAAAACACTGCAATGTCTGGCTGTTAGGTGCAGTGCTGCAACGTGCAGTGTTTGGGACCTATTCGGGAACAGTGGTGTAGTCATGCAGATTACGTTAAGCGTTATACACTGGACGTAAACTTAGCACTGCCAGATGACATGCATCTATGGGAAAAACTATTTTCACAGCCGAGCGTTTCCAGTACTGCTGTAGCCAGTGGCTAGAACGATGGTGTAAGCTCAAGGTCTATGGGTATATACGGTCTATAGGGCCTGTAGTCTGAGTCTATACAGAGTCTCTCGTGCCACCAGAACTTGAGTGTTGAAATGTAGTCTCCTCCTTGCCTGAACTGCGCATACTACAGAGCTGGAGCTGGACAGCGCAGATGAGTCGCCGACACAAGACGAAGAGGACACAACCCAGGAAGAAGACATGTCCAACCTGAGCCCCAGCTTGCTCCTGTACAGGTATACCTTCCATCTGTGCTCTACTGACTTCCTGTTGTTTACTTAGACATACACTAACATTTGGATATTACGATCGCTAGCTGTTGATTTCAACACACAGTTTTCAAGTTCGTGCACCTGCGTAACAAATATCGGCGTTCCCAGGGTAAGCCTTGTGCACTGCCTGAGGGAGTGCATAAGTGAAGATGTTAGCTAGTACAGGCATGTGGTGCCAGTGAAACTACTTTGCTGAAATTTCTCTCGCTTTAAGATGCTCATAGGTATTTGGAAAATGTTGCCTTCGAGATCCAGTGTTCCACCTCATGCTTTGAGAAACAAGGCAAAAGCTGCAGTCGCACAGCAGGCATCTTAAGTTTCGCACCATGGCTGGCAGTTCACTGTACCACGCAATAATCTCAAGAGAACGGAAAAGTGTGACTAATGAAAGTGCATCTTTTCTTCATTATAGTGCAGTTAGCGTTCTCTTGAAGCTTCATGCACTTTCCAGTATGACGTCTATGTCATGACGTCTATGTCGAACCTCTTTCATGCCAACGTGTGTCACTGTGTACTTGCCGCAGAATGTGTGCCACTAGGTGTGTGTCCGAATAGACAATTTGGGAATAGACAACTTGTCCAGTTGCAAATACCCAATGGCTCATGTGGCTCATCACAGCAGCCCGTTGGGGGCCACGGTAGACTAGGCTACGCAGCATGCTGCTGCCACCTCGGAGGCCACACGCACTGCAAAGATGGAATAATTTTTCTGTCTCTTTGAAATCGCAGACATGTATAATTTTCATTTAACTAAAAACTGGCAATTGTGTATTACTGAGAATGCTCTCGCGATCATTAAATCAGCCTATAGCATTGGTGGGTCCCGCTTTCTTTCAGTGACACTGCATCACAACATTGCGGAAGCAAGAGCACACAATTTTCAGCTGTTTTTGACAGGAGATTGAACATTCCCTATTGCATGCAGTGCAGTAATATTTGGCTAACATGTTCACAGCAGCCTCTATGACAGATCAGCAACATTTGCTTACTGTATTCAAAGAGTGTTTCAGGACCCCTTTAAGGCTTGCATACATTATCGTATCAAACAGCCCTTGATTTTTTTGTGAGTGGCTGTACCATGCTGTGGCCTTTGGTATCACTTGTTCATAGTACTATATGATGCATCAAGTGTCGAAGGACTTAATTGGTGTGATACAACTTGTTTCGGAGTGCGTGTCCAGAGCCTGTGTAACATCCTGGCGACAATATTTTCTTTGTGGTTACAGGGCAGCGGCTGCCCACAACTTGCCAGTGATGTGTCTTGCCCTGGCGAATGGAGCTGACCCGAACTGGCCCAATCCGGATGAAGGGGGTCGATACCCTCTCCACCAGGCTATACAGAGCGTGAGTTTCAGTTAACTTCTGGGCAGCTTGGATAGATGCCCAGAATTGAAGCCACTGTATCACAAAGTGCAAAATCATTAGCTACCAAGTGCACGGTGGCTGAGCTGTAGTTGAACCCTCTGGCGTTCCCCATACGTAGTCAGATTTTGCGCATTACAATTTAACTCCTTACCTCAAGCGATGCAAATTCTTGATATTTTTTCGGTTTCTTCTGGTTTTGAGCATAATGCCATCATGGAGTGAAATAATTATCCACAGCACCCTAAAATTTGTTAACTAAAGCATTTCTATAGTGAAATTCACAAGTTCGCACAGTGAAGCCATTTCTGCACCATTTAGCTGTAGTTTATCGCAGTTGAATTTAGACTGCCCAGGTTTGCACTTTCAACAGTCTCCCTCTCTCTCTCTCTTCTACCTTCCCTTGCTTGCCCAGCAAGACTGATAAAACAATATGAGTTACAGCATCAGCTGAGAACAGATTCCTAACATCCATTTAATATCCGTGACAAAGAGACTGTAGTATTTAAACATGTGTACCACGTTGGCATGCTGAAAATATTTGCAGTTGTTTTCTTGCTTTTCTAGAAATTTGCTCTGGTTGTTAACCACAAGGCGTGTGCAGCCACGGTGCACCAATGCTTGCTCTTGTTTTTTCTCCACACGCAGGGCTCTATCATGGCCTGCGAGTTCCTGCTCCTCAATGGTGCCAAATCAAACAGCGCCGACGACAACGGGCGCACGTCCCTCCACATCTCTACCCTGCTGGGGAACACGGGGTCTGTCGGGCTGTTCATTTGCTCTCGAGATTGCACATTTGTACAAGCCACATGACAACTGCAGCACACATTTACCTTGAGCGCGTTCACAATGGGCCCCATTTCAAATTTTTGGTGTAGCAGTGGACCACCGAACACGCGTATAGCGTCTGCATTAAAAACACTGGGTGCTTTCTGCTAGCAACAATGTAAGCTCTTGAAGACCACTGTGAATAAAACACAAATCTAATTTTTTTCCAGGCATACACACTGCAAATAGATTTTAACTGCGTATGCAGAAGCTGTAATAAAAGTTTTAAAGCCAGGTATAAAGAACTCTCCTGGTTCTGGTGAACTAGCTTAGTCACATTCACATTTTACGCCTATAATAAGTCACAACTTTATGTCAACCACATATTTTCTCGATTTTGATGACTCCAATTTTGTTATTTGTGCAATTTACTATTTGCGCCACTACGAAAGCCTGCTAGCTGCGTTGAGAACGTGCAAACAGTACATAGCTGATGTGAACAAAAACAACAAAGACATAAAAGAGACAGTAAGGTCTGTGGACTTTCTTTTTCTTACCTTTACTTGATGCGTTCCATTCCTTTGCAGGCAAGTGTGCCTTTTGCTGAAGCATGGGGCTGATCAGCACTCTCAGGATAAGGATGGCGCAACAGCACTGAAGATGGCTGTGGATAACGCCAACCCCGATATCGTCACCATGCTCAGGCTCGCCAAGCTCAATGAGGAGATTCGCCGTGATGAGTTTGGCAACCCAGGTCTGCTGTCTTGGCACAAAGGGTTTATCTTTTCTTTTTTTTCTTCTTTTATTTTATCGAGTTCACATTCTTATGCTTGCAGGCTTTTGCAACTGTTGGGTTTTGTTCACGTGTGAGGAAGGTTGTGCTTGCTTTCGCTAGCATGAAACTGCAGTATTCAAAGCAGATAGATATTTAAGAAAACTGCTGCTTGTGCAGAGGAAAGTCAGGGTTGTGCATGCAAGTCTTGGAGTGATAGCCAAGTTGAATTATGCCTGCATCATCAGCAAGCTAAATCACTTTGTCACAAAGGAACCAGATAGAGCTTCACTAAGTCAAAGTTCATTGATGCAGTTGTGATGTAGTCGATTTATGAAATCATGTCATTCGTTTTATGTTGTCGTAGTTGTTGCCACTGTAGGCTACTGCATCATCTATATAATCTTGAGTCACCGTTAAGAACTTCCCTGTCAGAATATCTATGTTATGCTGCTAAAGGTAGCCTGTGGTGCTTAATCTGGTCAGTAATGGGCTGCATTTCCAGAGGGCAAATGTGTTCAATCTACAGGCACTTCAGTTTGGTATGTTGCCATCTATTCTTGTGTGGTACGAATACTATACAACTGTAAGTTGTGCTAAGCACCAATGTTTGTTTTGGAAATGAACCAGTGCTTTCCACAGCTATGTGCTGGGAATGTTGCACACCCTGACTCACTTTGAAGGCAGACACATGTGACAGATACTATTGCTGGTGCAACAGCTGTTCCAATCTCGCCTGTGCATGTTTTCTATTTGTGATTTTTGCCAGGACCTCCTTGCGCCATTAGCATTTCACACATGGTTGCCATGAGAGGTGCCGGCTACTAGTAAAAGTGGAAAGAAAAGAGTAAATGGAGCGGCAGCATGTTTTTTGCCCATATTCCAGGCATCTTGTAGAAGAGTTATGGACAAACACACTGTACTTCATGTCATCAACTCTGAGTAGTGTGGCGAAAGCTAGTGGTTGCGTCAGCCACCTGGAAAGAGAAGCTGAAAAAAAAAGAACTTCTCATTGGCCACCTCTGGTCATCCTCCGTGCGACACCCCCTGAACGGAAGTGTCGCAAAAAGATTAGCAGAGCACAGTGGGCAAGCCTTCCTTCCTTTTCTATAACATGCAGCCAGCTATAGTTCGTGACTGGCTGACGTGATCTATAGCCTATGCTGTACTGCACCAAGTTGGTGACAGGGTATAGTGTTGTTGTGTAGCCAAAATATAAAGAATGCGCTTAAATCCATTAGCGTAGGTTGTTTCAGCCGAGTTGTATGTTCCTCCACCCATATGTGCAGTGCTCATTGCCGTTACATGCTGCTGTTTTGCAGACCTCTATGTCAGGACATAAAAAAACCCGAACTATAGGTTTTCAAAAAACAGCCTGTAGTTGCAAGTGCTGTGCTAATGACTTTGCATTTTTTTTTTCTTTTTGTGATGTCAGCACCCTACGTGCACTTATTTTGTTTGCTATTACTTGTTCTGTGTTTTTGAATGCATCTTCATCCGACTCATGTCATCATGGCCGACTTATTTACCCGCCTGCCTAATAATGACAACCTTGTCATTGACTCATCCTAGAATCAAAGTCGGGGTCTCATAACTCTTTGAAGTGACAGGTTAAAATACTAGTTTCTACTGTTGTCTGGCATGTTCAGTGGTCTTCAGGCACTTTTAAGAAAAGCGTTACCTGTCTCATTCTCTTCATGTAGTGTTTATGTTGGCGTATCTCCCTCTGTGGGATTTACTACATGTACACTAAAGTGCGTTTTTCCATCAGTCCAGGTTTCTCTTAGACTAAAGTGTAGTGAAGACATAGTGTTTTGTGAGACCTACAGGAATTAACAGAAATATTGAATTTAAGTGCCTCACAGGAAAAGAAAAAGTAATTTTAATCTTCTGAACGTATAGTGACTACAAGGTTCTTCCTAAAACTTGCACGAAGCTTTAGCACTACCTTTCTGCTCAGAACAGTTACAATTATCGGCTTACTTCACATATTATTCAATGCAGTCCTGCACGTGTTCAAATATTAATCATTGCACTTCTCTGGAGCTTTTACCATTTACTTACTCACTACATCAATATTTCCAAGCATGGCCAGCCTGATACTTGAGTCTTTTTGGAAATGCGTAGAAGTTTGTGACAGCTTACTGAAAACGCTAGTGCGCTTGACGCAAGTATACGCTTGGCTTCATACATTTCCTGTCTCTCGACCTCATCAATGCCTTGACAACGGTAACCCGGCTCTCGTACGGTCAATGGCTTATGTTTCACACTCGGCATTTTGGGCTTGGCGGCAGCCCTGCCTCCTTCACACCTCTCTCATCTGGCCTTTCCTCCGCTCAGCCTTGTCATCCTAACCTCCCCATCATCTCAAGGCCAGCCCCCAGTTGGCAGTTCTCCTCCGCATCCTCCCTCCTGAAGTTGTGCGTTGTTGCCATCTCCATTGCAGCAGCAGCCGTCGGACACGCATCAGCTCCGTTGGGTCGCCGTGGAAAAAGTCGGAAGGGGAAGCGCCTTGTCACTACTTGCCTTTCTAGCTTGCACCCGTCGCTCGAAAAGGCTATGGGACCTCGGCTTAAGTCGCAGCACAGGATGAGCGATGGACAATATTGAAGTAATGTGACACATGCACCGAAATTTTTAAGCCTTCATGTCTGCTTTGGGGATCGGGCACTGCTGGCCGATTGATTGTGCAGCCAGTCTGTAATAAAATGACATCAGTTTCCTTCTGAGCGTGGTGTGTTTACCGTGAACTCGATTGCTGGAGCACTGGGACACATTAATTTTCTCCTACCGAGTGCCTTAAACCAGCTGGTTCTTTTCTTTTTTTTTTCACAGTATAGAAAAAAAGATTTATTGCGAATTCTGTCAACGAGCGAGAAAAGACACTCAAGCTGTTGTTAGCCTTGTTCATATGAGGAACACGTACCGTACCTGCACGAGCATAACGCGACAACCGTGAATGATGACTCATAAAAAATTTTTAATCTTTAATTATAATGTGAACACAAGCTAACGATGCGTAATGTAGCTGTATCCATGGGCTTACAATAGTTCCTTTCAGCATGGCGTGATGACAGATGATTCGCAGCCTATGTGTGCCCCAGCATAGGACCAACTGCACATGTGCCAGAGCCTGCTGCAGGCGAGCATTGCGATAACTGATCACTGATTATGTCATGGTAAAAAGTTCCAACGGGATTACGAGGCTCGGCGCCATGCACTTTGGGCAGATACTTTCGGGTAGTGAGCCAGCTTGAGCGTACATTGCTGGAATGGATGGAGGCATTGGTCCTAAAGTCTCAAAATAAGCTTTCTTATTCTAATTGGTCCCCTACGTGGCATCACCCCCTACCATCGAGAGGTTGGCTCTTCCACATGGCATGATCTAGTGGCTGAGCTTGCTGCATTTTTTAAACGAGAATATTTGGGGACCAGGTGCCAGGTGCGTTAAGAAGAGATATCTTGCACACTGTTTGAGTGATTATTTCGAAGAAAGTGCGATATGCTTTCCGAGGCTGGCAATAGCAACAAAAATAAAAGTCTAATTATATTTGTGCTAATATGATTGCTTATAGATTGCATCCATGTTAGTGTGCACCAATTCCTGTATTTGCCTACGTGGAAACAACCTTTCACCAAAGGTGTGGGCACAGCATGGTAAAGTCCAATCATTCCAGCAGTCTTTAGTCACACGACAGCTCGTTACCCAAAGACTGCACTTACAGGCGTTCATTATTGTTGTGCTTGCTAGTTGAATTCTTTGCATTTCAAAAGTCATAGCTTGTAGTACATCACCTACGTTATGGCAGGTAATCTCCGTACTTCTCGAGGATTCTTAATTGCCTCATTGAGGCTCAGTGGTCAAAACGGTATAGTTCACTTCTGAATTGCCACTGCTAATGAAGCTCTTAGGTTTAAGCTGTACCATATGTCATTCCTTATAACTTTGCTAGGCTGACCTCTCTCTTCCCATTTTTGACTGACTTCGAGCTTTGAGCAGTTCACAAAAATTAGTGAAATACGGCAAAAAATTTTATAACTCGCACAAGAACACATGAAATATTAACGGCAGCGTCGTTTTTCTTGGCAAGAGTTGTAGCTATTATGCAATGGTGCCTGTGCATTAAGGCAGTCAGATATCTCGACTTAATATTATAATATACTAAACAAGTGGCTAGTCATATGCATTCTTAGAACTGTATGCTTCAACATCAGAGAGCAGTTGTTTAGCACACTCAATTTACCAAGTTCATCTAAGTGAGCTTATCATTATTCACAACTGTACCATGCACACAATTATCTTTGCCTGCATAGCTGCTCAGCCATGCTTTCGTCACAGGATTCTTGCAACGTCTGCCTCGCAGGTGACGACACCTTCATCGACGTTGTCCGAGACTTCTCACACATGGCCTCCAACAATCCGGAGAAGCTGCGGCGCCAGCCAAGCAAGCACGCGGAGTGAGGAAACGCACCCATATTTGTTGTTGTTTAGGTGCAACTTGTCTTTTTATTGTTGTTGTTTACTAAAAGGAAAAGACTGATATTTACCGTCTGTTATCGCAGCCCGTCAAAACGTTTTGTCAAACTGCTCAAAATATGTGAAGCCTAACTGACTAGCATGCGTTTTTCTAAATTAATTTTTTTCTAACTTGTATGTGATGCTTGTCAGTAGTGGCGAAGACTACGAGGCCATGTTTTGCGTGGCAGAACTTTAATGCTCTAGCAAATCATGGCCTAAGCTGGTACATATATAGCAATTTCTTTTGTTTGATTTTCTCCTATTGTTATCTGCCCTCTAGACTGGACAGTCCTGTTTGAGCCCTGCCCAAGTTGGTATCAGGTGTAAATGAATTGGTTTGGAATGCTATAGGTTAACCTTATCCCAGTGCTGCTGCTTCTGTTAGCAAAGGTTTCTTTATCATCGTTACTTTTTGAGTTGCTGCAACAGTGCTACTTTTGAATCGATACACAGACGCGTTCATTAGGACGACCGATTTGCAAATTGATCTATGTATAAACGGCTGTTAGCCCCAGGCTATGTTCCCACTTATTTACGAGACACAATGGTCGCGTTGGACCATGCGGTTTTTGTGTGTTTGTTGAGCATGCCACTGTCGAAAACTGATGCCGGGCAACTTGTAAGTTGGGAGACTGCCCAATGCGTTTTCATGTTTGGCTAGTGAATGATGTGTTATCTGCATGCTTTTTCAGTGAAAATATTGGGCACAAAATGCTTTACTGCCACCAAACAGCTTGTGTAATGTTTCGTGTTTGATAGCATTCGCATTTGTTTTACTTTGTCCGTGGTGTAAAGCCAAATGACAGGCTTTGTTGGAGCAGTACACACAGGTTGTGTGTGGTGTACTAGCTGTGTGCATTGTTCGTAGTTGTATTTACGAGCATTGTTTCCTTGCCTATGATTATGCAGTTTCTTTTACACGAATGTGTTTTCTTTGCCTTCTTTTTTTTTAATTTTTAAGAGCATCAGGCCTGCACTGTGTCAGTTGACCTTTATTTTTATGATTGTTGTTATTATTAACATGATAGTCAAGATAATTGTTGCAAGTCTTTCGGAGGCATGTTCCTAGGGTGTGCATTTAAACTGCACTAGAGAAAATGTCTTTCCTTTTCTTTTTCTTAAAAAAAGTGAACAGACCCCTTTGTTTAGAACAGAGGTCAAGTAACACTTGCATTGTTTGCATGAGGTGTCACCTTTGTAACTACAATCGCTAATTGCTCAGCTAATTAATGCCACTAGCTTCAAAAGTTTGATGTGCGTGCTTAAAGACTCACTATTTGAGATTGTGGACAGAATAGATTTTTTCTTATTTGGCCGAGGCCAAGGAATCGTGTTTGCGCAAGTGCAGTTGGAATTGCAAGCTTCGGCTTAGAAATAGGTGCCAGAGGACCGAAGAGACGTTCTAGTATTCATCAGAGCCGAGGGTTTGCATTTGTGTGAAACGCAGTTGGCGTTGCAAGCTTTAGCTTTAGAAGTAGGTGCCACAGCGAACACGTTTTTATAGGTATCAAAACCTCTGTATCCATATGGTTGCCGAATGTTTTCTTGCCTGTTTGTAGATCGTTGTTCCATGTAGATATTTAAAGTTTGTGATCACTGTGGAACCAGTTATACTCCTAATTATTACTTCATACAGCTATCATTAAGGTATAGCAGTTTGTATACAGATGCATAAAGGCGTATAGTACTTTGTGAGAGGTGTTTGAGAAAGATTGTGGTTGTACTGTTTTTTGAGGATGTATTGCCAATGTTTTTATAATGGCGGTGGTGTAAAACATGTTATAAGAGCATGTAACCAACAAGCTGTGTCAAAGTCTTAAAATCCTTTTAACCCTTTCACTCCCATATCCTTTTGAGAATAATTTAAAATTTACGAAACTCCTTAAACTTGTTTTATTTCGCAACATATCCTAATTTGAAAATATGTGCTGTTTGTCTTACATAGAAGAAAGGCGACTTTCCCTCAACATGAGCACAGCTTTTATATTGCATTTGATTTATGATCACATATTTAACTTTAGGTTAATTCAAACAAATTTTCTAGTTTTATCTGGTGTGGTTTGTCATCATTGCAATCTTGAATCCACATAATTCAAACAAGGCCTTCAGTTCAAGCTTTCCATACATATAATATAGCTAAGATCATCTGTGAGACGACATTCACAAACCACGAGTAGTCAAAAACATTTTACATTTGGGATGTGCGTGTTTACAGGCAATGCTGTGAAACGCTGCCTCTAACTCGCAAATGCAACTACTGATTCTCTATTTCTACATGACTGAGAATGCACATCATTTCCCTGATAACACATAATGATGTTTTAAACTGTAGAATATATTAACGAAATTCACACATACACCGTTGTTTCTAGGAGATCAAATTAATAAGAGTCGATTGTAATTGTCTGCTCACATGCCCGATCACATCATTAGATGAGTGCGAGGCATCAAAATGCATATAACTAGGAGTCTTGTAGTAAATTTGATCAGTGTAGTTCTTTTCCAACAAGCTAGGCCATAGAACCTGTCGCCTAGACAAGTGGTACAAGTCAAAGGGTTAAAAGGGTTACAGCGTCACATACAATGTGTACCGTGGTCACCACCTCGCGACGATGACTTGTCATTTACCAGTTTTTTTTTTTTTTTAAGTGTGAGCAATTACTTTGGTTTGCGTAACATGACGACGTGCTGGAAATACAAAATGATGCTCTTTTGCGTAAAGGGTGCTCCTGTGGTTAGAGACATTCCCAAACAATTCCTGCAGTGTCAGTAAAGATGTCATGAACTTGCATTATGTGACCGTGGCTTATGTGAAGGAATACTGACAGCAGCAGTCTACCACAAATCTGTAAATGAGCTCGCCGGCATGCGTTGTGACTTCTTACTTCCTTTTTAAGCAAGCCCAGATATGCTTGCTACATTAACTAGAGTAGACTCTCAATAATACAAACTTGGGTAATAGTTTAACCATTAGGTTTGTTGAAAAAAAAGATCTACTTACAATTTTTGGTTGGCCCGCTCTATTACGCACAAATAGAAAGCCTTAATTTATAAAAGTTGAACAAAGATTTTGGCTTATTCAAGCTTTTCTGGCCTTTAAGGACAGAGTAATGTCTCTTGGGAAAAGCTCGTGAATAGTCAAAATATGCCTACGTTTGATATTCAAGCAGCCTTATATGTTGACAGGCATCAGTCCTGTCAGACGTGTGTCTGTTTGGACATCACTGGGTGTGCGTTCAGCTGCTCACATGGTAAGCAATATTTCTGTTTTGGGACATATTTTAGTTACTGTCTGATAATTAATACGAAAATTCGTGGGCCCTAGGAACTTGTATTAACAAGAGTCTACTTACTAGTTTGTCGGAGAGGGAATTTCGGGACAAGTGTCGGCAGCCACAGTCGGGAGAATTAACGTTGGGGAAAAAAAAAAGTACGATCCAGGATCTCAAAGGCTCCGTGTGACCGAGCACAGCCAAAGAATTTGTCCACAGTGGCAAAGACATTGCTGTGATAACATTTTAAAAAAATGTGGGAACAAATGTTTCTTTTAATGTCACAAGTTTATATGATTACATGGAGACCGTATAGGAAGCACCATGTGCATGCCACGTGCATGATGATGTCATTAGTGCTACTGTGAAAGGAAGTGCTTAAAAAAAAAAGTATTTGGGGAAGCCGAAGTACAATAAAGGCATTTTAAATGACATGATTCCGTGTGGGTCACTTTGCTTGTTCTTTTTTTTTTCTTCAATAGACAATTTGCAATATGGCTGTAATAGCGTGGCTTCATTTAACGGGCAAGAACAGAAGGCAAATCAAGGAAGACGTCATAGGCAGATTGACGCATACAGAGGAACCTTTCATGCATTAAATAAAACTTTTTTTTTTGGGCTAGAATACTCTTTCACTTATATCAATGCTCTGTTTCAAGGCAGTTTAAAGTATAATATATACAATATTTCAGGTTTGAAACTAGAAATGAAGGTCTATCTGTACAAGAAACATTGTGATTTGTGGAATACTATTGTGGTACTAACTTGCAGAGCCGTAAACATACACAGCAAGTTTTTCATTTCTTACGTTTGTGTCGTACAGGCAACGATAATGGCATTAAATGTCTGTGTTGAAATGTTCCTCAATTAGTGCTGCTGTGTACATTTAAATGTTAAACAATGTGACAAAGTTTACAATCACGACTTTCAAAACGCAATGCTCTGCTTTGTCAAAAGTGTCTAGAACCATACACACAAAAGTTCTATGTGTGTCTAGAACTATACCTACAAATAGCTACAATGATACTGCTACACATTTGTTTTCAGTCATTTGAGCAATTTGCTCAGCATATGTTTGGTGATGTGCAAAGATGTCTTGATTCAGTACACTGCCAATGACACACGTTTTCATAAAAAATATTTACCCACGTGGCAGCACACAAATGACATTTGCATTTAAGCCATTAGGCACTTAACGCCATTGAATTTGCCCACGTGGCACAGGTATTATGTCTTTCCAACACACGCTGCCTCAGGCACATGACTTCTTTAAAACTGAAACCCATATCCAGTATGTTCTTAACTTTCTGCAAACACCGCCTTCAGTGCACACGCATGCTTCCGCAACAAACAGTGAATAACTTAAACAGAAATGCATCGGAACAACATACTACAACACAAGCGAGCAGGGGGAACATCCTGTGTGCTATAACAGCAGCTTCTCCATTCGCACGCAAGTTTCACACATGCACACACACATGCACAGAAGGAAAGTCCTTCCATTGCCTAATGTGCCACGAAGCAGTTACTTCCAGACTTTGACAACACCGTTCTTGGATGTCGATACTATAAAGGTTTGGCTGGTCTGTACAATGCCAATGTCACTGATGCAGTCGTTGTGGCCAGTCGGTGGCTGTTCAGGGTAGCGCTTCGGTTGCTCCGAGCTGGGTTGATCCTTTCTCGGACGGCTGCTGTACACCTCCTGTATCACCTTAGTCCCATCTATGAGACTCGACCTGGGAAGCCAGATTTGACACATTCTGTCAGCAAATCTCCTTTGGGTCACATGAGCTATCCACTTCGTCAGGTGGCACCCGCATCGAAACACTCGCGCCATCTTTCGTCTGCAGCTCAGAACTGTGACACAAAATTCCAACCATCGGGCATGTGTGCCACGCGGGGAAGCCAAATATAGAGTGACTTGAGCAGTGCGGGGACGGGAGAGAGTCCAGTACCTTCACGTCTTGCATCATTATTTCTACAGCAGCCTGCTGTGCACACCACGATGCAAACAGAACAGCTCCGATAGACATCAGTGTGCAGCTCAATGAAAAATGATAGGCGTAACTTTAGGAGACCAGAAGATGGCAGCATATATTAACGGGAAAACAGAGGTACTTGATATTAAGAGCTGGGCAGGTCATCAGTGCACAAAGCTGGCAACTGGTGGTTCATTTAACAGGATAGGTGCCAAAGGAAGTGGAACTGATGTCTGGCCAGGCAGAAAGTTAGATGGAGTGGTGAGATTGGGCAAATTGCAGGCATAGGACTGATTCTGCTGAAACACAGGGTAAAGGGGATTGCTTGGAGAGGCCTCTGTCTTGCAGTGACCTTAAATAGGCTCAACATGCTGGTTACAGACGATAGTCAATCGGTTTTATTACTGATTTTCGAAGATATGTGGCTGAGTTTGTAAATTAGTGGAAGCAGATGTGGCAAACCAATTTGCAGGTGACTGCACTTTCCGAATACGCTATTTCTACACTGCTTAGTTCTTGAAGGGCTGTATGTATCAGTACACATAAGCCACGTGTTGCAATTAGGGCACCCCAACACACTGAAAGTTGTAGTTACGAGATGCAACCCTCGAGTATAGTGCCGTGACACAGAATAATCTCACTTTAAATGTTATGCATTGTATTTCAACTAGCACACTGCGACAGAGACGCAGCGATACAAGTATACGGTATTTCAACAAAAATAGTAAAGCGTTTCTATTTTTTTTCTTTCTTCCAGAATTACTTGCCTTCTCAGAAAATATGTCGTTTTATTCGGGTGGAATATAACTCCCCAATTTTGCACTTCATTATGTTATCTGACAGGCCTAGCCACCAGACATCAAAGCACTGTGGGGAAGCCAAGCTTCGATAAACAGGAGGCACGTAATCGCAAAAATTGAAAGCGCACAACTTCGTGCAATTAATCAGGACCACGAGAAACGGCGCAAAGCGGTCCAACAGCAGTAAGAAAGTTTCGGACATACTTGTAGCTGAAAGATGGCGTCAGGGTGTCTGTGGCCGAACCAGCCACAACGTGCGATGCCAGCGGGTTGTTGATGTCCCAGAGGCGGATGCGCATGTCGGAGCCGGCCGTGAGCATAAACGGTCCGCATTCCAAGGGGCTGATGTACATGCTGTACACTGAGTGCACAGGTGCAGACGAAGATGCCTGGACGATAAAAGACGAGCACATGATGCCCGACTGCCATGCTCGATATCGCTGCATAACATCGTGCAATTACACACACACACCACACTGGCTTCGTGGCTATGGCATTTCACTGCCAAGACACGGACAGAGCAACGGCTTGAGCGAACATTCGAATTGAAATTTCTAGCCCTGTGCTGAGCACACTTCATTTAAACTAAATGGTGCTCGCATCACAGGTGTAGATTTGTAAACTTAATTTACAGGGTTTAATGTCCCATAGTAACTTGCAGACTGAGAGGTGTGACGGACAGCTCCAGGTTAGTTTTGAACACCTCTAATCTTTATTGTGCAAGTAAATCTAAGCACATAGGCGTCACATACCACAGCCATTGGAGTGTGGCAGCCATGGCCGGAAGTATACTTAGTGACCTCCTGATCAGCAGCAGAACTGTATAAGCCAGTGCCACTAAATCACCACAACAGGTACACATTTGCAAAACAGCCTTCGTGTCTTTTGTCTGTTTCCTCTTGAACGCACCTGTTTTTCGCTGAGGGGTGGAGAGGTGCTTGCCCAGAGCGTGCGCAACCGAGCTTGTGTCTCCAGATCCCAGAGCGACACTTCGTTGTTTCCCTCGACGGCAGCCCAAACACAAGACTGGTGCAGTGGGTCAATGCTCACTCGACGGACACGAACACCTGCGAATGTTCCATGGACATTTGTTCCATGTAATGGAACAAAACAAACTGCACTCACACAGACAAGCGCAGACACACATCAAAAGACAGCAGGAAAATGAAAGGATTGCCTAAGCATTTTATAAGCACGCTAAGGCTTTTATAACATAAATAATTTGAAAAAGATGGTGCAGATGTTCTTAAAGTGCTTGTGCAAGTTCTTGAACTGTTTAAGTGCAGTACTTAAAGTACTCTTAGAAGAAAGCTTCAGATTGTTCATTACTGATTCAAGTACATCTGAAGTGCAAAAGTGGTGTAATTTTGCAACCATAAATTCGATTAATTTGCTGCCCTTAAAAGGAAAGGTTAAACTCTAGTGAGTGATGGGTCAACATTCAATTTGCTTTTACATTAATTAACTCCGAAGCAAGAACAGACACTGCTGCCATTACCTGAAATATGTTTGTTTCAACATTTAACAAACATTGCTATCACTTTTTTATTTAAAGCTTTCTGAAAATTTTCTTGAATTTACTGCGCTATGCTTTGCAATACATGCCTGCACATCTAATTTGTTACTTGCAGAATGGCCCAAAACAGTGCAATTGTGCGATACTGTTATGGCAGTTCTTTATTATAAGCACAAAACTAGCCTTTTTCTCACACTTCTGGCAAAACGGTCATCTGGTGCAACAGAATTCAAACTTGCCGGCAGGGTGGCTGACAGTGGTGCTGGGCAGCTGGAATCGCATGTCCCAGCAAATCAGCTTTCCCTCGGAGGTGCCACACACAAGCCAGTTGTGCTGAGGGTCAATGCAGAATGACGTAATCACACCTATGAGGGGGGGGGGAGGAAAAATGGTGGTTATTATTTTCTCATCACCTGCTTGGAATGATTCCAACTCTCATGGCCCTCTCATGGCTAACCCCCAGACACGTACATTCACTCCAAATACCATGGTTACATAAGCCCGCTAGAAGGAGCTTACCTGAATCTCAGTTGCAGCCTATCCTAGCTGTACGCAACTTTAACGAAACTGTTTAAAGAAAAAAATTGAATATTAAAAAAAATATGTTCCAACATACGATTACAAGACTGACGGTGTTCTATAGTCAAACCTCTGGTGGCCTAGCACCACAGGTTTTGTGATGGTACCTTCCACTGTGCCTTCATTATCATTTTTTTCTTTGAACAGCTTGTCTAACATTAGCTGGGACACACGGTATAAAACATTTAACCACATTTATTCCATTAACTACGGTCACTGCATACATAAATGTGGTTTGGCTTTTCTTGTAACTGATCATAACTGTGGTAGACCATAACTGAAGTTAACGTGCCTGCGCGGCAGTAACAGAAGAAATATTGTTATGATTAAAGTCTGCTCGTAGCAAAAATTGGGAAACTCTGCATCACTCTAATGGCAGCCCGTTCAAGATATGAGGGAGCTGTACCGGTGATTCAACAGAGAGAAGATGCACTTTTCGTGATGGGAGATTACGTACTCGGAGCTAACAGTTTTTGTTTTTTGTTTTCATTTGCACATACCAGTGTAGGGGATAAGGAAGAAGCAGATAAATATGCAAGCCTACATACCGTGCCTGGGGTTGTTCTCAAAGCACCATGCAGTGCTAGGTGATCGCAGATCCCAACCTATGATCGAGCCATACACAGTGGCGTAGACAAGCACGGATTGTAATCCTGGAAGAAATATGTGAAAAATGCTCAGATACAGCTTACATCAGGTCAAGACAGACAATTGCACCATGTTACAGTCCAGTTCCGTCAATGACAAACCCTCGCTTTTTCTAAGATGCACAAACCTGTGTCAAAATGCTGAAGATCCACAACACAGCCGTCCTCGTGTGGGTCTAAAGAGCGGGTCTTCAGTGGACTTGTTTTGTTGCTGTTGACCTCCACTCTGCAATATAGACACATTGATGCTGGGTTGCCCAACAATTCAAATTACCCTGCACTTGCGAGGACACTCAGTTTTCCCGCATTCCTTGAAGTATTAGAGAGCTTTAGCGTGTCCAGTATTCTGGTAAATGCTAGCGGACCGGTCGTTTTATCGGATGAGCAGAGGAACCAACGTGAAAGGCCTGCACGGTGCAGCCATGTAGTGGTGCAGAGCTCAATCAAACACCACAGAGTTAATATTGCAGTAACCAAATGTATTCACTTCACTGCTGGTGTAAATTTTCTGCAGGAACATGATCATGCTGCTGCTGAAAATTTACACCCGCAGCAAAGTAAAATACACTTGGTTACTGCAATACAGTCGAATCTCATTAATTTGAACTCGCTTAATTCGAACTTCTCCTTTATTCAAACTGATGCCATGGTCCCGTTGAAGTTATGTGTATTGCAATGGGCAAAAACACCCGGTAATTCGAATGCTCTAGCATTTGCCACAGTTAATTTAAACATAACACGCTCCGACAATGCTCTCAGCAGTGAGCCAAATTACGCGGCGGCACCTCCGACCAGCATTGCCCGACCCCGCCATAGAGGAAAGGCTTAGGAGAGAACCCTCAACGCTGCGCGGAAAAAGAAGAGAGGGGAGGGGGAAGAAGATGGAGAGAGAGAAAAAAATGGCAGTGGTGGAAATTTCATTTTTTCTCAAATGGCAAGGTCGCCGTTTCTGCATCGGGCCGTGATTCCCCAGCAACACTAGCGGCAAAATGCACGCCGCAGGCGGAATTGGTTCTGGGCCGATTTTTTGTGGCTCGCCACGAGCGCAGGAGACAAATAAGAGTGGCCCCTACAGCGACATACGTGCGGGAAACTGGTATCATGTGGAACCACTCAACCGCTCTATTTGTACTCGTGTCTGGTTCAGCCAGACCACTTGTTTTGCACTATCGTCTGCTCACGCCAGCTCTCACTTGTGCTTGTTTTTGTTGGCTTGGTTGGTCTCGTTCGTGCTTGTTTATTTACAATGACGCATCTAAACCGAGACGTCCCGATGGAAAGGTTGTTGGAGACAGTGCGCCATACCTGATTATGTACGACAAGACAGACCCTGAATACAAGGACGTGAAGGCGATATCCAGCACCTCGTTCTCCTTGACTTTTGAACACAGCGACGTCGCAACGGAAAGGAGCACACCAACATGATTATGATCAGCGGCAACGACTTCGGCATCTTGAAAAGACATGACTCGCGTTAAGAAGGCAGGACAAAGAAAGTAAACACACCACCGATTTGTAAGCAGACAAAGGAATAAACATGCGAACACGCAAAGTGAAGCGGTAGCGGAGGTCCAGTACTGGCCTCAGCAACCCCACTGCTTCGGTGGCAGTAGATGGCAGAGGTAATTAGCATCATCCAGCAAGCTGGCGGGAAAGCAAATCCACTGCCCTCCCGCCCCTGCTCGCAACTACGCTCCCCTCGCCCTCCCTCTAAACTCTCTCATAACTGCCTCATGTTCGACGGTCTCCATGCGTGCTCTCGCCTCCGCGCCGGCGCCACTTAACCCGCTCCTTGAAGTATCGTTTTCTGCTATTATCAGGATGCGGGCGTTGGCTGGCACAGGCAGTTTCGTGGTCCATGCTCGCTGTGTGCTTGCGCACCACGATATTTCACGACTCGCGCCGTTTATGCATCTTACTAAAGTGCACAAATACTTCAAAAACAAGTCCTTTTAATCCGTACAAATTTTCTGGTCCCTTCAAGTTCGAATTATCAAGATTCGACTGTATTAGCTCTTTGTTTGTCTGGTTGAACTCTGTACCACCATGTGGCTGCACCGTGCAGGATGTTCACGTTTGCACCTCTGCGCATCTGGTAAAACGCCTTGTCCGCTTACGTTTACCGGAATACCGGACACACTAAAACTCTCTATTCTTCACACAGAGAAGAGCCTCAGGAACTGGCTTCCTGCTTTTGTTTTGGGGGTTTCATCATGTGAACTCTAGTGAATTTCGTGGGACAGTTAAGTGAAAATATTGCTGTCGGGCCTCAGAGCATGGTACTGGCATGGGTGAACACTTTTTCACATCCCTAAGTACACCTGGCGTTCTCTGCTTTATGGGACTGTGTCTGCGAATTATGCCCCTTTTCAGCCCTCAGAGTCTGGCACCCCTAGGTGGCAAGTCAAAACAGCCTTATTTGTTAGCACAGTCTTCGCAAAGAAACTGGTAGTGCTTGTTTCTTGTTCTCTAGAATTTTCTATGCAAGAGTAACAAATGTATTCTTGTGCGAACATATGCCATGGTCAGTTATGCACCAAAGGTATGCTCACTAACACTGGGTAATTTCGCTAATCTGTGTGGCAGTGTCTGCAAACTGTGAGGCTTTCCGACACCACAATTTGTGGGCAGGAAAGCTCTACATCACGGACTGCACTGCACAAGACACAAGTGACTTGGAACTCTCCATCAAAACCTGAGCATAGACAAACTTTCTGTGAAAACCCAGGTGCAGACAACACGTGTGACCACAAAATCACAAAATTCAGATAACGGTGTAGAGGACCAAAACCAGTGAGGACTGAAAATAGCAAACAGCTCCTGCCTGGAAGCTGAGTAGGTGAGTAGGTGGCCAAAGAGGTGACTGCTGCAGTGCTCCGACAACTTCACGTCACACTTACCTGAACACTTGTATGGTTCCTGCATCAGAAGCAACAGCCAAAGATTGCATGCTCTGACACACTGTCATGCATGTGACCTGTCCATCTGAAAGTAAATATGCGCAATACTGTTACAACTCTGCAAAATAGAGGTACATAAAGTATGCTGGCACATAATTCAGGACGCATGAGTGTACAGTAGTTTTCTGTTTGCAAGTTATGGCAAAACTGTCATCAATTGTATAGAGCTACGGCAGCTTTAGTGCGCAACTAAATTATGCTGACACCGTGGATTCGTCTTGCAAACTCACTGGCTGCAATCGGTAAATTGCAATATGTGAGGTGCAGTAATTAATTAAGAAGTTAATTGTGACCTTATGTTAATTAGTTGAATATGTGTTTTGATTTCTTGTGCTAGTAATGTCCATCTCTTTGACGTGACAGATCCAGCTCGAGGAAAGGAATTATGCTATCTGCCACAGGCAATTTTTAAAAAATTCTGGAGAACTTGAAAATGATCATCCTGTATCTTGCATACAGTCCCAGTGTAGTCTGCCAGTACTAATATCTTCCTTTAGTGTCCTTCTGGCTAGAAATGAAAGTGACATGACAAGTAGTGCTCTCTCAAATTAGTGCCTTCCTGCTTGCTTGCACTGCTCCTTTTTCACTATCGTGCTGAATTTTTAAGTTTCTTTTAAAACGGTGTTTGGCACACTTGCAGAGCACCCGAAACTGCAGAAGCAGCACTCACCCATCCTGGCATAGGTCTGGCGGGACCTGTTGGCAATGGCCTTCTTCTCCATGCGGCCCCAGTCCCAGATTTTGACCAGACCATCGGCCGAGCATGTGGCAAACAGGCTCGTGTTCGGGATCACCTGCAGCCTATGTTCAGGCGGATGTGGAACCGCAACGTCAGCAACTGAGGCAACCGAGCACCACCACCATCACCACCACTGCCATATTCAACGAGTTAAGGGGAATGCGCGGCACCTCGTGGCGCACATTCCTTTGCACCTTTGCATCATTTCAGTGTAGCTATCTTCAGTTACGCTGACTGCTGTTTCAAGTGAAACTTTCTTTGCGGAAACCCGTTAGATAGATATGTGCTCTTCGCTTCGCTAGGCTCTCAAATGGAATTGCAAGCATCCCTGAACAGGAACAGCCTACATGCTATACGATGCAGGCTGTCAATACATCCGTAATAAACTGAAAAAGGCGATGTGGTTATGAAGACGGTGCCCTGTGCCCACAGGTTAGCCACCAAAACACGAGTCTTTAAGGCTGCCAACGATGGTCATTTTAACACTTTGTGTTTGCGTCTACACAACATCAGGCATCTTTAAGTGCATTAAAAGAATTTTCAGAAAAAAAAATAGGACACTAGAAAAGGAAGCAAGTGGATGGAAAGACGCTAGTCCAGTGTCTTTCTGTCTACTTGCTTCCTCTCCTAGTGTAGTTTTTTTTTGCTTGAAATTCTTATGATGCACTTAACGCGGAACCAACTAGCCCTACTTTCAGCTCTAAATCGGGCATCTTGAAACAGAATTGTCATAGCTGGCAAGTATGGTCTGGAGGCCTGACCTGTGAATGGCGCCCTTGTGCTCGTGCATGTGGGCGACCAAGGTGCCGCGAGGCCTCCACTTTGGTGGCAGGGGTCGCTCCTCTCGCGAGGGGTCATCAATGGTCTCCCTCACTGTCTGCTCCCGAGCAAACTCTGTTCGCTTCTTGTTCAGCAGGAGCTGCAACTCAGCGTGGCACGACAGGCAGTGGACTGTGGCTGCAAACAACAATTTTTCTAAAGAAATGTGGCAATCTCTCTTTCTCAAACAACATTACATGGTTGAAAAGCAAAACAAACAACCAAGTCTAGACAAAGAGCATTCCAAGTTAAGATATACAGTCGAACTTTGTTGTAACAGTGTTGCACCCAGCCCAATAATACCTTCGTCATATACAATTGTTATTGTAAGCGTGTATTTGTCACATGCTGATGTTGGCAAGAAGCATTTAGATTTAGAACAACATTCATTCGGGCTAGATGGTGCATACTTCAACTAGGAAAGAATAGCGCCAACTAAGACAATCACGAGCGGGAGACCAACACAGGACAAGCGCCTCGTCTATGTCGGTCTCCCGCTCATGATTGTTTTAGTTGGCACTGCTATTTCGCAGTTCATTTAGATTTACTTCGGTACATCCGATAATTCGAAATGTTGAGGCTTAAGCGTATTTTGCATTAAGACAGTGAACTTTAAAAAAAACGAGAGAGAGAGAAATAAAGAAATCGAGGCGAGTTGCAGCCGTGTTATGTAAGTATATTTCTTCTCTTGAGGTTCTGCTCATTTTAAAAAATTTTTTTACCACTTGTAACAGCGAGCAGCCGATACCACTGATGATGACATAACATCATGCCAGTCGGTGATAAATGACAAAGCATAGAGGATTAAAACAATCAATACATAGTATGGCCCTTGGTATATGGCCGTCTTAAAGACAGAAGAAGACGGAAGGTGCCAAGATGTTGTAAAGATGGACAGAAAGGCTTTCTTCTCATGGGGCTGATGATGATTGCTACTTTGGCTGCACGTAAATACCAAGATAATTCATGAAACAGTGGTGAATATTTACACAAATAGTTTTTTTAATGATGTTTGCAGCAAGAAAGAAATACAAGCAAACAGTAGTTACCCTAACAGGCGTGACGTCGAATAAAAAGAAACTGCATACGTAGTCTTGCAGTGCTATAGACAACAGCTCAGTACTACAGTACGTTCCAATGACAATAGTGGCAATTGTTTTGATCGTTCGAACTGTGTGTTGTTGTTCACAGGCCAGTTTGAAAACACCATATATTATTATACAATTTCATACACTGACTCTAGATATATATGGGGCATGGCAGATAATGAATGCTGCTATTACCAGTGCCTATATAAACAAACAGCACTGCATTGAAGCGAAACATTTCGAGATGTCACAATACCAATAATGCCACAATTATTGCAATCACAAAGGTTCTCGCACTCGAATGATCATCACGAAAAGGTTAAACGAATTCGGCTTACTGCATGACGATAGGAAGAAAATGAAAGAAAATGAAAGAAATGAAAATGAAATCTTGAAAGAGGACGTGTAATGAGCAATAATGCAATGGTAGCCAAGTTAAGAGCTATAAAATATTTCTCAAACTGAGGCCGAGCAAGTTCCACAAGCTAGCAAGCTTATGACAAGAAAACACGAAGATTCAGGGCATGTTGGCTGACATTTGCAACTTCAAAGCAGAGCAATGCTTCCCTTCGGAATGCACTTCCTTCATGCATTGATTGCCTCTTTTCTTAATCTTTTGCACTGCTTTAAAATGGTGCAGTAAAAGCAGATTCTAACCTGTGTCTATGGTGATTCCAGTGAAGTTTTTTTGTGGCTGCTTAGGAGAGGCGTTCGCAGACGGGGCTGCGGAATCGGCCGACTCGGCTCCAGAAACATGCAGCTCCATATTTGGGTCACCGTCTCCGGCTGGTGAATGCCGCTGCGGCGGTGGTGGCTGTGGCTGCTGCTTCGGGGGGGACTGCTCCCGCAGTTCAACCTTGCCAAACATCCGTTGCCAGTCTTCGTTCTGGAATTTGCGAAGTCTCCAGACTCCTGCCTTATACAGTTCATGCAGGGCACAGCGGCGCATACTTTTTTTGATATGATGAATACATTTGCTCATTGCACACTCTGTCTTTGCTATCATATTTGCTATGTCCTCCCTTTATGTTTAGGTGCAAAGAGGCACAGGGTCATGTGCAAGTCTAATGCCTGTATAATTTCATTGCCAGGCAGCAGTGGAGAAGAAGAATTAGGATGACAAGCATACTAAAAAAATTAAGCCGTCTCCCTTGGAGTACAAACGATGCGAGATAGCTGGAGTCACTGTCCAAGCATGTGCTTGCGTGGAGCAAGCAACAATGCACAATAATAATAATAATAATAATAATAATAATAATAATAATAATAATAATAATATGAATGAAGAATCAAACCAATATCTTCAAACATACCATGTGTGTTTGTTTAGACAAAAAAATTATCCACTTGGTACTGCTATAATTTACCATATTAAGTTGCAGCGCATAAAGCAACAAGAACACAAAACAGACGTGAACTCATGACAGCTTTTGTCACATAATTTCCTGTTGTCATGTCTTTTCGCTCTTTGCATGCTAAATGCCAACCTTTCCACTATTCATCAAGCCTCTCTCTTTCTCTCTCTCTACAGAGATCCAATATGCGAAACCAACTAGTAGCCCTTCAGCTCAGGATCTAAATATGAAATACAAGGGTGTGGCACATTGCACCACTGCATATTACCAATGTTCTCCCTGGAAAACCACTTTCCTTTGACATTCTTTCACTTTCAATAAATAGAAGAATAATGAATAAAATAACTTTTACATTGGTGGCAAACAAAAAGGCATGAAAAATCAACACACAAGCTACAACTTCGCCCAGGGAACGGTGACATCTACTTACCATGGTGACCTGGGGAGATTCAACAGGTGGTCCCTTCTTTCTGTATGATCTGACAAGGCAAGAGCAACAATTTAATAAAAGGGAGCGCACAAGTTCAAGAGCACATAAAATGGGAACGTCCTGTAAGCCCCAAACAACAGACCCTTTTGCAACGAATGTTTGCAATCCAGCAGTTCTTAAAAGTTATACGGCATCGCTTTTTCATTCATCACAATAGCTCACGTCATCTAAAAAAAAAAATCTTTTTTTTGTTGCTGTTGCTGACATCCTGGCTTACCTGCTATGCAAGAGAGCCTGTGAAGACTCATCACCAATTTTGAGCGTGAGCAGGTCTGTGCTACGGCATCTGTTTGACATGTAGAGTTTCTCCAGGTCGATCTCACCGCCTCGGAGCTTTGTGTCCACATTTTCAGACTCTGAAGCGCTGCACAACGATCGTTCCATCAGCATAATGTTGCCCACGCATCTCCGACTATGTTTTCATGCCGGAAAGACAGGGCAAAAAATGGGACAAACAAAGATATCTACGAGGCTTTCACCATGCATTGCAAGGGGCTTTTATGTGTCAGCTCGGTATCAGTCATCTCAATAACAAAGAGATTGCCTATCTCTTTGACTGAGTGATTGAACGCTTCTGTTTTGTTTTTCCTTTAAAGACACTATGCATCGTTTGCGGTTAGCTTTTAGCACCCTCTTTCTTTCTACGGTGTACATATTGCGGTTTCAAAACAAACGCACTAGTTGACAGTCAGCGCCTAGACCTGTCCTCTCCTGGCCAGCGTTTAGAGCTATTTTTTTACTGTGAAGCTGTGCCAACCAGCCCAAGTGCAAATACTTTTGCACTACCAATGTCATTATTGCACTTTAGTGCTATATGAAACAGGTGTTAAGAAAAGCTCTTGTTCGGTATTGCATGGCCAAAAGTACCCCCTAACCATGTACACTTCGACGACAAAATTTTCACCTATGAAGGCAAGAGTAAAAAGAAAAAATTGCAACAGCTCATGCCCGTCAATAGTAGTACACATCAAAATACTTCACACAGTTTTGCTAGCCTTCACTCGTCAGTTACTGCAAGATTCAAGCACCGCCTGTGTAGTTCCACTCCATACATTACCACAACTGATGCTGGGCCTACTAGTGCTCCTCCTGCAGCACTGGAGGTTTTCCAAAGCTCTGGAGACTAAGAAGGTTTATCTACCACATATTCACCACCTTGTGAGGATTAGCAGCACTACTTAATTGAGATAGATTATGCTGTCTAGCAATACACGCAATGATGCGCAGAGAGGATTTTAAACTACACAAACAAGGGTTGTCTTGGTGTTGCAGGTATCACATTTGCAAGAATTCAACGGAAGTTTTCTTTTCTGTCCCTAGAATTATGAGCCAAAGGAAACAGCTTGCATAATACATGAAGCGAGGTTCTTGAATACAGCACGAGGTTTCTTCCCTGCCCATCACCCTTCAAAGTGTGACAAGCTCAGCCACCAGACGATGAAGCTTTATGGGAAAGCCGGCAGCAATTGCAGGCATCAGGCCCACAAATATCAAGGGCGCAATGACAGGAAATGGAAGGGGGTGGGGGCGAGAACACAATAGAAGAGAACTTTGCTTAATGACAATTATAGTCCGAGTCATTTATTATAGTAGTGGTAGCGTTTTCCAGTGGTGGGAGAAGTGGCAAACACTGCCATCAGCCCCTTCTACATGAACACACAGTACTACGTGCAATCAGTTCAGTTACCTATATCTTTTTTCCGTTTCCATGACTACGAAAGTGTCCTTCATGTCATATTTTTGCAAACGCAATATTACTGCACACGTCCTCACAGAAATCGAATATGAAAGCGACAGTACCTTCTCTTATATTTGTGTATCTTGGTCAGGTGCTCTTTCATTGCCTAGAAACGGATAGAATGCAGCTGTTAGAAAAAGGGCACCGTCTGAGAAAAATAAGACGTCCACCTTCTAGTTAACATTGTATGACACGTAACAAACAATATTAAATCTTGAGCATACCACAATCTTGTCTTCCATGGCCTCCGTCACACCATCTGACTGGAGCCTCCTGTAAACCTGCAATGTACGAAGCTGTATCACGTACTGGACGTAAAATCGTTTGCACTCTCGTTTTTCTTGCCTGCTTGCAACAGATGCGTTGCACGAATATAGTAGTTGTGCCAGTGGAAAGAAACTGCATCACTCTTGGTTGGTGTTCATAGGAACATGCTTCTAGTTTGGTGCCAGCAAACCAGAAGTGAAAATGGCTTACCGACTTGAGCTGGTGGTCCACATCAGCGTAGGCTGGCTGGTGCTTTGCTCGCACTATGGATCGCATGACCTGCCTACGGCGCAGGTCTTCTAAGAGATAAGACAGAGCGTCTAACTTCACCACATAGTCGTAAAGGCTCCGTGGGAGCGGATCTTGCAGAGCATTTAACATGGCCACCTACAATAGACATAACAAAAATAGGCAGCCAGCAGTAAGTCACGAGTACATCCCCTAAATCCAAGAAGCTGCAGCGAAGCTAAAGCTTCCTTTAATAGTAACTTGCACGATTATAGCTTCATGCGAATACAAAGTGAAAAGTCATCTAGTGTTTGAATGCTGCCAGAATTCATTGCAAGTTTAAAATTTTAGAGATATAGAATAAACATCTCTGGTGCTACCTTGCCTTTCCCCATTTTCGCTTTTGCACTACGAGTGCCTATTAACTCAGCATCCAAGCAGAAAATATGTACAGTGCACTTAAATAATTATGTAACCTGCAAAAATCAGAGCTGCCTTCGAATTCCTGGCAAAAGAACTCAGCGTGACATCAGACGGATGCTTCGATGATGCGGAATATGGACACCTGTTATAATGTCAAATTTATTTATGTGGAGCATTTTGTGGGTTTCATCAACTGCTTGCATATGCACACAGAATGTACAGAATAATGTAGCACTGTTTTCGAAGCTACTGTGGGCCATCATGTTTTTATGTGTGTCTTTATTAAAGCTGGTCAGCTACACAGTCATCAAAGTCTTGACATGCAGACAAGAACATTGAGATTTGCATGGAAGCTGAGTAGTTACAGCATGTCCAGTTTAGTTTAGATACAGACTCAAGTTGCACCAGTGCAATGAACCTGCAACAAAGTCAAAGCTTGCATTCTCTGTTCACATAGTATGCAAAGTGGATAAATCGATATATTTTGCCATCACATAAGGCCCACAGATGCGAAGAATGCACATCACATATTGCAACTAAACACAGTGGGTTCTACGCCTCGTCCAGTTCTGTAATCTTAACGCCAAATACAGCTGAATACCGTAATGATGAAGCTGCGTCCAACATGAAAATACCTTTGTTATATCTAAGATTTGTTATATTTGTTAATTGTTACATGCCAGTATCAGTGAGCAAAATTCTACATTCATTTTGTGACATCCGTGTTCCTTGTATTGAGGTCTGACTGTACTACATTCACGGAAGCCCTTTCCATTAACTTGATTGTGGCAACAATTGCAGATGCAAACAAAACAGTGATAATGAGATGCCTCGTATTACTTAGTACTTAGCTCAGTCTTCTTTTCGGGAGACAGCTATCAGTTGTGACGTTAGCTGTCCTGCATAGGAGCACCAACCTCTTTATCCATTTCAACGACTGGACGCTTGAGGTATGGCTGAAGCATAGGCCTCAGCTTGCATTGGGTGTCAGCGAGTGACAAGGTCTTGGTGACTGCACACACAAAGCCGACTGTGTTCTGTCGGATCCAGAGGTTCTGGAAAAAAAAAAAAAAGCCCATGATGGGAGAGCTCTTAATGTTAGTCACAGTACACTCTCTGCCAATATGAAAAGGAACATTTTATGCGTTCAAACAGCAATTCTTGCAAATGTACAAGCCAGGACCTCACTCACTGATGTTCGTTATGTTGCGTCTTATGCGTTACATTGTTGAAGGATCCCACTCATAGAACATTTCCTCATTACATGCACACAGAACGAAAATGACTAGCTTTGAAAACGAATCTGGTGTTCCGTATTATATTGGTGAAGAGAGTACATGCCTCTGGCAACTTTTTTTGCCACCATGACAAAAAATTTTGATGCAAGCAGCTATGGCAACAAAAATGGTGTCTCAAGATCACACAGTTTGGTCCGCCTATTTAAATATTGACAAAGTAAGAAAACCTGATCATTCTTGCTTTGCGCTCTTGTGTCTGCAGTGACTTTGAGGACAGTTGGTAAAAAGTGTTGCTGGCTGATCTTGATAGTACTATTAAAATCAACTCATTATTACACACACTCCGGAAGTGCCCCAATGCAAACAAGTTTCTCTGTTTCTCTGAGCTCTTCGCTAAATTAGTAAGCCTGCAGACTCGCGATAAAGGCATGCGACAGACATAATGTTTCGCCGTTACTAACATTGAAGTTGCACCAGTGCACTGAAGCTGCAACACGGTTCAACTTCAGCATGACAGTCCTAGCGTGCATTCTCTGTTCACATAGTATGCAAAGCGGGTAAATCTATCAGCCTAGGGTGGCTACGCTGATTGGAAGAAAGAAGCAATGCAGAGCGTAGTGAAAGCCCACAAATGTTTCTGCTAACTCACAGGATGGTAGAGAAGGGGAATGGTCTCGGCCGTGAGCTCGTAGAGCATTTGCTTCCTGAAGAGTCCCATCTCAGCCAGCTCAGTAAGAGCCTTGAGTGCTTTGCTGATGATAAACTCCTCTGTGTCTGCAAGGCCCTGAAAAGGTAAAACACACAAAAGAATGAGCATTATTCTAGAGTGAAATGTTCAAAATACAGCACACTTGAACCAAAGCTACACTTACAGGGTAGATAAGAAAACCCTTTTCTAATTTTGAATAACAAACCTTATAGATGAAGAGATTCTAAAAGCAGTCAATATATGCTTCATAATGAGCATTGTCCAGCCAACTTAGACAAAACTGCACCATTTGGACCAAGGGTAACAACGTTTACACAGTAACAATAGTTGTCATTATGAAAAACAACAAACTCTTACATTATGTTATCATCATCTAAAACCACTTGATTACACCAGTGAGACCATGACATAATCAGCGGTGCTGGATGCTGTATTGAAAAGCTACCTGGCATCCCATGCACCAATTTTTAGCTCAAAAAGAAACAGTGAATACTACTGGACACGACACAAGGTGCAGTGAGCACAAACACATGCTCTCTGTTCGCTGTTGTGTCTCGTCTCAACTCTTTGCTAATCATTCTGGTAAACAGTGCATTTGACACATGAATCAGTCCAAAACGCAATCTTGTCTTTTAAAGAGTATAGCAAACCTGCTGCAGGAGAGGTTTCAAAATAGGCGAGCACTGCCATCCAACATAAGCTGCGACGCCAACAATACTGTCGAAGAATGAAGCTCTTAAATGTCGATCCTCCTGAAAATGAAGAAAAGTGTCATCAGACATTGGGCGTACTAAAAACTGCATGCACTGTACGGGAGTGCAGTTGTGCGCCCACAGATGGATCTGCGTAATATGGGTGACACATACCTTGTCATTCAAAAATGTGATCATGTGAGACAGCAGGACATCATTCGCTGTAACAGGCAACAGGAAAGGCATTTTGCAATTCGAATGATGCACTCACGATTGCCATCATGCCTTCATGATAGAACAGAACTCTGAATGGCTGCAGGTCTACAAAATACACATAAGGGAAACAGAACATCACAACTATTGCGAAGGTGCCAACCTTTTTGCCGGCCAAAGAACAAGCACAGCCGTGTGATGCCTTTTTCCAGCAGCATCTGCTTGACTATGTTGTTGGAATCACTCAGCAGTGTTGACACCATCTGCTGAACCATTTGCTGAAGGGCTTGGAGCTCAGAATCATATGAGCCCTGGCAAAATAACAAGCCATCAGTGAATAGCACTGCAACCTAACTATGCAACAGTTACACCCATCAATTTGTTTTACAAGGGTGCTGGCACCAAGACTAGCATTCGAGCCTCTCTAGCCTTTTTTTTTTTAATTGCAGGTCTTTTTCTGCTAAGTAGCTTTGGTATCCAAGTGCCAGGCACTCAATACGACGTCACAAGCCCCCAAACAAGCGACGACAGGGCTGCGATTTTGTAGCGATATCGTCTGCTCAATCCTGTGCCACTCTTTATCATCTACCGTTCACAAACAGCTTATGCCACTGATAATGCAGGCGGGGCATCACTCACAGACAGGCGGGGCACCACAGACAAAGCATGAAAAGGGGGAGCATTGGAAAAGGCATCACTACAAAAACTCAGCCCTGGTCCGCTTTGACTATGCCATAGTCAAAAACAAAAATGCACGAATGCGTGTTCTCCAAATGCCCCTGTAAGTCGCACTGCAAGCATTTTTGTGTCCAGTGCAAATATCAACAGCCAATTTCGTGTGCCTCACAAGATTTTCTGCACCTGCCTTGAGAAGTCGCATTGCTGATGAAGATGCATGAACAAAAACAATAAAATACCAGACTGTAAATCATTACTGTAAATTTGTTATTTCTGCATGGTATTTCTGCACATACAGCACACTAAAACAATTGCAATAAAAAGTTTTCATGCAGGTACTTTTTAGCCTGCAGTGTTTCTTTTGCTTCCTCTCTTTCTCTTACATAAAAAAAACATAATTTACTGCTTACCTGGTGGTGATGTTGAGCCTGCACAGTTGGCTCGACATTTGTGCCATCCGGAGAAGACACCTCGTGCTGACTGCTCATGTCCAGAAACCTGTTTTGTTTTTACATGTAGACAGAACCACATTATGATTAACACCACAGCAGCTAAACAGGCAATAGGCTGCAAGAGCTGTGATTTGAGACTTTAAAGAACGGTGAGAGAGTGCGACAAGTGAGACAATTTAATTCACTGCACAGCTAAAGTGAGACGAACCTGCTTTCTCTGGCTGCTTAATCTGGCATTACTTTCTATAACTTTCAGGCAAGCAAGTTGGTTCAGGATTGGTCAGAACCGGTTGTCGGATCCTTTTTTTTTCTGTTATTTCTAATCTTTCCCTCACTATGTGAGGGATCACTGCTGGGCACTGTTCTTGTGTTGTGCCTAAAGACGTAGAAGTACTGCATTTATTCAAATATAGGGCAAGTTTTTTTTTTTCCAGAACCTTTAGCCTCGAAGTCACCCCCCTGCCATATGCGAAAATTTTGCCTTTAGATGTGGCCTTACGACAGCGCGCACCGGAATGCCATGAAGACACGCCATAAGGCAATATTAACGCGATAGCGTTAAGGAGCTCGTGTCGCAGAAAAGCCGGTGTCGTCGGCGTCGGGTGTCGGCGGCGTTGACCGTGAGCGATAAATCACGGCAGGCTCTTCATAAATAAAAAGCAACTTCCAAGATTGGCCCGGTGGGAATCGAACCCAGGTCTCCGGAGTGTGAGACAGAGACGCTACCACTCAGCCACGAGTTCGACGCTTCCAAGCGGTGCAAACGCGCCTCTAGTGAATGCGGTGTTGCCTTCGAAACCAGCCGTGGAAAGTTATACTGCGGTGTATATCGGTAATTATGAACATGTAACGTACAGAAGTCACAATTACACGAGTTGCGAAGTGCGTTTCCGCGGCATTTCTTTTGCGCTTTCCGCACACGCAGAGCCATCTTGCGGCAAACACAGAAGACCCCCTCCTCTCAATGTACGGCGCTGCCCCGACAGGAGGCGCGCCGCGCGCGCATTGGGACCGCTGCCAGGCGCGTCGCGGGACTCCCTCTCCCCTGACGACGCTTCGCCGTGCTTCCGGTTTAGATTACTATCTCTCTGCCCGTGCCGATCACGACGTTTGGCGTGATCGTTCGCGTAGATCGTTTTCCCTCCGAGACACCGAGTTCTTTGGTTCGTTTCGTTCGCTCAGGCGCACGTTTCGTTGTCGCGCCGAACGCTGCGTTTCTCGACGTTCACCGCGTGATAGGTGGGCGCTAAGTCCGATGCGGGGCGCATCGTAAGTGATTGCTGTGCGTAGCGCATTGTCTTATACCCCTTGGCGGGTCCACGGGAACGCTGTCGCGTCCCACTCTTGAAGGCGAAGCTTAAGCGTCCTCCAATTTTTTTCTTGGGTCCTCCAACTGGCACCCTCGCCTTCCAATCGTCACCGCCTTATAATCGAATAAATATGGTACTTATGACAATTTTGATACATTATTAAAAAACTGCTACTGCTAATGCAACATTTAAAATTCTACAAGGAGAACTAACCATTCAGAATTCAATGACCAATGACAGAAGGAAGAGCTCTTAGAATCTCATTTCTCTCTAATATCACATATCAATAAGCAAATTTAGACGACCCTCGGGAATTACTTAAACTTAAAAGCTTAAGTCAACTTAAACTTAAAAGTCATAAACTTAAAAAGCCCCACCAGTCAGCACTGGTACATACACAATGCAAGGAGTGCAGCACATACCTGAGCGCAGTCTCAGCCAAGAGCGCAATGTTTTCTGCAAGGGCCATTCGCACAATCACAGCGCTGTCCAATGTGACAGGCATCTGCAAGGAAACAGCACTACATTACTGCAAAAGCAGGGAGCTGTGTCAATATGGAGGTTGTGGCAAGTGCATGAAGTTGTAATCAACACGGAAAGCAGCCCACACAACAGGGCAAGAAAGACACACGGGACACAGGTATCGGTGTTTTGTTTTTCTCCGGTTGACATGTAAGAGAACACTTACCAAGTTTGGCAGGATGTACTCCGGAAACACATTCGCATCACTGAAATTAGAAACAGGCGTTCGTCAGCATCGTCATGGCGATTCTGCCACAGCGGCAGCATTACCTCCTTGGCAGGGTGTCAATCGGTGTCAGGCAGGTTGTGAGCGTTTCCACAGCTGCAGCCCGCACTCGCGGGTACTTGTCATTGATGAGGTACAGCTGAAATGTGGAGGGAAAAGTTGCACAACTGCACTGTGCTATGTTCTAAATGCAACAGTACCACCACCTCCTCCCCCCCCCCCCTTCAACCCCCCACTTGCATCGCATACCAAACACATTTTTTTCGCTCAACAGTGTCATTGCTGCTTCTCTTCAATGACGTTATGTGGGAAAGAACCCTGTTACAAGCCAGAGGCAACAACTGCAGTGTCATAATGAAAGAGGAGCACACAATCTCTTTATGTTTACATTCACACCACAGACATCATATGAGTTTTTTATAGAAACAATGTAAGTTGGACTACAACAGATTCAGGAAATGTGCAATGCCAACGAACACTTTCATACTGCAAGTAGGATGCTTCCCAAATCCAAGTAAACTGTGTAATTTGTTTTTTACACGAAGTAACTGATAGCTAAGCCTATCAGAATAAAAATTAGCACTGCGTTCTTATTTCCATAAACAATAACGCTACCTTTTAAGTCCAACCTGATGGGACCCAAAAAATATATTCGTTAAATCTTAACATCGGCACATAAGTGCACTGAATATATGGGAAGCTAAACAAAGGCACTCAAACTATTCCACTTATCAGACAAGTTATTTTAGGAGGTTTGGAGGGAGCCATAATTAATATGTGATGAAGCCCACGAGGGTAGGCCTGACACAAATTTTTCTCGGTAAAGTCATAACCTGGAAGGTGATCCTACGAACTTTCAGACTGCACATTGCACACTCAATTGTTTATTTGTTGTATGAGAGCTTGAACACCCTACCATGTATGGAAGCAGCCGGTCAAGGATTATGTCACTGCTCAGTCTTGGGCAGAGCTCGCGGATTAGCTCGAGTGCCTGGAGCTTTGCTGAGCAGTGCTTGAGGCTACGTAGGCAAGAAGTGAGAACGGCCACCACGATGCAGAGACCGTCGGATCCAGCCGGGAGCCGCGACAAGGTGGATGGTGGAACGTGGTCGCCCTCGCAGCCGACTGAAGTTCCACTGGACTGTGCCCCTTTTGGCAGCACGAGCGAGTACAGGATGGCATGGATGTCTACCCGGAGCCTGCACAGTGCAATAATCCCCATCCTTTGTGCAATGTAATCCTCACTGAACAAACAATACACTGATAAATGCATATATCCAAGCAACATATATGACCAGTGCAGTGTCATGGGCTGAAACAACACCTCGTTCTGGTTGGCTCACAAGCTACCAGAACTGGCGGCTTGTTTTGCCATACTGTACACATCTAGTTTGCCTGCCTTGCATTGCACTTTTAATGATGACACAATAAACAACATGCTATATACTATTGGGTATCTTAAACCGTCAACTGCCGATGACGGGTTAACGTATCATGATAAAGATTGTACCACCTTGTAATTTTGATACATACATAAACACAGAGACACCTCGTTAAACCGTAGTTGGTCGGAGCTCGGAAAAAGTATGTACTAAACGGTAGTACTGCTTAACCGGAATAGCATGAGATCGCCCAATTAGCTGTCGGGAACGGAACTCAGAGAGAATGCAATGAAAGGGCAAACATGCAGTATTGATTCACTTCACACGACAAAAGTCTTATTTTCGTTTGATGCCACAGTGGCCTAGCAGCAATGGCAGCAGCCTCAAACTTACTGATGCTTCGAGCCAGCTTTTCAGTCAGCCCCTTCTTCTTAGTGAACACTCACATGGCAGATTCCTTGTTGGCATTGTATATTCTCCAGGCACGAGTGCAGTAGCACTGCTGAAGTTGTGGGGTGCCTTTTTCATTGCAGGGTGCTGTTCTTGTTGCAACGATTGCATTCATGAGGCTGACGTTACACACAGCTTCTGCCACTGTTAAGCCTGAATCGCCTGTGCCGTCACTTTCCGTGTAGTTCTCATCACTGTCGTTAGGCAACCCTTCGGCAACAACAGAGGCCATGATCTAGTCTAACCTCGTAGCCGACATCTGTTTACGGTCACAGCAGCACTGCCGAGCAACTTTTTCACATTCCAAATGCCACACACTGTAGACAATGGTAGATCCTTGTCACATGCCAGTGTCAACTTCTTCGTGCCACGTGCGATAGCAAAAATGATGTACAATTTTTCTTCTATGCAGAGCACTCGGTGTTTTTATCTGAGCTTCAGCATGACGCAAATACTAGCTCGTACGACGCCACAACGCTATGGCACAGTGCCAAAATGATGTTGATTAATAAAGGGAAAATGAGACATCTGCCCAAACACGGCTAAGTGCTGCAAAGGAAACCCATACGGGTTCCTAAAAAAAAAGCTTCGCAGTTGAAGAAAAATTTATCCTGGTCCTAAGACTCGAACTGCCTTTCCAGGGCAGCTGCTCTACCATCTGAGCTAACCAGGCGGCTAGCAGATGGCAGGCGAAGTTACATTTATCAACAACTCAGAAGCAAAGGCAAGAGTTTGATGTAATAGCACTGCAGGAACGCAGAAGCTGGAGAGATGCTGCGGCTTCATGCGCAAACACACAGGGCGCTTGGAGGCCCTTGTTCTGATCTCTGAGGCTTGTTGTTCTGCCGGGCTGCCCGAAGGGGACGACACACCGCTGTGATCATGCAACAAAAAGTGGAAACACTACGTGTTAAATGATATGTACGCAATAAGCTGGCACAGTTTATGCAAATACAAAAAATGCATTATGTTCAATGGCCGCTGAATCAGGGATTTGACATTACTAATTTTAAAATGAAACTACTGGTTAAGCGGGTACGGTTTAACGAGGTTTTACTGTAACACGCAACGATAACAGGCCAGCAAAAAATGAAGCCCCCATAGGTAGGCCTGACCCAGATTGTTTTAGGTAATGTAATTACCCGGAATGTGACCCTAGGAATATTTAGACCATACGTTGTACACCCAATGATTTATCTGTTGTACGAGAGGTAAACACCCTACCATACACACCGTCTCTCGATATATTTTCTGACAAGAGCAATAAAGTCACTATAAGCATTCCTGGTATCTTAATTTTTAGGAAAAGATGACAAAGTAAATGTAAGCTTTAAAAGAAATTCACAGTTCTGGGGTTAAGCTTTGCCAAAAGGTGGTACACTCTGGTGGAGCAACTGTCGATGTTTCCTGCATGCAGCCAGCAATGTTCTCTTCTTTTGTTCCAGTGGAAATTTAATTTCACTGTTTCTTTCACCTTCAGCAAGATCACAAGTGTGCTGCTGCAGAACAGATGTAAGAACTTGCAATTCTCAAATCAGTACTATTGTCTGAATGCCAGAACTCTCGTATGCCACTTATGAAAACATCCAGTTATTTCACGAGCAGTGTTTTAGGAACACACCCACTCAACCACTTTTGAAATTTTCACGATATAAAACATTGTGGGAAACGCTGAAAAAGGTGCATTCACTACACGACCACACAAAGGCACCAAGAGCAAATACAAGAATGCCCTACCATCCAACATCTTTCTAAAGAACACGTGCATACTATTCATTAATTTTGCAGCAAAGGCCCAATTAGAAATGTCTCACTGTGTATTCAACACCTCTTAAATATCACTATTTTCATCAGTGATTTTGTTACTGCGAAGCTACATCAGCGAGTGCAACTGTACACACAGTGCCTGAATGGCACACAAAATAAATTGCAGACTTGTGCAATGCGTGTGAACTCTCACAGCGAAAGCCGAATGTGTGCTTCTAAGAAACTACTTTTATGCACCTGTTCCATGGTCATCACTCAACTCTCAGCATCTTTGATGTTGGAATATCAAGGAGCATAACGATACAATTGACTGATTCCCGCTGCTCTACGACTCGGTTTGCAGTGAAGTGAACCGTTCTAGAGTCTGCAGCCAGGAAAACCCTGCCCCGAGTTGTATGTTTAGCTGCTCCCTGAGCAATAAGAGGAGCCACATGACTGGCATTCTGTTGGATTTTGATCTCCCTCCCAGCTCTAAGGCGAAAGTGTCACCGGATTCTGCCAGCAGGAGAGTCGTGTTCTGAATGAATAAAGCTTTTTCTGAGTGCTACATTTCCGCCAGCCAAATGTAAGGCACACCACTAGAGTGCTCAAAAGTGACCAGTCGAAGTAAGAAAGCCTCACGCACCTGGCAACTTTCTCATCTGGCGACAGGGCAAGCGTGGCAAACTCCTTGATGTAGTCCCCTAGGAATGTGTAGAAATACTGCGGAAACACTCGGTCCCTCTGCTGGTCCAAGTACTGCTCGGCCGATAGCCGCAAGGTCGGATCCTTCTGCAGCATGTGCTGGATCATCTCCTGTCATGTGAAGAGGACGAAAGACATTCAAGGGCAAGTTCGTGGGCAACAATTGGTATCTTCGAGTCGTAATAAGCAAAGCTAACGACACACAAATCTAAATGTGCACTTATGGCACGCCAACTCTCACATGGCTACCACAGTTGTTCTCAAACAAGGAGGAAACTCGGTGCATCACTACAGTATCGTCTAATCCAAAAGGACTTCTTCATGGGTGCTTAGATTCCATAGGTGCCACAAATAGGTGTCATAGGTGTCATAGGCACCACAAAGTATACCTATGAAAGCATCGACTAAAGATCTTCATGCATGTTAAACACAGTGCCTGTTATTGGGTACATCAGACAAAGCAGCCATTACTACTTTGTGCTCGCTACTAATTAAATGCAATGTCTTGTTTACATAAATCATCTGTTCTTAGCATAAATATAACAAATGACGGTTATTCATGCCCAATTGATGTTTCTATTATATTTGCTGCATGGCTCAACGTCACATTTCACCTGTCAGTGCAGTCCATCTATAGCAGGCCTTACATTGAATTTGTGGATTGACAAATTACGAATGGCTTAGGAAGCTGACCAGTGGGCAAGTTCCAAAACACGTCTTTATATGTTTATTTTCTTTTTCACGTGGCTCAGTGAAGAGTCATTGCGGCTAAAGTTAAAATTAATTATTGTGATTGAGCCACAAAACCAGGACAAACAAATTTCTGCATGCAGGTTAATGTGTATACGTTACAACCAGGGAGGAGGGGACGTGCATTGCAGTGAAGAACATAAGGTGCTTATATTTAATAATTCATCATACAGCCCTGCGGCCAGCTGTCTGCCACATTTGTAGGATGTGGTGATGAATCTCAAAGCTTTCGGTGTGAATGTACCTGCAAGTATATAATGCAGCACCGGAGTGGAAGCTACAGCTGGCATCTGCCAATTATAAGCGTGATAATGTGAATGTGTTATTGTCGATGTGGTTATCCTGCTTTAAGGATGTGAATCTACACCACATGCCCCTAGACAGCAGTGTCGTCTGCAATGGAGCACGCCTTGTGCAGCTTCCGCTCCCCTTCAGTGCGAGATTATTCTGAAGCAAGGCATAAGAGTTATTCCAATGACGCACAGTGGTGTCAAGTATCATGTGACAGCAATGTGATGTATCAAAGGAGGCTTCGTTTAAATGAAAACAAAAAACTGAAGAAAAAGTACACTTGCCCGAAGATCGACGTCATCAATCTTCTCCAGTATTTTTGCTGGGCTGTACTCCCCGCTTCGATACGAAAGCAGCTGGGAGAAGTAGAAGGGAGGATGTCCCTCAGTGAACAGCTCAGTTAGGACGCAACTGTAACAGAAAGGCGGGAAATTCACATGGCACCTTTATGAAAAAAGAATGCACAGACACAAAAGTGGAATGTGGAGACAGAACTGCGATACTTTTACAGCAATTGATGCTGTTACAAAAAACTGTTATTTATGAAGTGGCCAGAGGAGAGTGAAAAATGGCAAAAAGCGTAGAATGTGCAGCATCAACAACAGCACTGCTGTGTAATAAATTTGTCTTAACCTCCACATACGTTAATGAAACTCTTGGGTTTTCATGACTCAATTATCTACAAACAGCAAAAGACTTAGAAGGCTTATAAAGATTACTCAGCACGCAGACCCAACATGAGCATTTTCAAAACAGAAAAGGCCACTGAAAAAGACTCTCAGTCTAAACAACACGGTGAAGATTGTGCAGATGCCACCAAGAAGGAGCAGCACATTTTTGTGAGCACATATCCAGCAAAGTATATGGAATACAGCCTGCAATTCCCAACTCACTCTCGACATGTATGTGTTCTACCATCACAGTACACCTTCCTATTCCACACAGCATGTCTGACCTCGAGCAAATTTAGTTCCTTCGTAATGCCATGTTTCAAACAAAGCTTCTGTGCGGCACTCTCCACATACACAGCAACACATTTCTTCATCTTTCTCGTTTGTTGAAGAAAAAAAAGTTGACAAAATGCACTGTGGAAATTGATTGAGTTTTATACTGAAAAGCTGAACAGCAAACTATGAGGGATTCCATAGCAAGCAGCTCAAAGAATAAAATCAAAATCAAGCTATGAGATGCCCCAAAGTACTCACAGGCTACGAGATGATGTAATTAATGGGTGACTTCGGATTATTTGGACCACCTAGGGTTCTTTAATGTGCACCTATATTTAAGTACATGAACATTTTAAAAGACAAAGTTTTCATTGCTGACTTCAGATATGGTTGGCATATCTGGGATCTGCCCATCTTGTGACCACTTACAGAAAAAGAGAAACGGTTGGTTAGGTGACTTGCAGATGACTTATCAACATGAAAATGGTATCAAATAATTTCTAACCATGCTGAGAACACACATCAATAGTCAGCAACCTAAGATGTCATAAAAAAGGAGCATAATTAGCCATAAACACGCTATAGGTGGGGTGGGATATGGGTGCCTCTGCCATGATGCCATCAGAAGGAGTCATACCCGAGTGAGAAGATGTCCATGGCTGGAGTCAGTTCGCCAGTACCGATGCCTTCCTCGGGCAAGTAATGGCTTGAATCAGGGTTGAGGGTCTTTACAAAGCGCTCAGGTGCAATGTTGCATGTCCTTCTTCGAGATGTGTCAAAGAAGTATGAAAAATCCGCTGGATTGTCCTAAAATTACGGCAAGCGCAATGAAATCATCACAAGTTTTAGCATTCAGAGACAAAAGCACTTGGAAGTGCTGCCAGCATTCTCATAATAGAATAGAGCACTTTGAAAAGAACATTTTATTTTTACCCTGTGCAATCAGTCACAACAACAGAACATCCTGCAACAGAACGTTCAACTTCCCAAGCAGCCTTCTCTCTGACATGTCATCTGACGAATCAAAGGGTTTTGGCACATGTGTTTACCACTTAATACTGGCTTTTCATTAACAGGAACCACTCACTCGGAAGTGATAGTTTGAGAACTTTCATTAGTCTGTTTAGAACAGTCACACACGAAGTACACAACAGGGAAGCTTTCTTGCTAAGGAACTTGTATCCGTTTTCTTTGTATCTTCGTGCTACAGTTGTGTGGATGAGTTCTTCCCTTTCACAAATTGCGAAGATGGTGAAATCTCTCGAGATCAAATGTAAGGTTATGCACCTTTCTTAATGCACTTGCCCACCATTCTGTCCTTTTGCAAGAACAACCAGTGCATCAAGCACAGTAAGGTTGACAAAATGCAAATTCATTACATTCATTGGTGCATGAATATGATGTACATTTGTGCAGCCAAAGAAAGTACAGGCAGTGACCTCTACACTAGCAGCAACCAGAGAATGATACAGGCAGTTCTGGTTCCTGATGTGTGAAATCCCACACAGTGTTTCATGATGCTTATTACGTTTACTTGGAAGAACTGTGATAGCAAACTGCCAGATATGGTGGGTGCACACATAATCGTTTATTTTTTAAGACAAACAAAAACAGTATTCTTACTTCCGGCAGGTATGTAGGCTTGAAGCTGGCAAAGTCTGTCAGAAGCACCCAATACCAGCCGGTTACCATGATGTTTTCTAGCTTTATGTCGCCGTGGCATATCTGAGAAACAGACACATTTATAACAGCTTTCAGTGATCAAGCTACAAGATTTGTCGTAACAAGTCAGCACAACAAAATCATACAGCCAATCTGCTTACCCCACGTTTGTGAGCTTCAGCTAGAGCATGAAGAAGTTGGAATGCAATCCAACGCTTCTCAATGGAATTCAGGAATGGCCGCGTGCTGATGCGATCATAGAGGTTATCTTTGATAAACTGACGAACCAGTAAGCCAGCCTTGTCCGTTTCCTAGAAAACAAGGCACACAGAATGGTGAATGTCAGTAGAAGAGACTTAGCAGAAACAAATGATATTGGACAGCAAACAGTGCGCCAGAGTACACCTGTCCCATTAGTTACATAAGCATTTGCAATAGCTACCAATACAATTTCAACAAAAACAGCTGGTCAAAAGGCACTGACTTAAGAAGATGCAACTGCTAACCGATAATCTACGTCAAAAAGTTATGTTGTCTCAAGCTGACTCACACATTTGTGGAGGATTACATAATAACTTCACATTCATCACAACACTACATCACACAAAATTACTCGCAACGTCTAGAACTAGCAGCAGAAATCGCTGTTTAGTGGGTGGCACTTACAACAACTTTTTGAAAAGGGAGTGCATTTGGAACATCTGACAAAACTCGCCGTATCCCTAGAAAAGACAAAAGCACGAGAATGAATGTCAATATGCAGAACACATGCATGTCGATATAGTACACCAGACTATCCACAAAAGTGCAAGAACCTCACTTTCAAGCGTCTCCTTGTGGGGAGCGAGTGGCAGCGAAGGGTCATGAATTGCAAAGACCTTCACAATGGCGAGACCCTCTCTGAAAAAATAATATTGTGGTTTTGTACAATGACTTAGTAGTGTGGGTGCGCAGCCCATCGAATTACGCAGAGCATGTGTACTGGCACTTACTTGCTTTTCACACGGGCGACTTTGAAGAACCTTGTGCTACCCAAACTGCAAGAATGTGTCAGAATACAGTCACAAGGACGGCAGTAATTCGCTTCACAATCCGCGCACAGCCTGTACTAACCCGCAGCAAGGTTACCAATACTGTGGTGAAGTGTGAACCGATACTCCGTTTAAACATAGCAGACAACGCTGCGCAAGCCACACAAGAAGTGTGGCCATAGCGATTTCACTTCAAACCTTTTGCAGAGCAGTTTTTTCTTTTTTATCTACGATGCTTTCTACGAAGATATCGCTACTACAACTAGTGGATGCAAGTTAACATCAAAACGCCTGTTACTTCTGCACATTTGTGATTCCAGTATAGGTGACGCACTATATATTGGTTTTGAACACAGGTGATACACTGTGGCCGCTGGGTGAAGAAACATGTCACTCCAATTATATTGTGGTAAATTGGTTCAGATCTACGACACCTCTTACGTAATAAATACATCACATTTCACAACATAAAAGTATTAAGCTTAATTTTACATTGAATTACATGGTACATACCAACGTAACTAACTTTCATATCCGGTGCACTCTTTTTTACATACCATAGCGTTGCCTGCTATGTATGAAACAGAGTATAGGATTTAGTGTTTCTGGCATCTATTTCTTTTTTAATTGAATGTACTTTGTATGTAATTGAAGAGATGATATTTGCTGTTTTGTGGCAGTCATACTTGTGTGGGAGCTAACCAGTGTTTTCCATTAACTTTTCATTTTCAATTGCAGGCATACCGCTTCTTTTGTTGGCAATAGTTTACATGAAATTCTAACAACTTGTTCAACAGTCTCTGTGGTATGCCCAGTTAAGGCGAAATAATGCAGCACCTAGCTTTCGTTCATTGACCTACAGTGTGCAGTAAACGTACATAATGCAGCAGGTATAGTAGGGCTGAGATGCTTTTCTCACAAAGTATATGCCATTGTCATACATACCAGTCATGCAACTTAGTAAGTGTCCTATAGAGTCATGACACGTGTTGGCATGTAGCAACAACATGATTACGGGAATTAGAGTGTGCTTAACTCTTGCATTATATTCTTACTAAACACATGGGCAGCGTTAATGAAGTGTTTTATTTAAACCACTAGAAGTTGAGATCAATAATTTCGCCAAATCTTGCGGCTTGACTGCAACTATTTTACAAATGTAATGAGCATAAACGTAAGATTTGTATGCTATACTCGTAGAAATGAAAACCAATTGATTAAGCGCCGAATATAGTGCGCGCATCCATGCTATAGAACAATGTGTTTTTCTTTCTTCCTCACCAGTCAAGTGTACTGAAACACAGACTTTGTTATAGTTCGAACCAATTTCTCAACAGTTCGGCGGGTTTGCATTGGCGTTTTTCATTTTTTTCGGGGCGTCTAGCTCGGTGCTTCCGTTTCCACTCGGTTTTAAGCTAAAGGGCCGAACCCTAGATATACGGTGTGGCGCGCAAATGCGCCTCGCGATAACACAACAAAAGATCTCGCGCCCGAGAATCGTGACAGCTCGAACACAGTCACGAGCAGGTGTACACAAGGTGCTCACTTTTTCTCGAAAGTGAAGTCCGGTAACTCGGTCAGGTAGTGTTCTACGGGGTAGATCTGCGACGGGGCGATGCCCGCAAGTTGATTGCCCATCGCGCATCTGCAAACACGCAGTGGTCACGTCAAGCACTGACCACTTCCAACTTGCGGGGCACAATGGTCAACGCAATCGAAAAACACCTACGTGCGCGCGAAAGACCTTTGGAGCCTTTCGTCCACTCAGGCGATGTGCCGAGTCGAATCTTACTTCTCCATCCTACGAGTTCTAGTTGGTCATAGACCACCCATCGTACCAGTTGCAATCACAGTAAACGATCACACTAGCGAAAACAACGAGAAGCATCACAGAAAGTCAACACAGCTGATGAAGTGACCGAGCACAGGCGCGCAAGCGAAACAACAGCATGGCAGGTAGCAGAAAGTAAACCGCAGTTTCCCTCCTTGAGACTATTGTATTATGTGCTTAAGAAGACGTGTTAGAACGCACATATAATAAAAACTAATTGTTTAATATTGTATGTTCCAGTTTAATTGCTTAATTTTATGATTTTGTAGAATAATGTAGTTACTAAACTGTCTAGACTTCACTTGGCATCGTTTTAAGAATGGCGGAATACGTAGCAGTCGGCGACAAGTTTACGTCGCCGGGTTTTAGTCCAACAAATTGTACGTTGTATTGCACACTTCAAAGCACACTTGTATTAATCGATTAACTTACTTGCCACGCTGACCACTGAACAAAAAGACGGTTTGTTTTGTGGTGATCGAAAAGTTGCTGTTTTGGGGGCGTGTTCTGCTGCTCTCTGTTCCGCAACGCAAAGTTTTGCGAGAATTACAGAGATTCAGCGGACGTATGGCACTGTCGTTTACGTATTGTCTCATTACAGTAAACGCTGCCCGCAGCTTTCACGCAGATGCCTTCTGTAAAGGTCATAGCGTGGCGTTGTCCCTCGCTTTGTGCCGAAACTAGGGCATGTTGCTTTCGCTTCCTCAAAGTTTGCGACCATCAAGATCCGTGTATCGGTAGATGGGGTATTGATGTGCTGCTCGCCTATTGTCATGTTGTAGCAAATACTTCACGAAGTGCGCTTGCCAATGCATTCAAAGGTGGCCTCTGTGCCACCTTATTTTTTGGGGGATGAATGACCAATTGTTTTTTTTTTCTTTGTAATTCTTTTCGGTATATCCTTCCAGATGTGAAGAATTTAGTTGAGAGCTCCGTCAGGATAGATGCCATACTAAACGAGAGGCAGCAGATTGCAAACCTCGCTGACGAAACTAACAACTTGTTGAAGAAAAATGTCTACAAGAACTACATGCAGTTCATTGAGACTGCAAAGGAGATCTCCTGTATCCTTTTCATTACTTTTTCTGCCCTACGCGTGTTTCTTGTGACACATCTGCTAGCGTGTTAACAGCACCACATAATCTACGGACAGTTTTCCTTACAGATGCACCAAACATTTTGACAGTATCAGCTATAGTGAAGAACCCGTTCTGCTTGCATGCAGTGTGATGTTTGTCTCTTGCTGTGAACCATGATACACTTTAGGGCAAAATATAGTTTTCTACCACTCGTTGACTCATTGACTGTTCCTCTTAATGTTCATGATATTAATGATCTTGATTGATGCTCATGTTGCTAAGACGTAAAATTGCTTCGCAGTCCTTTCCTTCGTGCATGTTGAGAAAGTTCATTGAGCCCGCACCATTGAGCTCGCACTGCTATCTTCTTTGACGAATAACTCCATGCGTCCAGACCTGGAGAGCGAAATGTACCAGCTCAGCCACATGCTTACTGAGCAGCAGAACGTCATGCAGTCTTTGCAAGAAATCTCCATCACAGACAGCAAAGGTGGTGTCGTAATTCTTTGAAAGCATGTCTGTTTATGTTTATGAACAATATTGCTGCTTGCCTGGCGTGCGGCAGTACACTCATGCACTCTGTCTTTTCTCTTTGGTGCATAAAACTTAGATGCATCGACACTAAAGAGAAATAGTAAATCAGTTTAGACTGATAATGTATTCTTTAAAAACTCCGCTTTTGTTCATTAATGTTCATTATTGGAAGAAAAAAATGCTAGGTCAAAGCTTAGTTTCTTCAATTTCCAGCCGAAACGCCACCACTGGCACCTCAATGGGACATCGTAGATTTCAAGCTACATCTTGATATCTGGGCCGTTCTGGCTGAGGAAGTTTTTGAAACTTTTAGTGTAAACCATATGAAAGCTTTACCAATACATAATTAGCTAGGCCTGAGCTAATGCCATCAAAGTCCATGACATGCAGGAACTTCAAGAAAGCAGTGCCAGCTGCTTTTTGTTTCATCTTTTCTGGCTGCCGAAGCCCCTTGTTTTGATAAATGAGTGGCCTTCTTTTGGTGTTGTTGAGGTGTAAATTACTAATACAGATCAAATTATTTTCTCTTTGATGTATCTTTAAAAGCAGCATGCTGAACATACAAGGTTCATTCAAAAGTTCCAACAGTGATGCTGTGCACTACGTAATATATTTTATTTGCACCTGTGTACGTATCCGGGCTCCTCTAGCAGCACCACTGCAAAGTTTGTGTGTGGCACACATGCGAATACATATCCAGACAATACTCTCTGAATATATATATGATACAGGTTTCAGCCCACCCAGCACTACAGAAATTGTAAATGGTTTTTAATGCATTAGCATTCTTAGGGTACTTCACGCACTTTCTGGGGCCCATCTATATATCTATCTATGTTTGTATCTGACCGTTTTCCCGCCTACCCGGATACTGGGTGGTTCGTGGTAGAATAAAGAAGCGCGTTGGGCTGCTGTGCTGAGGGAACAGGATTCGAAACCAACCCTTGGACCAACTTGGGTCATCGAGTGTGTGGCAATATGTACATACGTGCTGCTCCTAAACGAATCTCTCTCACGCAGACATGGGTCACTGTAGATGCGGGACTGAGTAGGTACTGCTGTTTGAAGAAACTCCTTGATGCCAACTTGGAGTACTGGGTTTGTACCAGTAGGTGTGTGCTCTTAACCAAGTTACCAACTTGGATAACTACATATGTGCCACTGGGAATGTGTTGCTCTGCAGTGATGGAAAAGATTTCTTAAATTTCTTTGATGCTAATCGAAATCGAACACACCTCACAAGGGTTCCTTAAGGGCAACAACCCGATGCATTAGCAGGCTGCACCACGAATGCACCAGGTAGGTGCCGCTTTTCAATGAACCTCTCGTCAACTTGGGTCTCCAAGTTTGTGCCACTGAGTGTGCAGCAAGCAAGCAAACAATTCTCAGCGTTCATAGGTACCGGTGCACCATGCTTCTCATCTCGGAGTCCACACGCAGGCATCTCGGCAATGCCACCAGGTAGTGCAGCGTGTCCAGAAAGAAGCGCGGGAAAAGAGCCGCATGACACATTTCTCAGCGTCTGCACGAAGCAGTGCGTGCCATGCTTTTGTTGGCCTCTTGCAGTGTTTGCGGCAGCGGCACGAGATGGCACCGAGTGTTCTTAGGGAAGCGCAAAAGAGGAGTCCTGCTGCAGTGCATGCCTCATACATAACTTGTTTCAACAATGGCAATACATTGTGTTGCTATATTGATTCATTGATAACACATTACCATTGACAGTCATCGTGAGGTGGGTTCTGCCGCAATTTGCTTTTGTCAATGAAGAGTGCCCAGTGACTCCAGTTGGCATCAGTGAGGTTAATTGAAGAGTGACTGACACATACTCAGTGATCCAAATTGGTCCATTGGCTGGTTTCGAACACGTGCACGCACGCACACACACACACACACACACACCGCAATTGGGTCGATTCTGAAAGAATGCTAGTCGCGTGAGTACTTGCCGTACAAATGAATAAACCCAGTGTGCATGTATAAGCGTTTCGTGATACATTTTAACACTGTTCATTTCGTAGGGTCCACAAATAATGTGTCCACTTCTGAGAAGAAAGAGGAGGACCCACGACGTAGCCTCTCAACACTTCTGGAAAAGGTCGAAGGTTGCACTGTACGTAGCACTCGTAGCAGGTAACATGTAATGCAACTAAAGAAAGCCTTGGTGAGCTTGAAAATACCTGCTACAGCTCTTGCTCCCTTTTGTGGCTCTCTGTTCAGCGGCTCCTTGATGTGAAGGACAGGCACATTGTCCGTGCTGGTGAGATGATGGAGGTGAAAGCGGATGGCACCGAGTGCAAGATTTACGTGGTGCTGCTGTCGGATGGGTTGCTGCTTGCTGACTGGCTCCCTCATAGGTAAAGGTCGTGTACACATTCTTTTGGTCATGGTGTTATTGTGCGCCTCTGTTTTGATTGAGAAATAACTAAGTCCATTCCTAAGGGAGTATTGACGTATTTTCGCAGTTGGAGGAACTCTATCACACGCTTCTTGCACTTATAAGAACAAGACTTAGCAAAGTATGAAGAGTTGGAAACACTCTCAAGATATCGTATTTGGACGTAAACGACACGACCAAAAATATAATGCGAGGAAAGACTTTCGTTGCCCCCCGAAGAAAACAAAGAAGAAAGAATGAGATTATACGTGTCATAAACTCGGATATAACGCCTTATGAGGCTAGAAATTTCTAAAAGGAGCTCACATTTGTGCAATTACGATACTTTAATTTCATACTAAAGTTGGTTTGGTATACCAGGCCTAGCATAATTGACAATAATGTTAATTAAATTTTCCGGTTTTTCATGCCAGGACCATAATATGATTATGAGGCACGCTGTATTGGGGGACTTCGGATTAGTTTTTCACCACCTATGGTTCTTTAACGTGTGCCTAAACATTATACTAATCCACAAAAAGGGAGACGTTTAAGAATTGAAAAAGTATATGCCCATTAGCTTACTTTCAGTATTGTATAAAATATTCATGAAGATAATTTCCAATAGAGTAAGGGTAACACTTGACTTCAGTCAACCAAAGGAACAGGCTGGCTTCAGGGAGGGATACTGTACAATGGATCAAATCCATGTAGTCACTCAGGTAATCGAGAAATCTTCAACCTCTCTAATGGCTTTCATAGATTACGAAAAGGCATTTGATTCAGTAGAAATCTCAGAAGTCATAGAGGAACTAAATAATCAAGGAGTAAATGAAGCTTACATAAATATTTTGGAAAATATCTACAAAGATTCCACAGCTACTCTAATTCTCCACATGGAAATTAGGAAGATACCTATAAAGAAAGGGGTCAGACAAGAAGACACAATCTCTCCAGTGTTATTCACTGCGTGCTTGGAAGACGTATTCAAGCTATTAAATTGGGACGGCTTAGGGGTAAGGATCAATGGCGAATATCTCAGCAACCTTCGGTTTGCAGATGACATTGTCCTATTCAGCAACACTGGGGACAAGTTACAACAAACGATTGAGGACTTTAAAAGAGAGATAGTAAGAGTGGGGTTGAAGATTAACATGCAGAAAACAAAGATAATGATGAATAGCCTGGTAAGAGAACAAGGGTTCAGGATTGCCAGTCAGCCTCTAGAGTATGCGAAGGAATATGTTTACCTAGGACAATTACTCACAGGGGACCCTGATCATGAGAAGGAAATTTACAGAAGAATAAAATTCGGTTGGAGCGCATACGGCAGACATACTCAGATCCTTACTGGAAGCTTACCACTATCACTAAAAAGAAATGTGTACAACCAGTGCATTCTACCGGTGCTAACATATGGGGCAGAAACTTGGGAACTGACAAAGATGCTCAAAAACAAGTTAAGGACCGCACAAAGAGCAATGGAACAAAGAATTATAGGCGTAACATTAAGAGACAGGAAGAGAGCAGTGTGGATCAGAGAGCAAACGGGCATAGCCGATATTCTAATCGACATTAAGAGAAAGAAATGGAGCTGGGCAGGTCATGTAATGCATAGGTTAGATAACCGGTGGACCGTTAGGGTTACAGAATGGGTGCCAAGAGAAGGGAAATGCAGTCGATGACAACGTAAGAATAGGTGCGGTGATAAAATTAAGAAATTTGCAGGCGCAAGTTGGAATAAGTTGGCACAGCACAGAGGTAGTTGAAGATTGCAGGGAGGGGCCTTCGTCCTGCAGTGGACTTAAAATAGGTTGTTGTTGTTGTTGTTGTTGTTGTTGTTGTTGTTGTTGTTATTTATGGTGGTGATGACGATGATGATGAAATGTAATTACACAAGCGTTATTGCATTTTACTCCCATCGAAATGTGTCCGCCGTGGCCAAGATTATGCCTGCAACCTAGAGCTTAGCAGTGCAACACCACAGCCACTGGGCTACCGTGGCAGATATCATAGGCAGTGTCATGATGTCATGACACCGAGGAAAATTTGCTGACATTCTATATTGGTTAAGCTAATTATGATGATGTTCCTCATAAAAATAAAAGCAATAGTGCCACTCGTGTTTCTTGCTGTGCTCTCGTGTGACAGCCACAGTGAATGCAGGAAGAGAGCGAGCCCACTGTATAATGATGTCATGATGCATCCACTTCCCGGGCACCGAAACCAAAACAGGCTTGCAGAAACAAGTGTTATAGTAAATTATTTAGGGTTTGAATTGTAATTTAGGACAGACAAAGAATATGAAGTAAAAAATGTTATGCAAGTCTCTCCTTAATCTAAAATTATAGGCATGATGTTAAGAAACAGTAAGACAACAGTATGGATTAGGGAGCAAACCAGTGTAGCCAATAATATGGCTGAAATAAAGAGGGAAAAAATAGAGTTGCACAGACATATTAATATAATGCTTAGCGCAAATAACCCGTGGTCCATAAGAGCAACAGAATCAGTTCCAAAGGAAAGTAAGTGCAATCAAGTGATGGCAGAGGGTTAGGTGGTGTGATGAAATTAGTTAATTTGTGGGCATATGACAGAGCCAGATAACAGACGACAGGGGCAATTGGAGATCATTGGGAGATGCCATCGTCCTGCAGTGGACCTAAAATAGAATGATGATGATGCAGGCATGGCTGTCCTCTGTTTATGATTAGCTGAGCTATAAAGGCTCCCTTCTGATGTTTGTCATTGGAAGCACAAGACACCAGTCCTTAGTCTAAAGCGCAGGCTTGCAGACGGGGGAGACGAGGGGCAGTGGTCCCTCTAGGCCTGCTTGAGTTGGCACAGATTTGTCTCACAGTGTCTGGTCCCCCTGTAGAACTAACAGACAAAATTGGCAACAATGAAAGAATGTTGCTATGTGCATTGGCCAAATTGGAGGTGCTGCATACTACTTTCATATTCCTTCATTTCTTGGGAGAAATTCTTGCATGTCTTCATTTAAAACACTTGGCAATTTTCTGACCAGCTAGTATGCAGCCAGAGTGAGCTGGTGAAGGTGCCGGCGGAGCATGGTGCACTGCAGGGAGTTTAGGCACCCCCTATTGGTCGCCTGTTCAAGCACCTATGACCTACAGTGTGCAGGTCAAATTGCCTGCTCAGTAAAGAATAGAAGGAAAGAAACAGTGAAAAGATAGGAAAAAGAGAAGGCATGACTAACGAGGGTAGTGACTGGAAATTGAGGTGTTACTGCTTGATCTATGAAATACGAGTGAAAGAAGGAAAGATGTGAAAGAAAATGTAAACGAAAAAACAACGAAGGAAAACATCATTATACATATTTTGGTTACTTGCTTTTTCCCTTTCCTTTTTTTTTAAATTCCCTAGCTCATCCAATAAAGCCTTTGTTGTTTAGTTGCTTTACACTCTCTGTGATTGTTTTGCCTGGGGAATCCATCATAGCATACAAGAGACAAGCACAAAGTGCAGATGGGACAGCATGGATGCTACTCTTGCTGCTGATTTTATTACATTCACTGGAACACTTCCGCAAAATATCTCTGTATGTCTGTTTGAAAATGAAGTGTTCTTTTTTATATTTTGTTTTCTTTCGTTTTCTTTCTTTCAGTGATTGTTGAAAATCGGTTGTGAGTGCAAGATCTGTAGTGACCCATCTGCAATTTGTGTTCATCTGCCTCTCCAAAGTTTCAACCAGCCTGCCCATGCAGCAACAAATTATTTTGTCTTACTCTGCCTACAGCCATAATTTAGTCATGAACATTGTCTCTCTTTCAGTGCCAACCTTCTTTTACTCGCAGCCATTCGAAATGTCACACATGTAACCCTGCTGTCCTTTTGCTCTTTCTTCTCCCAGGAGGGGCACAGTCCAGTACCGGTTCCAAATACTTTACGAGCTGGACAATCTTGCAGTAGTCAATGTGAAAGAGGACCAAAGTAAGTTGTTGCTTTTTAGCTTGCATGTCCACACTTGAGCGATTAGATTTAATGGATTGCAGCATGTGACTTTATGATTATACCATAATTTCTTTCTGTATCCTTTCTATTCCTTTTCTTTTGAGGCTTGCTAATGTTGTATGCAGAAGTACACATTGTAATAATCAATAAATGAGCGTGGCAAAGATTTAATTGGAGTTATTGCGATCCTCTGAAGTGCCAAATGTGCCTTGCCAGTGTGTATCCCCATTGCCTAGACTCTAGAGTGTGGTGTAAACACTGGTATAAAAGCTGCATCTCAAAGGAAACACTTGTTCCTGTTTATACATGAAGTGATTATATTTATACTGATAAAACTTGTGCCCAAACCGTGACCGCCAAGTGCACTGATTTACTTTTCAGAAACAAAGAACTGCTTCAGGATACTGACATTTCCACATGCGCGGCAATTTCAGTGTGAAACTGCTGCTGAAAAGGTAAATAATGTCGGAGCTTGCGTCGTGGTCCTTACATCTGTCATAACACTGTTTAATGCTCAAGCTGAAGTTCGTTTAATCAAAATGTCTGGATGAAATTTGCTAGCTCTTGATGTGTATGTGTGTTTTGTGTCTACAGAGAGTCTGGATGGAAGCAATAGAGCAGACGAAACAGGCCAAGATGGCAGCCGTTTCCCTCAAGAGGGAATCGGCTTTGCTTGACCCAAAGGGCAGCCTGCTGAGCATTGACAACAACCGTAAGTTTTACTCCGATAGCTGTCATAGGGACGTAGTTTACCTGTGCTTGTGGCCAGCATTACGATCCTCCGCTTTGATCTCAGAAAGGCAACTCATCACGGAATTATTATTTGTATTAGCAAGACTACACTCTGTCTCACGTCCACCGCACAGTGCACTGAAAGCTGGGGATCATGTCAACCAGCCAGAAAAAAAAAAGAACTAGAAGAGCTTCTCCATTGTTAATCCCTGATCGCCCTCCATGCAACATCGACTGAATGGAAACTGCACATATGCGTTACTATTGCACGATGGCCCAGCCCTCCTTGGAACACGTAGCTGGGTCTCTTTACTGATTGGCTGACAGATGTCCTAACCTTCACTGCACTGCGTAAAGTTGATGAGACAAAGTGTAGGCTGAAAGGCACAATCTGGAGAGGATATGCTTTGCCAGCACTGCGAGCTTCCCGCATTTTGCCTGAAGGAACGTTTTGACAAGAAGTGCTGAGAATTTCGAACAGCAAGGATTGGCTATTCAAAATATTGTGTAGGAAGCATTCTGCTGTCTGGTCAGTTTGTGATCATTGTTCAGCATATGTGCTGAGCCTGTGGCTACCTCTACACAAACTCGGACTGATGTGAAAGTCCGTACCTGACCTATTGCAAAAGCCTGCTTGAGCCACCCATTTCACCTATTTGTTGGGCTTGGGCAAGGCCCAGACCAAAGGCACAGACCAAAGCGCATTAATGTGAGAGATGGGCCAGCTACATGCAGTGCATAGCTTTAATCTGGTAAGAGTGTGGAGATTGCTTTCAACGATCTGCAATTATGTGAAACATGCAGATGTTCCATGTAACACCTACAGGTTGTGTGAAACAACATACGTAGATGTTAATGTCATATAGACATTGCATAGCAAGACATGTGATACTATGCGGGAGAGTATGTGGCCCAACTTTTGGGATATATTTATTTGGATGAACTGTTATTCGTGATATCAATGTGTTCAACAGCACATTTGGCCAAAAGATAAACAAGGATGAGGACATGTGATCATCAAAGTGATACATGTCTGGCAGGGATACTGCAGCTTTTCCCACATTTTTTCTGTGCTAGACTGTAAGCCCTGCTTGTTCTGCAAGGTACAGAACTTGTGTTGATTTGTGCAGCTTTTGATGAAGAGGAGGCTGAGGAACTGTATGAGTGCGAGAGTGGATCTGTCCTGCCCGAATGGCTGTCCGAACTTCCCGAGGACCTTGACGTGTGCGTGGCCGAGAGAGATTTCGAGGGGGCTGTCAACCTGGTGCTGAAGACTGAGGAGCACTTTGGCCTGTACCCGAATGCCAAGCCGCTGGAAGAGATGAAGTGAGCTGGCACATCATTCCGCACTCGAAATGGGAGCTTTATTATTAAAATGCAGTGAGCTCTGCTTTACCCTAAATGGAAGATTTTGCATCCGGCAACTGAGCTTGCCCTTTCCCATCTATAAATTCACTAAGTGTCATCCTTTGTTTTGGTTGTTTTTGTGCATCCGTGCCAATTTTACCTAATGCACTGATTATATTCCTTTTGTATTCAGTTAAATCAATAGTTTTTTTTTTAGGAACCTGGTGCAAAAACTAAATAAAAAACATTGATTGTGAGACAGTTTTGGAAATGACTTACATGCTAAGAAAAAATAGTTGGCAGCACTGCACACGCACAAGATCAAAATATTTTTTTTTCTTCTTTTTTCCTTTGCTGTGTACAGTTTGAATGCACAGGTGGTGCATGTGGCCACAGCCAAAGTCAAAGCCAGTTATGAAATTAGTGGGCACAGCCACTTCTCAATTTAACAATGTCTAGTGCATTGTATGAGTAAGGTGGCTCGAAAAAGGTGCATGGGCATTGTGCGTTGATGTTTATGGATTCTTCTTTTTCTCTCATTTGAAATAGATTACTGAGAGCCTTCTTTTCTCACTTCTAGATCAATTTGACAGAATTTTTGTGTGTTGTGGCTTGCTTTCCAGGAAAGCTGTCTATGCAAGTCATGCTGGCCTTGACAACTCTTTCAAACCTTGAATAAAATAGTTTAGCAAAATACGTACAAAACAATCCTTTGTTTGTCTTCAGCATTAAAAAAAAAAGTATTCTGCTTCATTCTACATTTTACGGAAACTAAATCATTTTCCTAGCTATTGGACTCTGAACTAATGCACTGCCTAAATTGTACACTTTAGAAATGTTGAAATCAGTGCCATTGCTTATATTACAGGCCACGCATTGACTACCGTGTCAAACACTTGGTTGACGTGTTGACCAACGAGCTGCACGTCTCGCCGGGCCGTTCTCTTCAGGGTGGACCACGCGCAGCACGTCGTGCTGTCAGCTTGCTCATAAAGCTAGGGAAGTCGTCACAGGTCAGACACTGTAGTATCGTTTTAACCATTCGTTACACATGCCTGCCGCAGTAGCTGAGTAGTTATGGCGTTGCACTACTAAGCTCGAAGTCATGGCATCGATCCCAGCCAAGGTGGCCGCATTTCTATGCAGGAGAAATGTACTTACATTTACGTGCATGTTAAAAGACTCCAGGTGGTAGAAATTAATCTGGAGCGCCCCCCCACTGCAGCGTGCTGCATTGTTGTATTGTGGTTTTGGTACTTAAAACCCCAGAATTTATTTTAAAAAATTTAATTCATTACAAATTCTTGAATGTCATCTCGTGATCATTGGTAGCTGGCAGAAGCAGTATATTCTCATTTATGCACCACTAAGTTATGTTTAACTTCTGTTGGCTTTGCGGATAACTGACTTGCTGTAGAAGTTGTGAAGCAGAAGTTTTTTAAGCTCACTTGGACATGTGCCTGTAGGTTGGAAAGCTCTTTTTTTTTTTCATTTGACTTCAGCTTTAGTAGCCGTTAACCTCTTTTTTATTGAATATTTCATGTGAAATAATGATATTGTACATTTTTTTCTCAGTATGAAAGTTTTTTTTTTTTTAGCTGCAAAATTAGACGTGATAGCTCAACTTTTCTTTGTACACTCATTTCTGCTTTCAATTGGGAGGCAGGTATATATTGCCTTTCCTTATCGCTTCTTTAGTGGAATGCAGTTTAACAAAGATAAATAACAGAGCAACAGCTACTAGTTCAAATCATGAAAGGTAACATAAGCCGGGTTAATGTGATGGTTCTCTTCCTATGCTATTCCTTTTCACTCATTGTCAGCGTACTGAGCGATGCTCCGCCTACATTATCACCATGATCGGCCAGTCATGGATGGTGGATGGTAATAAAGAGATAAAGTAGAGCAAAAGAAATCCTTACAATACGCTACCCATACTTTTTGCCTGCTCTTGTGGTAAAGTGAAGAGCTCTTGCGTGTCACCGTACTGGCACGTAGCCTTACTCGCTGAAATCTGAGCTTTTGTTTGTTACCTTTGTGACCCTGCAGTTTGACCACACCTGTGCTTTGTTTGCTCTTCTGCACTATTGCTCCCAAAGGCTTGTGACCTGTTCCTGAAGCACCGCAGTGCCATCTTGAAATACTCGATGCGACAGCAGAAGATGGAAGGTGCCACTTCGCCATACATCAAGAAGCTGTGCGAGCTCTTCTTCAGCATCATGGTCGAGACAGGACGAGAGTTCAGTCAGGCATTCAGCAGCAACAACAGCTGCGCTTCTTGTGAGTCCTATTTCTACTCCCCTTATACCACTCCTCGCGACTCCTTATCTCCAGAATTCCAGAGGACATGGGTTCCTTGACAAATGTGAATTAATACTTTTTTAAGGCATGACACTTACAATTTCAATCTGTATAGGTCACAACTACTACATACTACAGATTGAAATTTTTTGACTGCACGTCAATTTTCGCTTCACATCAATGTTTTTCTTGGCAAGTTACCCCCACTTTTCCATATCGGGTATGTTTCTAGCCTTTTTCGTAGGCAGTTCCTGGAGATAGCGCAGTCTGAAAATCTGCGACAGTCCCAAAGATAAATCTGGTACCAGTGCTCCCGGTGGTACTTCAGTGCCACACCATCATGCGGTACCAGTAGTGGTGCCATTGGTACTGGTAGTATCAGTAACGATGGTACCATTGTGTATTACCGGTGGTAATAGTGGTACTGGTGGCATCAGTGGTCCAGTGATAAGTGGAGCATTCTTACATTCTTCTTTTGTGACAGGTAATGTTTTTGACAGTTGCTGTGGACCTCAGAATAAAGTCTATGGTTCATACACCCCATTCTCACCCTCAACTTGCTCACGAAGACATTGTCTTTCATCGACATCAACTAAAGGTTGAATTGGCTTCCAACTTTTTGGAAATTTTGTCCTGTAGACTATTGTGGCCATCTGTACCTACTGTGACCACATTTATTTTAAATATGTCCATGGCTTTATTTTTGGTGTTTTGTTTCATAGAAGTGGTAGCAAAAGATGGCCTTGTTCTGTGATCAAGGATCCTTTATTGTCATGAAATATTGCAAAAGATGTAATTCCAGTTGTTCGTTGCGAAGAGCGTTATACTTTACTCATTGTTTAATGAGAACTTTTATTAATTTTTCTTTTCACCTGCAGCTTTTGTTGTGTGGGCCAAGGACCAACTTCAAAACTTTGTCAAGCTCTTCTCAAACCACGTGTTCACCACGCAAGTCTCCCTGTCAGTGGCGACGGAGTGCATCCTGGCTGTCCGTACCCAATGCGAACGGGTGTGTTGGAAAACTACATGTTGCTTTGTGGCTTTTATCACTTCTACCAGTCGCAATGGCTATCTGCCATAGCAGGTGATGCAGCGCTCAAGTCCAGTGTGCATTGTTCTGTTTGGAGCAAATTTTCATTTTCTTTACTTGTTCTAAAAGACAGCCGGCAGTGACAAAGTCATCTAAAAAGCAAGCTATGCAATGCTCTCTCTGCTGCATCTTGCCGAATTTGACTTTGAGCTCTGACTTCTGTTCTCTGGTTGCTGGTTGAAAACACGTACCATATGCTGAACGGAAAGAACATAGTCATTAATTTGACCCTGATGGGACAGACGAAATTGTTCGAGTTTTCCGGCGGGTCGAATTAAACAAGGTGCAAAAGAAACGTCAGAACACGCCGCTGATTCGTTTGGCATTACTTGCCCTATTCTAACAGGCTCCACATTAAAGCTCCTAAACAAAGTATAAATATAACGTGCACCCGATTCTTTAGCAAGAAAAATGGTCACTGGTCTATTACCTTCCTGTTGCGCAGTGACGGCCGGTTTTTTAAAGTCTGTTTCAGTGCAATACAGCAGTGTTATGTGGCAAAGCATGTGAATGCAGTTTCCGGTCCAATTTTTCGGGGGAAAAAAACAGTTCACATTAGAATTGGATAAATACCATAATCGGATATTGGTTAGCTACCGTTATTACTTGGAAAGCTTCCTAGGGCATGTCAAAAATAGGCCTTTTTCGACAGCAAATGATGTGTGTTCAACGCACTCACCATCCCATAAGGTCTGCCGAGACACACTTCTAGTAAAGAGGTCGCTGTTGGGGTCACCATAGGAGTCAGTCACGTGCATTCTGACTGGTCAAGGCCAATTCTAGGATTTAAAAAAAAAATGCGAAGGTTTATGCCCATAAAAATGCATGGGCGCCGGCCAGGGCCTTTGGCAAGGATCGCATTAACTGGAGTCAAATTAACGCAAGCCTACTGAATATGTGGACCCGCGCATTCCAGTTTTGACCGTGCCAGTATGCACCAGCCTTGCTGTTAGTATACCACTCAATCAAGGCTTTTGCCAAAGTGTACGAGTCCATTGTTGACAGTGCTATTGCTCCAGGCTATTTGGTTTGGCGGTGTAGCAGAGCTGTCCAAGTGGTATTACTGAAGGTCGTTTTGGCTGGCATTCTCACTGTAGTTCAGACCGACATCTCTCTCAGGTTCTTTCATGGCATATGCTTCACCAAGTAGACATGTGGGTGATGGCCAAGTGCGGAAAGTAAACCTTCTCTCGTGTGTGTGCAGGCAGTTCTTACAGGCCAATTGAATTGTATAAAATGAATTCACTTCACTAGTATACGTCAGTGATTTCAAATGCGAGTAGGCATCGTACCATCTGAGTAATTTTCTGTTACCTTTCACCAGCTGTGGGAGATAGGCCTGGACTTGTCATTCATCCTGGAGAAGCTCCTCAAGAACGACGTCGAGCGAATTATAACAGATTCAAGGGACAAGGCACAAGAAGCCATCAAACTGAGAGCTGCGGAGGATCGGTGGCGGCCACAGAACCTCTACAACAAGTGAGCCCTTCTTTATGCCTAGAAGAAAATGGTTTAACTGCATCGATTTAAAGTACTTGACAGGATACACTATATCTGCCTGTACGTGCAACACACTTATACAGCTACAAATATAGCCTCTACTGGATTATGTATCTTACAAGCCCCCTGTGAAGTGAGCCAGTATCACAACTCGGCAAGCGTCTTGCATGATGTACCTTGTGGATTTTCGGGGTGGTGGTTTGGGAGATATGTGCTTCATCAACCTCACTCCTATTGTAAAATCTTTATTCTCACCTACCTGCCTTCTGCTCTCAATGGCTAACTGGTTTTTCATTATACAAAACCATGCTGCTTACCATAGTTATATTAGCATAGTAGCCATAGTCATCATAGTGCCATTTGTAAAGTGCACTGCTAAGGACTACTATACAACTGCCAACATCCTTTCAGTACCGATCGGGTAGTGGAACTATGAGCTCCTCTGCTGGTATCATGCAAATGGCAAGAACACATCCTCCACCCATCCACCCACCCCTCTTCAAAAAGAAAGAAAGAAAAGAAAAAGAAACAAAAACAATTCCTTAGTGTATAAATGCTGCTTGTGTGACACTCAAGTGGCATTACATAATGGCACTCGGAGTGAGAGAACTGCAATAGGTAAAGCAACGAATGTTCTGTTGGAGCTAATATTTCCTTGTGCTGCATGTTTGGCTTTGCAGGGCAGGGTTGCAGAAGCTGCTTGATGACATGAACAACCTTGGAATCTCAAATATTTCTGCATATGTATACGGTAGGTCTCATTGGCTTGTCGCACGATTTATTTATGTAAAAATACCTTACGGGTCCTCTTTATCGGGCCTTGAGTAAGGATAATTCTCTTGAGCAAAAATAATTCTCCATAAATTGGGTCTTTGAAGTTGTATTTTAAGCAAAAAAAAAATTTACTCATTTATTGCTCTCTCTCTCTCTCTCTCTCTCTCTCTCTCTCTCTATATATATATATATATATATATATATATATATATATATATATATATATATATATATATATATATATATATATATATATATATATATATATATATATTCTTTTTTTTTTTCAGGGCAATTAGCGGCATTTGAGTATATGAAACAAAAATACTTCTTGAGATATTGTTCATTGAAGCGCTTTAGAGGTTTAGCACAGTGTAGAACAGGAATACTCTGTTAGCGTTTACAGATGTCAACATGGTGGTACTAACACAATAATTAGAAAGATATCTTTGCTTCTTTTGTTGTTCAAAGGGGAAAACGTTTCTAACCCAATATGGCTGCAAACAGTGTCACTAAATGTCGCTGTCGGCCTGCTGGTTCCAAATAAGCCTTCCAGTATATGTCTACACTACATAATTACGTTCGTCATATCATCAGCCTGTTTTATGTCTACTGCAGGACGAAGGCCTCTCCCTGTGATCTCCAATTACCCCTGTCCTGCGCCAACTGATTCCAACTAGCGCCTGCGAATGTCCTAAAATTTCCAAATTATGTTCATGCTGTGTGCTAAAACACACGATTGGACATATCTCTGAAAATCGTCACTGGCTATTTTTATGAGACGCAGTGTATGGTATAGCATGACAGCTCTTACAATCCCACATCGTGCTTGCCAACGTGCATTGGGAATGAAATGTGCATCTGAAATCCTTTGCAGACGAATGCTGGGTGTCCCTGTCATCCAACACGGTATCCTTCAGCAAGACCTTCTTGAATCTTCTCGACGATCTGCTCAAGTTGCACACGCCGGTCACGCGAGTTCTCATTCTGGAATCTCTGGCAACAACTTTTCGAGCACATCTGCGTCACGTGGACGCCTCTCTTGCAAACAAGAGCTTCAAGTCGGACGTGAGAATGTCTTTGGTTTCAGCATGCTAACGACCTTGCAAGGCCCCACCTAGGCCAATGTGAAACAATTCTTCATACTTAAAGGTCCCCAAACCACCTCTAATTCCAAAAAACCAGTTGCGTGCTCCCCTATAGGATTTTCTAGTCCTTTCTTCTTCTTTTTTTTTTTTACTGCAAGTTTGCACATCCTCTCTTTTTCTTTTCTTATTGTTATTCTTCGTTTTGCATTCTTTAATGTTCCTGAGTGTTTTGTGTTAATTCTGCCGCCTTCACTTATTTGTTATTCCAAGTAGATGTTCACTAATTTTCTATTGAATATGACGTTTACCTATGCACTGTAGTCTTTTTTTTTATTGTTCTGTCAGTGTTCTGTTGCTGCCGGTTTTTATGTATGGGGGTGCACTCCTCTGTCAAGCTAGTCATAGGCTTTTTGGGTGCATCCCTAACATCCCTGATGTTGAAATAAAGGTATTTGTATTATAACAGTATTGTGCATGTGCCAGGGTAAGAGATGTCGGTTGGTTTATAAAATGACAGGCGTAGGTACGTTGTCTACCTCTTTCTGCAACTCGGTAATGGCACTGTCTATTTCTTTGCCACCACTATGACGCGACAATATGAGGGATGCCAATTCCTATGCATCTGCTTTCGCCATGCACAATCAGCTTGTTTAGCATAGCGCGTTTTGCACTGGGTGTATGGCAGCAGTGGCATTACGTAGCTGAAAAGGGTGAAATCGTGACAAGTGGGTGTTGGTGTAAAGAAGAAAACACTGACGCAGCAATAAGGAGCGAGTGCCAATTAACAGGGAAGCAAAGGCGAGTTAGAAACTGCTCATTCAGCTCAGAGTGGTTTAGGGGCCTTTTAACATCATGAAAGGAATTCATGATCAGGGGAAACAAATGCAGAAGTGTGATTTTTTTTTTCTTTTTTTGCCAAATTGCCCACTTGTAAACTTGGAATGTCTATTTTTCTGAGGTTGCGCAATTTCCGCCATATTTGAGCATCTAAATCGAATTTCCACGGCCATAAGTCGCTAATGAAAACATGGCCCTGGTTCTTTTTCGTAGCGCGTGTGTTGTGCCCTTACCTCACCACACAAATGCATGGTATATTAGAGAATAAGACGGCTAGCATTTGGCCATGTTCAACCCCATAAGCACCAGTGCTTTACTGTGACGTGCAGCTGCTGCCTAGGTTTCCTCATGGAACATGCTTCCTCCCTCCACAACAGGTGCCACTAATCCAAAAGAATGCAGCTTTCCTGCTGGAGACGTTGCTGGAAGTCGCCGAGAAGAGGTGCGACACCAAGCTGCCCCACCTCTCCTCCTTCTGGAACGACCTTCGTGAGGAGTTTGCGTCGTGCATGCCGCCCAAAAGCAGCAACAAGGGCGTCACAAAATATCCAGCCGTCGCGTTTATTTGATGCCACAGACTACCTTCTGCTACTTGCAAAAGGTTGAGGGGAATGAATCGTAGTCGGACCAAGAGTGGATTTCCGTTATTTATTTGCTTGGGAAAATAAAAAGTTATTTATGAAGTGCGTTGACTTCGCTGCCAGCAGGGAATGGTTGGTTTGTCATTTTGATATTTTCGAGCGCTAGCAAAGGGCGGCAATCAAGTTATGGCTGAGAAAAATTTTTAACTTCATTGAGACAAGCTTTTTAGAATGTTGTTGTGTCAGCTTGGCCTGGCTTGATGGAAAAAACTTATCACCATTCCTGACAAACACTAAGCAAAAGCTGCCAAGCTTTCGTTAAGCCCACCAAGCACTAAATAGTTGTGTCCAGCAAAACAAACTCAGCAGCCCCTGGTCAATGCCTCCACAGAGACACCCGCCAGTAAGACTGGCGGGTGCCTCTGTAAGTGCGGCACTCGCCAAAGGAACCCACCTAAATTCAACCTAAGGTTATCAGTGACATGCTGAAGTTTGCAGTTCAGTAGCTATGAGGTGGCAGAGCATTACAGTGTGGGCAGAATGTATAAAAGCTTTAAAAAATATTGGGTTTAACGTGCCAAAACCACTTTCCGAATATGAGGCATGCCGTAGTGGGGGACTCCGGATATTTGGACCACCTGGGGTTCTTTAACGCGCACCTAAATCTAAGTACACGGGCATTTTCGCATTTCGCCCCCATCGGAATGCGGCCGCCGTGGTCTGGATTCGATCCCGCGACCTCGCACTCGGCAGCCCAGCACCATAGCCACTAAGCAACCACGGCGGTTGCAAAAGAAAGAAAAAAAAAAAACGTGTACGTTTACATAGGCACATGTTAAAGAAACCCAGCTGGTTAAAAATGAATCTGGAGCCCTCCAGCATAATCTGTCTCATAATCAAGTCAGATGCATCAGTAAGGGACAGCCAGTCAGGAACACAATACAGATGGCTTCTTGTAACACCAGCCTTCACATACGAGACAGACATGCCAGATGCATATATACCTATATTTCTTGTTCTTTTTCCCCAGAAATTGCAGGTGAGGTATACTCTACCAGCTCACACATTAAAAACTTCATCACCAGGAAATGTACTTTAGAAAAAATTGGAAGTATTGTTTAATCATTGTACATAACACACAAAATTTTCAAGCTCTATCTCCCGCTCAAAAAATGACAGAATGCTCTGCTTACTGTCACAAAAATGAGAATTTCGGCTATCTTTACATACATGTGAATATGTACGATTAGGAAAGCTAATTTGTTACAGAATCGCATTTTTGGAGCTTAAACCGAATGTTTGTTTAATTATAATAGAAAATAAAACTTGCTTAGAACAAAATCTCCGAGTGCAAAAGTTAAAAGCAACTGTGCTCTTTTTTTTTTTAAATGACCATAAAAAGCTTAAGGCACTGTAATAAATCATGCTGTTAAAAACAATATTTTAAACAGCTAGCAACAACAACAAAACTTTCTTTAGCTATAGCTTTGACAGGCATAAGAACCAAGGCTTCACGAATGCACAATACACCGACATTTCACAGAAGCTGCAAAAGGCCAGCCGAGCAGATCATACTTTCTGTTGTATCGGTGACCTACGACAGCTGCAAACACTGGGCGTGTTAATGTTATGCGAACATGCCGGATGCCGGCTCGTAATAGATGCGACTCATACAGTTGAATCGTTGCATACCGAGTTGTAATCTATGCGTGTACACTACACGTGTCACGACATAGAAATACTACTATACCTAGGAAATAACACCAAAACATGCCATGGCTACTCGGCAAGAAAAAAAAGCATTCTCTTTCGCAAGTCATAGCAGACTTTTTCTTTTCTGCAATTAAGATAAATAATCGGCTGTGTGAAGACCAGCGACGCACACGCACAACAAAGATGTCTGGAAGCGTCAAACTGTCGGTCCGTGCTAAGCTTGCTTGTCTCAAATGTTCTCTCACGTCCTTGCACTTTCCCCCAGTCAAGGAATCTTCTTCGCTTCTTTTTTTTTCTTGCCGACAAGCCCGTCGAATCGTCGATGCATTTCTCACTGTCCCTGTGCTGCCAGCTCCTCTTCAATCAACTTGCGATACTGCGCAAAGCCACCTTCGATGCTTCGCACGGTGCGATTACTGCACACCCACAGTTCCTGGCACACCATTTGGATGAGCCGCTCGTCGTGGGACACCAACACCACACCGCCCTGGTTTGTGGAGAAACAAGGTTTTCGTGAAGATGTTGGGTGTTTCATTAGAATGGTTTGCAACGGTAAAGGGTAAGACAGAGCGTTGCTGTTCACCTAAGCACATGGCTACAAAGGTGCCCTGTTACTTTCTAAAATAATTTTATCGAGCCCAGATCCAGTACTACGAAATTATGACACGCATGAATTGGTATGTGTGCGCAAGTTGCAGGAGTCCTTGACAAGCGGCCGCACTAGGGACTTGGATGAAATGCTCAACTAAAGTTATGCGTGTCGAGTTTGACTTCACATACACAACGTGCAAATGCACAGACGGACCGAGAAATTTCCTTAAGCGAAATTCTAATGTGCACAGATGGATTTCGAACAACATGCACAGACCATTTTCACTCTGTGCCTTTGGATGATCACTGTTCCAATGCTTCACTCTGTCACTTAATTCGCCCTCTTAGTTAGTTCAGTCAGTAGTAGTACGACTAGTGACTGCATCCAAAAAGCACTGGTGCCAGGTTCAATCCCCCAAACAAAAAATAAATAAAAAGTCGCCTGCAAGAATGGAGGCAAGAAATAGAAAAGGGAGGGGTAAGTTGGATGCTGAAGATGCAATTCAATGAAATTCCAGCAAACTCCAAGAAAGCAGACGCTGTTTTTGACAATCATTATTGTTGGTTTCTACAGGAATTTTTGCTTTCAGATTTCTTCCTGTGGGTCTTTTTCACGACGGTTAAAGAAGTACCCAACATTAAAGATTTTTGTTATTCCATACTTTTGTTTTCTTAACTGACCCCCCTTATTGTACAGCCACCCTGATTATTAACAATATAGCGCGAGCGTCGACAGAACTGCTGGTGAGCGCCTTATAACGGCGATAAGTGTGCAACAAGGCGAGAGTTCGCGCACTCGCCTTGTTGCCTTGTTGCACTCGCCTTGTTGCACGCTCTTGTTGCACGCTTATCGCCGTTATAAGGCGCTCACCAGCAGTTCAGTCGACGCTCGCGCTATATTATTAAAAATCAGGGCGGCTGTACTCTCATTCTGCTGAGCTTAAAATGTAGTTACTGGACGTGCAAGAACATAGCCTCCTAAGAACACCTACACAAACATTCAAGTACCGTTCCAGTAAATGCATAAAATATCACCTTTTCTCCTACTTTTTTACATACCTGAAACCTGTTCAGGGCCTGCCCCAGGGCTTCAATGGTTTCTATGTCCAAGTGATTCGTAGGCTCGTCGAGAATTAGGAAATGAGGCCTAAAAAGAGAAAGAGCATGCTTGTAAGCATGTGTAGACAGAGACATACAAAATCTGTATATAAAGAATAGTATATTTTCAGCATCCACCTTTTACCTGTATTTTTTACAGTATCCAAGAATTATTACTTTCTTGCTATCAAATTTCTTGGATAACATTTCTATTTGTTCATATTCTTTCTTTTTCATGTGTTGTGCTACTTCTTGCACTTACCATTGGTGTCTTCTTACACAGCATTACCATGTTTTTCTTGTAGAATTTGCTTCTGCCTGTTAAACTGTGCCTGGTCTTGTCAACCTCCAAAACCCTGGCTTTTTACCAATTACCTCTGTTCAATTAAAGGGGTTAATTAGATCAACTAATTGTAACGATACCCATCACAGGAGAAACCATATCACGGCAAGCAAGAGCCATCGTTGAGCACTATGTTGCCGTATGAAATATGTTAACAGTGCTGAGCAAGACGAGACGCTGAACGTGAAATGCACAGGACAGGCGTTGAGAACATCACCTGGCTTTTTTTTACTAGAAAGATTATTTAATTCGTGTAACCTAAGGGCCCATTGTGCATTACACGAGGGGCGGAGGTATGAGTTACAGCAGCAAACACACAAATAAAAAACATTAGTAAGGCTCAGTGGCGTAATTTAAAAGGCTCAGATTCCCCAGCACCATGTCTGTGTTTTTAATGTGCCTTCTGGTGTCCTAGTCTGCATGCGCTACAATAGTTTTCCAAGATGCCATTACCAACGAGCCCACATTGCAACACCGGTCACCATTAAAGGGGCCCGGAACCACCCCTCAGGCTTGGTGAAATAAACGCAGCCTGCAGATAGCATACGCTGCTGTGAACATCTCGGCCAGATTTTGCAGTCTTGCACGGTGCGTGGAGCTTGCAAGCGGAGTGCAAAGTCACCTTTCTGCCAACAGCTGACATCAATCAAGAAGGGTGCTTGGATCAGTACTCTTCTTCCTATTGTTACTGTGTATATTTATTGACGAAGTTTGACAAGCAGGCTGAAGTAAGCTAAAATCTGCTTTCGAATTTCAATAATAATTACGTACTACCAGATGGCGCCGACTGTCATCTGCTCATGCTCAGCGCTTGCGTAGGAATGAAAATTCGACCACCCTGCTTATCGGTGTCACAGCGGTCGGGTCTCACTAATTTCGACTTATTTTGAACACTCAACAAGCCTCGAACCAAGCGAAACTTAAGGTCAGACCACACGCACATTTGCCAGCGCACATTAATTCCTGGCCACTCCTAGTTAGATGCCTTGGCAGACTTTGCTTCGTATTGAGCCATTGATAACACTTCAAAATGCACAAATTGGATGTGGCTACTATCCGTCGGATCAAGCAGGTGCAGGACAAAGTCCATCTGCACCACGTAGCACAGCCATACTGTAGCATATAAGCGCTGGCACACACTCAAGCCCTGTCGTGCACCAAGCAAACGCTGCGCATACGGACTACAGTTGCACGTAGCTGCAGTCTGCTGCGTAGTGTAAATACTGCAGATCACTGGCTGAGTGCACTGTGGCTCGGTGAGGACAATCGTGTTTGGCTTGTCGCAGGCACAAAAATCAGAATTAGTGGCGTCTACGTAAACATACAAATTCAAACTTGAACTGCACGTCACGGTGACATTCAGTAGGCGGAGCATTGTGGGAACACCCTGCTCCGCCGTAGCCTTCGCAGTGCAAGTCCTTAAAGAACGAGCGGAAGCACCACGAATGGGATCATACACGACCTTTGATTGCCAATAACTCTGCTTCTGATGAACGCGTTGAAGTACTTTCTGCGGCAAAGCATTTCTGAAACAGACTACTTTAAGTTCGAATGCACTTCTCGACTTCCATAAAAAGCGGTTCAGGGCCCCTTTAAAGGGACACTAAGTAGAAACACTCAATCAGTTTAGATATATATAAAAAAAGTGCTCTGCGACAACTTCGCTCTCATTATATTTTTCTATAGGAGAGAAAATGAAGGCAAAACTTCAATTTCTTTAATTTTGCGTTGAAATGCCGGCGCTGGCACGACAGTTGACGTCACAGATTTCAAGAAAGACAAAAGGGAAGGAAAGACAGGGAGGTTAGCCAGTGTAAATACCGGCTGGCTACCCTGTGCTGGGGAAAGGGGTAAAGGGAATAAAAAGAGGAAGAAAAGAAAAAAAAATAGAAACATTCACAGATTTCAAGGTATTTCCTCGCATGTGGGCCTTTCTGGGGCAGTGAAAAACTCGCGAAACTTGTGGAATTCAGTCTTTGGCTCCTTTGGAGTGCAATGTAGCCCGCCTTTGCCAATAAAAAATTAACTAGGCCCGAGCAGACCATGAAGTCAAAAATCTACAACGTCGTAGTGAGCTGGTGCAAGAACGTGAAGGGGATGTTGCCGCCTGTCTTGAACGATTACCATGCCTCCAGCCATGACAAGAGCATGCTTTTCAGTATTGTGGAAAGGCAACTTACACTAACGCAGCTTAACTTGCATTCCTCTTTAGTGTGTCTTAAAAAATTTGCCCGCAGTGAATCATTAAAAATATCGAGTTCCTGTCCAGCACAGGAATATAGTACCGCATTTGCTGCTTCACTTGAGCTGCCAGAGCTCTCCAAGATGAGTTCAAAGGGAAATGAATAGCAAGCACAGCAATCTCACCGTAGCATGGACATGAGGGCGAATGCAACCCTACTCTTCTGGCCTCCAGAGAGGCTGCCAATGGTCTGCAATGCCAGGTCGCCGGTGACACCAAAGGAGCCCAGCTGTTGCCTGTAGTACTCAGACGACTTCCCTGCAAGTGATGGAACAGTGCCTTGCAGCTGCTGTCTAGCCACAAATGCATGCAGGACTGTTATGCGCAAGAAGCAAGTCAGGAACTGGGAAAAGGGTGCGACAAATTCACTGTTGCCTCAACTAAGCCAGGTGCAGTGCACAAGGCAAAAAAGCCCTCCGCAAAAAGGTCATACACTATTAACCCGGATAATTCTTGACATCGCAGCATCAATTTTTCCAGCACATTCAACTTACAATTAAAGAAGAAGAAAAAAAACGGAAAAAGGGAGAAATGGGGGGGGGAGGGGGATATCCAATTATGGAATTTAACATCCTAAAGCGATAATAACTGGGCTGCAGAGAGATGCTACAGTGCGGGGCTCTGGATTAGTTCAGATCATCTGGGGGTTTGTAACGTGTGTCGAAATCTAAGTAGACGAATGTCCTTGCGTTACACCCCCATTGGAATGCAACCGCCGTGGTCAGGATTCTACCCCTGGCGCGACTGCGTGCTCTGCAGCACAATGCCATAGCCACTGAGCCATCATGGGGTTCATTAAGCGTGGAATGTCAAATGTAAGTCCACTGCTGGCCACACAAGATGACTAACTGTGGGCTGCACTGTGACATCTTGGCGTAGAAGAAGAACGGTGCTTGTAGCTTGGGTAGCTCAACAGAAGAAGGGTGCATCGCCGCATAGGCTACATGCAAATGCAAAAGGACTGCAGGCACCGTCCTTGTAGTGTTATACCAGAGTCTCGACTTCAAGCATTAGTCACAGGCTGTAGTAGCACAGGTTCCAAGGTATTAGAAACGGGCAAGGCAATAATGCCCATTAGACAACGCCACGCGGCACGCACCAGGAAACTGCTTAGCCATGAACTCTAGCGAGGAGATGCCGAGTTCCAGTTGGTCGACGTGGTGCTGGGTGAAGTAGCCGATCACCAGGTTGCGATGCACATGCCGCACTCCTGCCGTCGGGTTCAACTCGCCATTGAGGATCTTCAGCAACGTTGTTTTGCCGGAGCCGTTGTCACCGACCTGGTTGAAGAAACAGGGGAAATGCACAATTAGCCTATGGCACAGGATCAGTTTAGACATCAGGATCAGTACCAGAACTACTGTACGAAATAACAAAGGTTAATTTCCGCCACCTGGAGTTCTTTACAGTGCACCTAAATCCAAGGATGCAGGCGTCTTTCTTGCATTCTGCTTACCTTGGAATGTGGCTACTGCACCTGGGAATCAAAGCCGTGACCTTGTGTAAACCAGATGAACGCCATGGCCACTGAGTTACCACAGCGGGGCATTCAGGTTTAAGCTCTCTAAGAATACAAATGTAGCTACTATTACACAAATTTGTGTGATACTTTATCCTGTTTTGCTCTCACATATCAAAGCATCCTATCCACTCTCTTGAGTACTATATTTGTGTACACGCACAAAATTAGCCATGGGAGTGCTAGCCAGCACCGTCTCTGGCCAAGGAAGCAGAAGCACTGCATGCATAGTGCAGAAAATGTGCGCTCAACTCCCCCTGCGGCAAGTTACCTTATCGTCCACTTTCATATCCGTTTACCTCACTATTTCCACGCTTTAATTACACAAAACTATTAACCCCCCACGCACTTCATTCTGGCTTCATTATGTGCTTCTTCGTGAAGTTGTGATGAGAGTTGCAGAGTCACAAATCCGGAGTTCAAATGATTCTGGAATCATTCCACATATTCAAGCACCCAGACTGGAATGGGAATAGAATGAGAGCCCAAGATTCCTTAACGGAGTTGAAATGAAATGGGCACATAGTCCTGGAGTGCTAAATGTTGATTTTAAGCAAGACTACAAAACTGGTAAACTTGCCAGCCAGACCAACATAGACTTGACCACTTTTTCACATTTCACAACTTTTACTCAATACAGCTGTTTCGGTATGTACCTATAAGCAATCATCTCTGCTGCGATAATTATAAACAACACAGTATTTTTACACTTTCTGCATTTCCGATGACCTGAAAACCTTTCTTGGTTACAATGTTGAAGTGCATTTAAAGACAGCAACTTTTCATTACAGTTAGCTCCTTTTACTAAGGAGCTAGGTTAGTTAACTCCTTAACTTTAGCAAACGTCTTAGTACTTAATTATTGTCAAGAATTAATTATTTAGCAAGAGCAAGCACGAAGAGATGCAGGCCAAAAATGAGAATGTCACAAATGGTTGCACCCTATGAGAGTCCACGATGATTTGGAAAGTGCACCATGATTTTCATCTAGACTGTCAAGCATCCAGAAGGTGCCATAACAAGGGTTGAGAGAGGTGTGCTGGAATATGATGCCCTGGTAATATGCCAGAAAACTTAAGACACAAAAAAGGCAGCAGACTTCAGAGATTCCTTCGTCTTTGAAGTCATTTAATGCTAAAGCAGCATTCACTTTGTAGACCACCATCTTAATCTTGTTTGCCAGCTTTTTCCTCAAATAACTGCACTCGCCCACCATGAAGGACATGGTGTAAGATTATTTTGTGCTTTGCCTAACTCGAATTATTAATACTTGGAGAGATTACAGGCAACAGTGTGCTGAAGGGTTGAGGTCACAAAGGATGTTTGTTCTTCAGCAAAAAAAATAGTGTGTAACATTATTTCTTACATTGTTAAGACTTCAAGAATGTCTTTTTTTTTGTCAGGCATGCAATGCAAGAGGTGAACAATTATAGAAAAAGTTTCATTTAGTGGAATTACTGGAATGGAATGAATCAGCTCAACTGCTACAGGAGTGAGAATGATCCAACTCTCACACCATTCCGAGTGCAAAAGAGTGGAATTACGGGGATCTTCAATTTCCGGAATCGGGTGGGAATGGAATGGAGGGCGGCTCCACTCTGCAGCTCCAGTTGTGACGAACTTCAAGAGAAAACTCACAATGCAGATTCTTGACTGCAGGTTGGCCGAAAGGTTGACACGCTCCAGCACATTCTGGCCAGGGTTGTAACCAAAGGACACCTCGTCAAGCTGCAGGATTGGTGGGAACAGTGGTTCTGGGTCGGGAAACCGTAGCGTGACTGCAACCTCCTTTTCCACGGGCTTCAACTCAGGCCTGCAAAGAGGATATCAAGGTTTTACACAATCACAACCTCCACCTGCCAGCACTGATTAAAGAACAATATCGAGCTAGCCAGTGCTTTTGTATAGGTCAAGATACTATAAGTAGTACAAATAAAAAGGAAGGAAACAAGTCAGAAAAGCACAAATGTGCAATCCCAACAATTCAAAAGACGTGAATAAATGACTGACCAGTACAAACAAGACATAAAACACTGGTTAATGGTAAAGTGCGTGGGGTTCTGTACTGCCTAAATCTATTCCTCATCCACTGTTTGAACAACACTATTTTGGCTAAGGGAGGCTCAGCATTGGAGATGATTTTGGTTCGAAGATATACATTGGAAGATATTTTAATAATAATAATATTTGGGGTTTTACGTGCCAAAACCACTCTCTGATTATGAGGCACGCCGTAGTGGAGGACTCCGGAAATTTTGACCACCTGGGGTTCTTTAACGTGCACCTAAATCTAAGCACACGGGTGTTTTCGCATTTCGCCCCCATCGAAATGCGGCCGCCGTGGCCGGGATTCGATCCCGCGACCTCGTGCTCAGCAGCCCAACACCATAGCCACTGAGCAACCACGGCGGGTTGGAAGATATTTTCCTGCTGTTACAATAACATATAGTTTTAAGCCTACAAAGATAAACAAATTTCAAACAAAGAAAGTTCTGCTAAAGTACAGAAGTTGAGTGGTACATAGGCCATGAGAGATTGTTTTTAAACATCAATTTTTCTGTAGTCGCATGAGAAACAAAAAATTAACACCTCATGTTTTTTCATCCACTTTCATTTCCATTAAGTTATCGTTTCTTTATTTCATTTATTAAGCACAAGTAATTTACCCTATGTTGTACTTGGTGTCAGTGTTTGTTAGCTTCTTATGATATGACTAATAAAAATCGGGCCCCTCGGTTGACTCCCTTTCTTCTCGTTCATAAAAAAATTAAGTAATTCTGCAGTTTGTGGAAACAGAAGTGGCAGCATTCTCAGTATGCCACCCCACTGGTACAGAGGACAGGATGCTGAGGGTCAAATTCAAACTAAATATGAATAACTGAATCTCACAGTTTTTCCAGCATCTTCAATTTGCTCTGCACTAGGGAGGCACGCTTTGCATTGAACCGGAACCTGTCGATGAAGACCTGTGAAAGGAGAAAAAACAATTATATATAAAAAAAATTCGGCCTTGGGAGATGGTTCAGAGATTAGCAAATTGGGTTGTGCAGGACTTCTCAATGCAATGAGAAAATCAGTCGAGCACCAGAAGTAGTAGAAAAAGCAAAAATTTTTTGTTTATTTGGTTGGTCTGATTCTGGAGTGGGACGCTTGGCATGTGGCTAGGGCTTGTTGCGGCTTGAGGTGGCATTTGGGCCAGCAATCCACCAAGCCCATGGATGAGTAGGTCCGGTAGTAGGAATGAAGGAAGAACTGTTTGTTTTACATTATTTACACTGGGTCCAGATACGGAAGCCCACTCGATGTAGGAGCACATTAAACAACTGCATTCACATCAGGACACATCAGCCCCCATGCCTCAAGGTCTCTGCTTTTAATACAGTCGCCTTACTAGGCTACTAGACTAGGGAATCTGATGGCTGCATCATGGCCAATCGCAATTGTTGAATCAGTTGCTATATCCTGCCCATGATATCGCACCGTTCCACTATACTCTGCCCCCTATGTTGCGTCTTCGACCCCCGCATATGGCACAAGCATGTAGCAATCTGGGAATCCGATGTCAAAACCACACCCACAATAGCATTCGATGTTGGCCCTTTTCATTACTTAGTTGTCAAGTCCAGGTAGAGGGGTCTTTTGTTGACCCGTCAACAGTTGGAGTCAACGCTGCATAGACTTCTGGACAGGCGCTGATGAATAGGGGGGAGGGTTGTCTCGTGGTAAACGTTTAAAGAACGCTCATCACCATATTGAGATGTAACAGACTGAAGGTAAGCTCCGGATCTAGCCATACACACACCCATTCCATAGTACTCCCCAACCCACAGTGCTTGTAATGGTAGCTATGTTGAGTTCAGATGAACAAGGCACTCAGCAGCGTCAGCTCTGACTATATTTATTGCTGCAAGCAATAAGCAACAGTTGCAGAGAGAAGGTCCACTCTGTGAAGAGGTGATAAATAGGCTTGCCTTGTTGCACGTGATAGTCGGGCAACGAGGTCACGTCGACAAAGTCAGAGAGGGAGAGAGAGAGAAAGGCAAAGGAAAGACAGGGAGGTTAACCAGAGATTATCTCCGGTTGGCTACCCTGTACTGGGGGAGGGGAAAGGGGATGCAATAGGTGAGAAAGAAAGAAGGATAAAAAAAAGGAAAAAAAGAACTAAGCACACACACACACGTGCACACGAACTATTTCTGTGGGCACTGTCATGCAACCCGCAAAGACATTCCTAGTCTTACGCAGTGTCACCGTACAGTCCTGCGCCACACTGTCTACTGTCACAATTTGTCAGAAAGTCCCGTGTCTTTCAAGTATCGCAGCAGCGCCTTCATAGCGGATCGCGCTGATATTCGCGTAGGCCAGGTTCCTAGGATCTTGTTTTCTGTCATTGGGCGCTTGTCCAGTTTGTCTAAGGTGGCTGAGAGGACAGTATTATTTGGCACTCTGACAAAATCAGAGTGCCAAAGGGAGCTTCTCCCTCCAGCGACGATCTTTTATACCTGTTTCCTTTCAAGAGAGGAATGTGCTCCTTGTGCAACGAATACCTTGCCCTTTCCCACAAGTCTAAGGGGAAAGGTGTGCTTAGCGAGAGCGAGGGAGAACCGAGAGAGGGCATAGTGCACTGGCTCTCTATGTGCCCGCAATGTGCGATCAAGCCGACGCAAGTACGCGGGACGCAATGGGTGCATGCACTCCCATACAAATCAGTGACACACTTCATACATTTACAGCAAGCATGTCTTAAAACATGGCTGAACTTGACAAAATCATTAATAAAATAAAGTCAAAATCAGTTGTAAGTGATTACGATGCTACCTTGCACTAAGTGATTGCTGATTTGCTCTTCTCATTTCCGATGAGTTGCTGATGTACACAAATCCTTCAGTCTACGCCATGCCAACTTTTTACGATAGGGAAGGAGTCATGAATGAAAAAATAAACAACAAATTACATTTTTTAAATCATAAAAATAAAAGAAAGCGAGAACACCAACAAGTCTGAAAAGCTGCAACACAAAGCTGGGAAATTTCACAAGCAACTTGGTCAAAAAGAAAAGAAGGAGAGATCTACAATTTTAGATGTATTTTACGATGTTACTCTACATCACATTCAACCTTAACTCAAGAAAGTGGATCCCAGCGCCACCACTCATGAAGGTTTTATTGCAATGGAATGACACTCATAAATGCGAAGTAACATGCTTGTAACCAGGCACTCCAGGTATGCACTGGGGTGAATGTGTCTTTCTCAATTAATTTTTAATTTGTTAGCATTAGATGCATCAAAGTGGAAAGAAAGCACATGTGTGTGTAGTGTGGGAAGCCGATCACATTAGATGTAGGTTACGTGATTATATATATGCCGCTACATCTCCACTGAATTTTTGCTGTACAAATGCTCAAGAAGCGTTATTATGGTGTAGTTTCTCCTTCACAGGGAGGTACTGTGTTGCAATTGGTGGGGTCCAGTAAAAGGTTTTAAGCCCATGTTTGAGCCGACATCTGTATGGGAATACAGGGACAGTATGCCTTTCCCGTTGTTATACATAGCTGGTGCACACTTTCCCGTTGCAAATGATTGCGCATGGGAGTAGGAAACTGGGTCAATATAAAACTGCGATAAAAAATTAAGCAGAGGCCATCATAGGGTGATTGTCAAAGTCGAGTGGTATGTTCCCAGTACAGACCTGCTGAGACATGCTGCGGGGGACAGTTATTGGCTAGCAGCATTGGTTAATGCTGTGAGACATGTAGGTTTTGTGGTGTCGCACTGTCACCAGTATTAGCCTGCATTATAAACTGCATTAAAATGTTTGCGAGGACGCATACTGTACGCCAGTATCAGAATCAAGTCGCCACCTTTGATTACGCTGTCTCTGGGATTGACCCTGTTTACTAGGCCAGACAACCATCCACTCGAAGTGGGGTATAGAACAAAGGAAAGGTTCACTTTGAAAGTCATCCACGCACTGACCAAAACAAGTGGTGAAGCGAATTCGTACCTGCACATGTGCCTTGTACTGTTGCTGCGCCTCGTACTCGCGCTGCTGGTTCTTGAGCCGTTCTGTCATGACTTTGACAAAGTTCTCATAGTTACCCCTGTAGCCTGTGATTTGTTGCGAGTGGAAGTGCAGGATGTCTGTGGGAACGGTGTCCAGGAAGAGCCGGTCGTGGGAGACCACCAGAAGTGTCGTAGGCCAGTCCTGAACAACAAAGCACAAGTGTCTCCACCTACGTTGCATACACAGGCATCCCATCCTAATCACAAAAACACAAAAGCAAAAAGGAGAACTATATGAACGCTATGTTTTATCATGCTCACTGATAAGAATGTCATACTCAATTCTGTTTAAACCAACCATACCTTGCAGCTCTCCGATTTCGTATGCTACTTTGCTTATCAATACAGCCATGCAGGCTGGCACACAGGCCCTCATAAAGCTTCTGACCGCAAGCTTTAAGACCAAGGGACCAGCCATATGTTGTAATAAAAAATAAAGCGATTCGATTTGACACCAACTATACTACAAAACATGTGATTGTGAAAGTTGTGTAAGCTTATTAATTTGTTCCTGTCACAGAAGCAGGACCAAGAGCAAAAGGCTGCTAGGCGTGGGAGAAATAAACATGTGTCAGAAATAAACTGATAACAAGTCACAAAAATCATTACCAAAACCAACTAAACACAATATGTAACTCGGCAGCAAAATGCAGCTCAACTATAAGCAGAAAGCATGACAGGAAACAGTTTGAAAAAGCTCTAACTACGAAGTAACGACCAAGTGAGAGCAAGAGCACTTACCTGTAGGTAGTTCTCTAGCCAAATGATCGCTTTCATGTCCAACATGTTTGTAGGTTCTGTGTGGAAGGAAAGTGACTTACAATCAGTGCTGCATGCAGCGTACCACCACAGTTCAGCAAATAGCCGTGGCATGAGCGATGTACACTAAGCATCAAAGGTTCACGGACAGGAGAACACGAGAAACTACATTTTCTTGCCACCTGAGCATGACACATAGATTCTTTATCTCACAAAGCATGTGCAGTAATGCAAAAGCTACAAGAAGTGCTTAGATGCTAACGGAGCCACCATAAAAAATGGACTTATGGTCTGCTTGATGAAAAGAATATACAGCATAGACACGCAAAACAACAACTACTGAGCTGTCTCACTTCTATCAGATGCGTACACCCACACTGCATATTTCTGGATGCAGAATAAAGTTCCATTGCCACACTGAGTGAAAACTGTCAATCAGGGCTAATAACTGGTGCAGCAATAGCACAGTTATAATTCCTACGGTTTTGTTAACATCACACTGCTTGAAAGAAAGTTGCAGTTCCGAGCTGCTGTCCCTTTCGATTAAAGCATGCTATCTCCAGCTCTGCCAACATCAAATCAGGTTTTTGAGACCCCTTACTGATAATGAGCACCCACAGCTTAATTAAATTATGGGGTTTACGTGCCAAAACCACTTTCTGATTATGAGGCACGCCGTAGTGGGGGACTCCGGAAATTTGGACCACCTGGGGCTCTTTAACGTGCATCTAAATCTAAGTACACAGGTGTTTTCGCATTTCGCCCCCATCGGAATGCGGCCGCCGTGGCCGGGATTCGATCCCGCGACCTCGTGCTTAGCAACCCAACACCTTAGCCACTAAGCAACCACGACGGGTTACCCACAGCTTGGCTGTTCAAGTAACGCAGTGCATAACAAATTTAGGCAGCTCGTCTAAACCACAAGAAAATTTACCTTTAAATTGCGGCTGCTTTGGTTGCTTCATTAGCTTCTGGCACCTGCTAGGTGCTGTGCTTCACAAGTAAACTTGCAGAACAGTAGCAAAAGTGAGGCTTTTAAGCCTAGCAGGAAAGAGCCTAGTGGATATCTTACAGCGTTGATACTAGTGCCAAAAGATTTGTTTTTAAGTTTTGCAGGTTGATGTCACTTTGAAATTAGTGATGCAGCAAAAAATATTAGCACCCAAACTTTCAATGAAATGAAGGATGTGTGTGCTAATCGTCACAGATAAAATAATGTCATAGATGTAGCACAGCTTAGAGCCAAGAACAGGGTGCAAAAGAAAAAGAAATAATACAGTATCTCAGCATCATTAATAAGGTATGTTCACTGCAAGTATCGGAGGGTATTGGAGGGTCTAGAGTGGCTTACCATCAAGCAGCAACAAGTCAGGCCTGAAAAGAAGGAGAGAAAAAAGGTTATTTTATTCCAATGAAAAGAATCCAGACGTGCAGTTTTCATTTAGACCAAAAGCTGGGCTGTTTTTTAATGCAGATGTCTGACATTTTTCTGCTTGCATGTTTGTAACAAAAACATTATTTTGCGAAATTAGTTGTTGCAAGTAAGGTTAGAAAATGCTTTTTCAATTTCTCAGCATTCTTGCTGCACCAAAAACCACCAGAACTCACCTCGTGAACAGTGCTCTTGCCAATGCTATTCGCATTCTCCATCCTCCGGAAAACTCTCTGCAGGTGATGAGAAAAACATTTCACATGATCATGATAACAATCTTTTGTGCATGACATAGTTCATGTCCTTTTCACCCCAGTTCAGTAATAGAAACTTACTGAATAAGTGTTGTGATTCAACACTTAGCAACAACAGGTGGTGTCCGGATAGCAACCCCGGCGACAGCTTTCTCCCAAAGTACTAATACAGTTAAAACACATTCTAACGAAATATTATTTAATGAAGTTCCCGATTTGACAAAGAAATTTACATTCCCTGGCAGGTACCCATAAGGTTCAATGTTATCATTGACCTGAATTAACGAAACACACCTGGCCAAACTCAATTTAACAAAGTTTTTCCTGAAGTAAACAAGTAAAAAAAGCGGTGATTTCTTTCTAATTTTGACAGACGCATTTTTCTTCAGGCGTGCGCACTAAAGCTATCGCATTAAACCATTTGAATGCCATGGTCACATCCCTAGCTTTATTTTGATGGCGCTGCATGCCAAACCATGCACGGAACAGCCAACTCAACATCGCCTCAGTAGGAGCGGTGGTGGTTGCTTTCATTATTTCATGGTTTATGCAACAGATGGCTGAATTACCGGCAAATACAATGCTGCAGCAGCCTTTGCGTGTCACTATGTTACAATTCTAGATTTCGAAGGACCGAAAAATTCCTTTCTCGATTTTACAAACCTCCCTATTTAGCGAAATAATTCGAGCGTGTTCATCACTTCGTTAAATCGAGTTTCAAGTAGAAGCCCATCCTGAACACCATGCTTCTGTGTACTGCAAACGCTGCAAGCAATTGCAGGAACCGGAAATGTGTCATGGTCATCATGTATGGACACCATCTATTGCACTATGGAGAAGCACTGTGGTGGGGGGTGCCATATCGAGCTCGGCTAACTATGGCTTTTCCATGTGCACCCAAATGCAAGCACATGAGTCGGAAACACAATTTGCCACTATTAAAATGTGGCTGCTGCCACCAGAAATTGAGTGCATAAGCTCATGCTCAGAAATGTAATTTTATAGCCATGAGTCTGCTTTACTGCAAGGGGAGGCTTGATAAGAAAAAACACAAGAATGATATATAGATAGCGACGCTGCCCTACTGAAGTTCTCAGACTGGCTCACCATGAGAAGATGAACCTAGTTATACTTGTTTATTAGAAAGAACAAGAACTACATTTCTTTCTAAAAGAAACAAATGCTTAAGATAGCAAGTTTTGAGAAATGTTCCTGCACCGAAATGGCCTAAACATGAGAAAATACTCGGAAATCTGTGATGTCAGACTGACGGACCGGTGCTGAGGTATTGGCATGGAATTTGAGAAAAGGAGGTGTTTTTTTTTCCACTAATAAACATTTTCTTGCCAAATCAATGAAAAATAAATTTTGAAGGAATATTTTAACAAGTGAAAGTCATTTAGTTTTGCTGTTTGGCGTCCCTTTAAAATTGCAACAAAAAAGGGGGGGAGGGGGATGGAAATGTAGTAAGTGTAACTGAACAAAATGAACAAGGAGGATGTACCGGGTTTTCTTTTGCTGCATTGCCGAGGAAAAGCCAAGACCGGCCAGGATGACTGATGCCCTTGCCGGTGCCTTGTCGGCATCTATGTGCTGCAGTTCGGCATAGACCTGAGACAACCGTTCATTCAGTGCCGGGTCATCTCTCTCGGCCCTGCAAAACGAAAAGGGAAAATCTGAGGTCGTTTGCTTACCCCGGAGAAACTGACCAAAAAAGGACAAATCTGTAAAGGATGCACTTTATCCTTTTTGTCGAGATGTGTCGAGAAAGACACAGTGTTTACCCATGCGTAAGGCTCCCATCCACGCAACCCGGACTGCAAATTATACAATGCTTGTAAAGGGGAAAGAAAAATCCTCATGCATAACCTGCACGAATGACCACGTGCGTGCAAAAGCGTTCACATCTTTATGAAGTCAACCCAGCCCCATTGTAGGCACAAGGCAAGGCATTATGAATAATGCTTTTTTATAAGCTCACCCACCGCCACTTTCACTTTTTCTTTGAGTCTGAGGGCAATGAAATTTCAAAGCGTTGCAAAGTGCATTTATATGCATTTGTCCTTCAGGGCAAGCTTCGGATGAAACGAAACTGTATGCGGTGAAGTCATAAGGCAAGAGTTTGTGCATCACTTGCACCTGTACTTAGAACTTCCTAGAACATCTTGTGAAAATCACACGCATGCAAAAGTATGGTACTGAATAATCATTTCAGTTTAATAAAACTGGAAAAATAAGACACTAATAAGAAGATAGCTATCTGCAATATGCCTGGAGTGTTGTCCAATATACAAATGCTTGCGCTGGACAAATATGCAATTTCTGATTTGTTAGAAATCCTCGCAGACCCTTGCATCGGTAGCCAAAGCTAATGTGACTGCATCACGTTGACCAAGGTAAATGTTTCATTCAGCGCAACAACAGTTCTCCCACGCTGAAAACATGTTGAGCAAACTCACACTTTGGCGGTAAGTTCCTTTTCCTCGTTGAGCAACCGCTGCCTCTTCTCGTCGCAGGAAAGGACGCTGTCCAGTGCAATGGTGTCATCTCCCACAACCTCCTGCTCTACGTGCAGCACAGAGATGTGCGATGGAATCCTGAGTTGACCACTATGAACAAGCAAGTTGTAGGGAAGACATTAAATTTCATGACACAATGTTCTCATGTCAGTGTAATGAAAGTCTAGTGAGCAAATGAGAGTGCAGAGCAAATGACGCTGATCGAATTACTTTGAACTGTCATATTTGCAAATAGTCATATATGGAAGCAATAGCAGTCGACCTCCCTAAACGAGCTGGAAGCTGCAGAGCAGACTCATAGAGTTCTGTCAAAAGGGAACCTTCACAGGTGATTAAACATTAGTGTTTCTGGTCCCGGAATTGAACTCGGCACCACTGCCTTTTCAGGGCAGTTGCTTTACCAACACAGCTAAGCAGGTCGCTAGCAAATAGCAGGGCGGAAGCGAAACAATTGACAATTAAAAGCACTGATTACACAAATAAACCAAATTTCCACAAAACTGGCAGTTAAAAATGTTACTTGATACTCCGTCATATCACCAAGCTTTCCGATGCAATCTGTCTCTCTTTGCATCCTTATCCATACTTCAACCAAAACACAAAGCAGTCTACCTGGAAAGCATCCTCAGAAGCGTAGTCTTTCCAATACCATTCCTGCCCACAAGACCGTAGCGCCTTCCACAGGCCAGTGTCAAGTTGGCTCCCATTAGGAGTGTTCTGCAAGAAAGAAAGCAGTTAAATAAAGGAATATGCCAAACTCTTAACCTAAGCTAATCAGTTCCCATCCACTTACTTGTCGCCGAAGGCAATGTCGAAATTTTCAACACGAATGTCCTGAGTACGGTTGCTGCCCTTGCTTTCCATGCGGGCTTCCCTCTTGCTGACTGCTTGACTTGCTGTGGCAGCTTTCAACACTGGTTGACTGCGTGGGAGTAATGATTAAAAAGTTAAGTCTATAAAAAAAACCACACTTGGGTGTGGTCCTCAGCTTGATAAGTCTACAAACAGTACACATATACTGCAATAGCAAAGAACATGTTTTGTCAACCCATAACAGCCCACTAACTCTTTAAGTGCCGTGTCAGAGCATACTTATCTGAATGCCGATGAACACCCTCGGCCATGATAATTTGTGAAGCTGAAACAGCCTTAGACTGGTTGCGCCATATACTCAGAAATCAGTCAAACTAAAATTTTTTGGAAGGTTTTCATCTTATTTGACAGATGGCACAAAAAAAAAAGCTTATGAACTGTTGGCGTTCTGCATGTCTCTTGTTTTCTGACGTGACAAACCTGCGCCAGAGATATGTGCATTTTTTAGCCATGCATTATTTTGTTTCTGCGTATATTTTCATAAGTGAATGAATAAATGTTTCTTGTTCTCAAGACCTTCTTATGAATTCTAGTTAAGGGGACTGTGATGTTGATTACGAGGTGCCTTCAAGGGAGAATGACAGTGGCAAAGAGATCATGTTGCTTAAGAAAAACAAATCATCCTAACTTGTAGGGACACTCAGCTCTGTTAATGTTATGGACACTCAGTTAATGTTATAAAAATTTGTAGCATCAAAAACATTTGGGCGCTATTGTGACGACAGCCCAAAAAATACCACACTGTACAGTCGTCATCAATATGGAAGGGAACAATACATTTTTTTTAAACGACAACTCATGATTCGTGGGTTCGAAATCAGGCACTTAAACTACATAAGAAGTTTTCCTGTTGAACTATTAGTCTCATTGAATACTTTTATGACTGGCAGGTGTTTGAAAGCCCCTACAAGCATTTGAAAAGAATATAGGTGTTTCATTTCATGCTGATGATGACTGCAGACTTCTATGTTTAAAAAAAAAAAAGAAGAAAGAAAAGGAATGCAAGTAAGGCCATATGTTTTCCTCTACTGTAATGTCAGTACTCATTAGATATCAAACATAAACAGGAAGCAAACCAAGTTTTTTCCCGGGATATCTTTTTATATTGAGCAATACAAAAATAAATGTAAGAAAGAAAATAGCTTTGGGGACATTTCTACCTGGATAAAGTATTTTGCTTTGCTGCATTTCAATGTCGTGTTTTTTCCCCTCCATTTTTGTATTCAATTTCTCACATTTCAAATCACTTGTAAGCAATTCGACCCCCCCCCCCCCCTCTCTCTCTATATGCAATGCCTGATCGGGTCCCTTAGGGCACTGAAAATAAATCACTTCAATCTGAACCCTCATTTGAGCAGTGACAACAGTTTCCACGTATCTTTTAAGTTTTCCACAAGTTGTATTTAAAACAGATACAACAGAAGACTGATTAATGAGAAAACCAGGGAAGAAATAGAAACATGTTATAATTTGAATTTCTCACTGCATAAACTGCCTTATCCATGCGTAAATACGAGAGTGCAATACTTACACAGGCACAACTTTCTCCCCACCGACTTCCCGTTTCTCTTGCTTCTGCTTCAACTTGGCCTCTGCCTTTTCAAGCTTCTTCTGGTCCACTTGCTGTAAAGACAAAGCAAATTACTCGGCTAACTACTGTTTCCAATGCTCAAATGCCAAATTTGATTCTACAGCTAACACATTACCATTTGCATCACAACTCTTTAGTACATTCAGGATATAGATTATAGAGAAAGCATAGGGGAAATAACCTATTTTGTTCTTGTTTAATTAGGGTGCCTGGCAATTCAAGGAGAACATGAATTCATGCTTACCTTCATAGTCTTAAGAGAGCAAAAGAAAACAGACGTACAGAAAAAAAAGGCAACTTGCTATAGGGGGGAGCCAAATCCACAGTTTCACATTATGCAAATTGCTCTGTTAATTTGGCCGCACCAGTGAGTGGCCCACTGCTTCGTTTTATTGGGTATCTATGTACAGTGCTTGGCGAATTAAATGCAATAACAGGCCTGTGATTTCTGTGCTGCTGGTGAGCGCTGGAAGGCCAAATGCAATCACAATGCACAAAGGTCCTCGCTTTCAATGCATATCATAATGCATCAGCTTGATGCCCCTACCACCCTCCGGCGGCACAAGAAGTGCGGGCCAACATGCAGGGTGAATGTTGTGTTTCATTCGCCGAGCACTGTACATACTCTTAAAGGAAGCACCAAGTTTGTCTGCCGCCATCAGTTACAGCCGAGATACAATAAACATGAGTAAATGTACATGCCAATGTGGCCGCATACTATGTTGTAATGAACAGTTGCAGTTTTATTAGTTTGAATGCGAATTTGCTGTTCCCGTTAAAAGCGGATCCTACTGCCCATACAACACGTTATATCACATTGAAATAAGTGCTATATGTACAGAGAGTACAAAACAAGGCCTGTGTTTAATGACGCAGAGGCGAGTATCTTCTCAGCACATGTAAACAAAACTTGAATAGGACCTTGTGACATGTTTGTCTAGACATATGCATGCATAAGATACTAATACAAAAATGCAGTGTAAACGTGCATGCGGAAAAAGAAAGGAAAAAAGCATATCTTATCTGAACACAATGATATAAGAGATGTGACCAAAATGTTTATGCACAGCCCTTTGCTAAAGGCATTAAATGTTCTTACCAATGCACTGTCTCTCTGCTTCATCCAGATGCTTTGAACTTCATCGGTAGTATTCTCAAACTCAGCAGCCAAGGCTTTTAACTGCACTGGGGCATTAAGAACCTTCGCACGGGCACTGTGGCTGTCACCATTCTGCACGTCGGACTCCCTGGTCGACAAAAATTGGAAGAACAACGACGAATGAGGATACGGAGCTTTGCTTTTGATTTGCACATGCTGTAGACACCCTACTCAAAAATAGATTACAACAGATTGGATTTCTGGAATAAGCACTCTAAGTTTACGAAAACTTTTTTTCTTTTTTTCATTGTTAAGGCAACATGCTTTGATGCTGTAAAGTTTCAGCTGTTTGAATTTGAAACAAATGCTGGATGCCTACAGTTGTCCATTTTCTTCTACAGTGTAAACCTGTATAAAACGATGCAGCATCTCCAATGAGTTGCAATCCATATACAGTGAAGTTTTACACAAGTGCATAAAGAGTAAAAAGACGAGTTTGTGTTTATTGATTGTCTGCACAAAGTGACACAAAAGGATTCATTTAGGTATTGCAGAGAGGCTAATGTAATGCCGCTGCCACGGATGCACAAAGGTAAGCGCTCTAGCTTTTCTTTTTTTCTTCCCCATGCCACCGCTGCCTCGAATGTGTGGAGGTGAGCGCCATCTGGTGGTGGTGCAAGGAACCCAGCATCAAGCGCAGCATGTGTACTCTCCGCTTTGATTGGTTGGCCTATTCGGAAAAAGAACAGCCAGGCCACAGCACTCGTGGTCACGAAGCATGGAGACGTTTACAAAGAAAAGCTTTGCTTTTAATGTTCAATGAGTATTTAACTCCCTTATAGTTACTCCTGGCACAACTTGCATTAATTCAGTGTGTAGGTGGCGTAAAAGATTATCGAAGAACATTTGCAGAAAAACATAGGCTAAACTACAGCAGCGCTTTTTGCCCACTGTACAAGTACTTGAGAATGCTTCACAAATGCCAGCGCAGTGATGTATTAAGTCAGCGAACTTGCACCAGTATGCCAACAAAGGAATAGACGTGAATAAACGTATTCAAAGTTTCAGCAAGTCAGTATAAAACTAACTTTGGACCCTTGTGCACAGTAAAATCATGGCTCAACAATGCATTAAACTGTGAGGATTACAGTCAGCATGCATACAACGTTTAAATTATGTACCAACATTTCAGTGAAAAGTCCATAGATTATACAGCACAATATAATATACTTTTTTAGCACTATACATTAATACTCAAAATGCACTAGGCAGTAGTCTCGTGCATGCTGTAAATGACTTCACGCAACTTTCTCGTAGTCTATGGATAGGTGACCCGATAAACAATTAAAATGTGTGGAAAGTGTAAGTTACGTTCTATCTGAATCTATGAAGCTATATATCACGTAACTACATTAACATTGGAGCCTACGAATTATTAAGAGAGCTGAGGTTAGATGAAGGCGCTAAATATCGAATGTGGGCAAAGAAATGTAGTTAACAGTCAGACAAACAAGTGTGCTGCTTGAATGTACAGTTGACCAATCTAGCAGACGCAGGCTGTTATGTGGTGCGCTACGTTTCCTGCCAGTCGTGATGTTTGCCGGTACACCACCGTCAGGTCACTGACCGCATTCCTCTTTTTATTTGTTCCGTTCGCACAAATACAGATTCACCATGGCGTGAAACCGAAAAAAAAAAGAAAGAAAATGAGCTTCCAGTCGTACCCTTTCATGACGTGGAGCAGCCGGGCGCAGATCTCCCGGATCTCATTGTCGTCTTTGGTGTCGCCGGAGATTTGCAACAGCATCTCGCCGACAGCATCGTAAACCTCGTCACAAGTGGAGAAGTCCTCCTTGCCCTCATCCAAGACGCCTGTGCGCGCAAAATAAACGAGAGCAGGCTGAGCCTTCACACGTCTCTTTCTGTCGCACTCATTTGTTTGTTTGTTCGCGAGCGCGACCATCCAAGCGATAACTGTTGACAGCTACAACGAAGACGAAACTAGTACGCGGGGCTTCCGGGCTAGCTCCGACCGGCCGAAGCAAACGACCACCGTCGCAACACAAATGGCTCGCGACAAACCTGAGGTGAGTTACAACTCCAGAACGCGAACTACAATTAGGTACTCCAAGGCCAGGTACGGCGGAATTAGCCGAGATGCTGCGTGGATTTGGGAAGTAGTACTTAATATGAATGGGTTGCCGACAAGCCGACCAATGTCAACTTCGGTAACGACCGTGTCGGCATAGTTTATGGATGTTATTGTAGACGAGTGACTGCGGAAGCATTCCTGGGACAAAACGGTTCGCGTACCTTCGAGGTAATCAAATAGGTCTTCGTCAATATCGGGGAAAGCATCGCTTAGCACGTCTTCGACGGCTTCCATCTTGATGAAAAAGGGAAGGGGGGGAGGTTGCCAACCTAAATGCTCGATGTGTCTAATGTAAGCGCCTTTACATAACAAGTACAAAATATTAAAAATCAAATAAAGGTTTCTATTCTAATATTAGTTAAAAAATACCCAACTAAAGAAAGTTAAAGCACTTATTTGCTAATTTCAGAAAAGCGATAGGTATTTTACTTTCGCATTACGTTGGCCAGTTTTGATTGGTGCTGCTTTAGACGCCAATTCAGCTTCAGAGCAAAGAAATAGTCCCTTTATGAAGTTTCAAAAGCATTTCCTAAATAAAATAAAAACGATAACTGTTAAGCACGAGTGCTTAAAAGACAGGAAGCTGCTGATAAAGGCACTCATAGGTGAAATTATATTGCGACGTAACTTTTTTTACGCGGATGAACACGTCGCCACGCTTTTACACGTGGAAGCGGGTACTGTGGTGCTGCTGCCGTGGCTACTTGCCGGCATCAACAACATCATGGCTCTGAAAGTGTACTTCGTTTCTTGTTTGTTCGCGTTTTCTGTGTTATTACCGCATGTTCTGGGCGGTGGGGAAACGCTTGTGCTTCTAGATAACCTCGCCATAAAAGAGACGCATTCGATATTCTTCAAATCCTTGCAAGGTAAGGAGTTGCCACCGTGTACAAAAGTGCTCGCGAGAGAGACCTGTCGACGTGAACTCCCACGATATAAGCAGAAGACTTTGTTACCCTCCTTGAAAACGATCTTTTTCTTGGCGCAGATCGCGGTTTTAAACTTACCTTCAAGTCCGCCGACGACCCTTCTTTATCTCTCAAGAAGTATGGAGAATATCTCTACAAGCACTTGATCCTCTTCTCCCCGTCGGTCGAAGGTAAGCAAATAAACGCCGGTGGTGTGGTGAAGACGCTTTGTGGTGCGTGCTTCGGTGGCCTTACCGTTTTTGATTTTCGTGTGCCCAGAATTTGGAGGCACCATCAATGTCCAAGCGCTCACCGAGTTCGTTGACGATGGGGGCAACATTTTGGCGGCTGCCAGTTCCAGTGTCGGTAGGTGGCTTTCGACCGTGTTTGTTGGTAAGTCGTTCGCTGTTGTACTGACCTGCGCGCTTCTTCCATGCCCGCAAGGCGACGTCATCCGTGAACTGGCCAACGAGTGCGGCTTCGAAATCGACGAGGAAGGAAGCTACGTGATTGACCATCTCAACTACGACGTGTCTGATGAAGGCAAGGTTAGTACGTTGCTGTAGTTTCATCCCCGTTGCAGACACAGTTAATTATATCTGCGAGACTGCGTGAACAAACTCTCGGTTGAATCGTTATGTTGCTGTTTAACGTTTAAGATGCACGCTAGATGAAGCTAGTTTGACTTTGCAGTGCAGACCTTGCCAGAGATCATTAACACCTCGTTGGGAGACGCCAATGAACGTAGAACTGTAATCTGTGTGCCTTGCAGTACTTTTAACTGTAAGGAAAAACTGTTTTCTGTGGGTGGAGTTCACAAACCACACTGCACATCTTCTGCAATGTTTGCAGCACACAACGATTGTTGCGGACCCCGAAAACCTGCTGGATGCACCCACGGTCATCGGCAGCAAAAACATTCCGCCTCTCCTCTTCAAGGGTGTAGGGTGCGTTAAAGCTGCGTGAATGGTTCCATATAAGTGACACAGTTCCTTCTGCAACTTTGGGTAGCTTTTTTCACGCCTTAAAACGTTTACATTATGCAGCATCATCTCGGATCAGGAGAACCCCCTTGTTCTGGAGGTGTTGACTGCGTCATCAACAGCCTACAGCAGCAACCCAGACAACAAGATCACTGAGGTAGGCACATGCCACAGCCCTGTGCTATGCAGTTAACAGCACTGTGCAGTCATTAACAGAGTTGTTGCCATTGCAGTATCCTCATGCTGTCGGCAAGAACACGCTACTAATCTCTGCATTGCAAGCAAGGAACAATGCCCGTGTGGTGTTCTCCGGGTCCATGGACTTCTTCAGCGACAAATACTTCTCGTCCCCTGTCCAGAAAGCTGCTCCAGGCTCTAAGAAGTATGTTAACAATGTGTCCTTTATTTAGGAACTTTAAGAAATGTGTAGTTCAGCTTTTGGCCTACTTTAGTGTGAAGCCAAAAGAGCTGTGCATGTTGAATTATCAGTCGTAAAATCTTGTATATCTCGCTATTGTGTCGACAACATGGATCCCCTTGCTGAGAGTTTTATGCTTGTTGCAGCCTTCACCAGAAGACATCAAAATAAGTAGTGCATTGGTGTCATTTCTGATCACTCAGATGTGTACAGCAACTGTGTTTAGTTGTATATGCCTAGCAATAGGGGGCACTATGTATGGTAATGTTGATCTGAAGAAACCACATTAAGAGATTCTCTTGGAAGCGCAGGCTTTAAGCGCAGACCAAGCAACTCTGCATTCCCATTTCTTCTCTTATCGTGCATTTCTTGTTATGTTTCAAAGCTGCACTTCCAGCCTCTGCCACATTGCAGTGTTGTATGTTCCTTTGTTTCATCTCCGGTTGCTATGTTCAAGTCGTGCTCACTGCATTTATTCTTGGTTTTCTGCCGCTTAGCCATCAGCGATGTCATTCTGAACATGGCAATGCTGAGTGCAGGATCATTGGAACAGTTGGGCATCTGTGAAAATTAGTGGCATCTCACCCTTAGCAATGCTTTCCCTACCCCCTGTGACATGTGGCTTGTGCCTTGCTTTTATTTGTCTAGCTTTCATTGTCACTTCCACTCGTAATGATTAAGTTGTGATAGAGCTATGTTGCTGCAGTGATCCGATACCACATTCACTCCAGCTGAACATGCCGAGGAATAGTGTTAACGTGCAGTCGGCTTGGTCTAGATCCAGTGAAGAGCCTGTAGAATTACAACCTAAATGCCGAATGACCCTGGTTGGTCACGTATCACACTTTGAATTGTGCAGGCATGCAACGTCTGGCAACCAGGCCTTGGCTGTAGCCCTGTCGCAGTGGGTCTTCAAGGAGAAGGGTGTGCTCAGGGCACAGAACATCAAGCACTACAAGAAGGGAGAAAAGAGCGCACCTGAGGCATACACCGTCATGGATGATGTTGTGAGTTCTCAGCTTTGGCATTTTTTTTTTCCTTTTGATTTGGTAGCAAGTTTAACCCCGTAATGTAATCTACCATACATGCTACGCTAATGCGAAGCCCATAGTTGTGTTTTTTATATGCTGGAGTGAAGTTTCAGCTTTGTATAGTTTAAAAAATCTGTTTCTAATTTAAAAATTAGTACAGTAATTGAGTTCTAGCGAAGAAGAAAAAAAAACACTTCTTAAATAAATGTCAACAATTCTTTTAATTTTCTTTGACGTGAAACTCTTCTTGGGCATTACTGGGTTAATTACTTACTGTCATCTAACCCGCCGTGGTTGCTCAGTGGCTATGGTGTTGGGCTGCTGAGCACGAGGTCGCGGGATCGAATCCCGGCCACGGCGGCCGCGTTTCGATGAGGCGAAATGCGAAAACACCCGTGTACTTAGATTTAGGTGCACATTAGAGAACCCCAGTTAGTAAAATTTCCGGAGTCCTCCACTACGGCGTGCCTCATAATCAGAAAGTGGTTTTGGCACGTAAAACCCCATAATTTTTACTTACTGTCATTTATGTTGCAGTCACACAATATCTGTGTTTTCAACCAGGACACCATATTTTGAGCTTCTCATGTCATCATCATTATTAATTTGGTGCCACCACTATTTTGGCATTAGCTTCAGATAATTGGCTCCAAAGTGTCCTGTATGTTTCATTTTGGGTCAACATAAAGTTCTGGTGCCAGCATTAAATATGAGGAGATGCACTCAGTGCTCATTTAATGGCTTGCTGCACGTTTTTTTGTTCTGAGATGCTAGCAGTGGCACATTGTTGCCATAATGTACCAGTCATAGGTATATCTTATAGCCTTGTATGACTTCTAACAAAATCATAATGGTAATCGGTGCACTACACAAAACAATAATGCAGTGAGCACTATGTCCTCCTTACATTCTGGTTTTCCTTTCTTCTGTCGCTTGTTTTGCATAATGCGCTGATCGCAATTATGACTGAACTGCTCCAATTCGCCCAAATCACCACTCTGTTAATCCAACACAATGCATGCACTTTTTCACAATAGGTGTACAGCATTGAGATCGAGATCCTGAAGGGTGACAAGTGGGTGCCGTTCGATGCCAGTGACCTGCAGCTCGAGTTTGTTCGCATCGATCCATTTGTGCGAACCAAGCTCCAGAAGAAGGGTGAGTGTACTGGCTCCTAGGGATAGCACTCTGTGGGCCATTACAGATGACACACACCACACAAGCGCTGTTAAGGTGCCGCTGAAAGTGCATTATTAGGACTAACATGGACTACATGTCATCATCAGCCTATTTAATGTCCACTGCAGAACGAAGGACTCTCCCAGCAATCTCCAGTTACCCCGGGCTTGTGCCAGCCATTACGATCTGATCTTATGCCTGCAAATTTTTTAATTTAACCACACCACCTAACTAGTTCTCTGCCATCCCCAACTACGTTTTCCTTGTCTTAGCACCGTTCTGTAGGTCTGATAGACTACTGGTTATTTGCCCTACTCTTTACATGCCCCGCCCAGCTCCATTTATTACTCCTAATGTCAGCAAGAATATTTGCTACCCCCATTTGATCTCTAATCCACGCTGCTGAACGTCATGCCTGTAGTTTTTCGTTCTATCACTCATTGCACAATCCTTAACTTCTTGAGCTTCTTTTCCCCAGTTTTTGCTGCATATGCTAGTACCGGTAGGATGCAATGATTGCACACTTTTCCTCTCGAGGATAGCAGTAAGCTGCCAGTCATTACTTTTTGCTGCCTGCCGTATGCATTCCAACCCATCTTTGTTCTTCTGTAAATTTACTTCACATGATCAGTGCTCGCAGCAACTAATTAGCCTAGGTAAACATACTCTTGCACAGATTCTAGGGGCCGACTGCCAATCATGAATTCTCATTCTCTTGCCAGAGTATTGAACATCAGCCTTCTGCATATTAATCTTCAACCATGTCCTCTCACTTTGCCGGCTAAGGTCATCAATTATTTGTTGCAAGTCGCCTCCAGCGTTGCTAGACAGAACAGTGTCATCTGCAAACAGCAGGTTGCTAAGATGTTCCCCATCGATGCTCGTGTAGTGGCTTGGAGCAAAGGTAGAGCATTGAGTTTCTTTGCTGCATATGTAGTTGGGTTCAAATCTAACAACCTTGAGTCCAACCTGATCCTAGATCAACTAGCCCAACTTCGCAGTCTTAACTAATTCTCACCTCACTCAGACCTAACTTACCCAAAGCAGCCCTAACCTAAATCAACATGACTGAGGTCATGGACATGAGTTAACCCAACAGACGTGAAACTAATGTCTTAAAAGCACTGTCCTGTTGCTTCCACTAGCCCTTGCAGCACTTGACTCCTATTGTGCCCAATGTATTATTGAGTAAGCTAAATCTTTCTCTCTTTTAAATTTCTTCTTTGCACTGTGTTGTTTTGTGTATGTGCGTTTACTGTCACGTAATTGTTTAATACATTTGCACCCCCCAACTAGCAGCATTCTCTTTCTGCCTCCTAGGCCAGAAATACGAGGCCCAGTTCAAGGTGCCCGACGTCTATGGTGTCTACCAGTTTAAGGTTGACTACAACCGCATCGGCTACACACATCTGTACACATCTACTCAGGTAAGACATTCTTGCCCAACATCTTTTTGTTCTGCTTTCCTGTGACCCGCTGCGGTTCCTCAGTGGCTATGGTGTTAGGCTGCTGAGCGCAAGGTCGCGAGATCGAATCCTGGCCACGGCGGCCGCATTTCAATGGGGGCGAAATGCGAAAACACCCGTGTGCTTAGATTTAGGTGCACGTTAAAGAACCCCAGGTGGTCGAAATTTCCGGAGTCCTCCACTACGGCGTGCCTCATAATCAGAAAGTGATTTTGGCGCGTAAAACCCCGAATTTCATTTTTTTTTTGCTTTCCTGTGACCTTCAGTAATGTGACCTATCGCTGGCTTGTGTGTCATGTTAAATATTGATTTCGTAATTTTGTGCGAGGTGAGATCACATTTGTACTAATGTCTTCCATACAGTTGTATCCAAGGCCAGTTCATGTGCATGAATCTTGCTGTCATCATAGCATTGGCAAAAGTCATTGACAAGGACAGCAGGCCTTGGACCTTACTGTGTAGATACTGGGCAATTTAGCCAAACAGAAAGTTAGTTACACAGCATGTCTTATTAGTATTAGTAGTGCAGTTAAACCTCAAAGTAAGTTGGTAAAATTGGCACTTCACTTTGTTATATTGAATTTCAACCATTTACCCAAATACCGTATTTACTCGCATAATGATCGCACTTTTTTTGTCAGAAAAATTGAAGCAAATTCAGGGGTGCGATCATTACGCGGGTTAAATTTCCCGGGAAAAAAAAAATTTTTTTTTCGTCCGCATTTGCTGCGGGATGCGAGATTGCGGGTGCGGGACACCAAAACAAAAATGGTGGCTAGCGGAGCGAGCCGAGCGCACCGAACGCAATTTTTTTTTTCTTCTCGTGAGTACATTACGTGCATTGAAACAGTTTCTTCCGTATTAGTGGTGAATAATATCGTTAATATCGGCAAGTTTGCGGCAATAACATAGCCATGTCCACTTTGAGGGTACAGAAATAGGTGGGCGCGCTTAGCTGCCAGTGACAGAAACACATGACGGGCATGCTGCGGAAACTGCGGCATCTGTCTTCACTACTTTCCGCTAAGGGTGGGCGAATATCTTAGCTGTGTTACAAGCGTCAGCGTATGAATAGGGTACACTTTTAACGTATCAGAGTAAACGTGGCTACTATCATTGCCGCGCGCGATTTGTTGCGTGCTCATGAGTGCAAAAGCAGATGAAAAGAATCGAAATGCGCCTTTATTGTTTTTGTTGACATCAGCCATTATAAAGCCAACCCATAATAAAGGCAAGTTTGGTTGTGCCTCATATTGTCATGGAAGTGCGGAAAGTGATGAAAGTAATGAAATGAGGCATCTACTTAAGAATGTTTAATGCGTGCAGGCCGCTTGGCTTGTCTTGAAGAGTCGTTCGCGTAGCATTCGACAGGTGGTAAGCGCGATAATTATTCGCTAGACTTAGCACACGACACATCGCTGCGGCAAGTTCGGGGTGCGATCATTGCGCGGGAAATAAAAAAAATCGAATTTTGACGACAAATTTTAGGGGTGCGATCATTACGCGAGTGCGATCATTATGCGAGTAAATACGGTAAGACCTTGCGTTCTGCACTGAGCACTCCCTGTCCAATTGAAAGCCGACAAGAGTACCGTCCCTCAACCAGATGTGTAACTTTGATTCACTGACGGTTGTCAAGCAATTTTCTTTGCCAAGATATTGCTAGATAAATTTTCAACGTCTACTGCAAGGCAGGCACTAAAATAGAGGCGTGCTTCCAGAGCAAATGCTCCTTTTTGTGCGATTACCAAGGATTGTTCTTGAAGTGCGTCGTCCGTTTTAACCTAGAGGCAACACCCTCTTGGACTCGGTGAGGTCTAAGACAAAGCCCGTTTGCGAAACTTGCAAACACGGCCGCAAGTGCCCGACCATTCTTTCGTTTCAGGTTTCCGTGCGACCGCTCCAGCACACACAGTACGAGCGCTTCATCCCGTCCGCTTACCCGTACTACCTGAGCGCCTTCTCCATGATGGTTGGAGTGTTCCTGCTGAGCTGCGTGTTCCTCCACCACAAAGACACGCCCAAGAGCAAGGCCGAGTGAAATTCGGGTGGCTGGCCCCACAACATCAAGTCATCCGCGCGTTGCACTAGGTTATTGTACGCCATTGTCTCATTACACAAGAGTCATCCTGTGCGTCCTTGCTCCGAACGAGTGATAGGCACAATCGAAGAAGAGCACGTCTGGAAGCTCCTCCTGGCTTAAAAGTTGCAAAGTGCGAATGGTTATCGAAGACAGTGGGACTTTCCCCCCGCCTCCCTTTTTTTTTTCTTTTTGTTGTCGTTTTTTTTTTGTTTTTACGTTTGAATGTTGTGTTGAGTGTGCGGCTGCAAAGACATTGTTATGGGTTTCCTTAATTTTCTTTTTTTCAATAAAATGTAATATAAGGGCCATTGAAGCTGTTTTCTTTATAGCAAACTAAACACTTAACGGATTTGAAATCTTGGGGTGTGTATTGAGAACAGGGGGACCTTATTTCTTTTCTCTGCATATGAAAGTTGTCAAGTTGAATGCAGAAAAGTGATGGCATAAAACATATGCTGATAAAGAACATTTTGCCTAAACAAGTGCCAACTTTAAAGCAAGTTTATTTAGGACAAAAATATTGCTTTTTAAATGCTGCCAACAGTTCTGTGATTTCTGGGAACACACTCGCTAGAAAGAATAAACAGCAAAGCATTAATGAACTATGAACAGCACATATTCACTTAAAGACAAGCGCAGAGATTTGGCCAGAAAAAGCAGTTTCTAATCGTACCTCCTGTCTTGTGGGTTCTTTGTGTCCTTTGTCCGCGTCCGTCTTGCACTGTTGCTGAATTTACTGAACTACGACTCGCCAACTTTGGCAAACCAAGATTATGCTTGAATGCAAAGTTGCAAAATCGTTATAGGTTCTCACTTTTTTTATGCGAAGCATATTACGAGAGCTCAACCCAGCTCCTCAGGCGCGGCGGTGTCGCCTTGAAACCACGTGACACCGTGACGTCACGACAGAGGAGAAGTGGCTTTGGCTCAACTCTTGCAAGATGGGCTGGGTGGGAATCGAACTAGGGTCTCCGGAGTGTGAGACGGAGACGCTACCACTGAGCCACGAGTACGATGCTTCAAAGCGGTACAAAAGCGCCTCTAGTGAATGCGGTGTTGCCTTAGAAACGAGCTGTTTCTAAGGCTCAGGCGTGCGTCGCTTGCTCAGGCACACATTTCGTTGCTGCGCCGAACGCTGCGTTGCTCGACGCTCACCGCGTCCAATGCGTCCAAGGCGAAGCAGAGTAACGCATGAGTTGTTTCTTCGTCTAGCCGAACCAAATATAGCCAAGCAACAGTAGTTCACCAAGCTAAACAGTGGTTCAACAACTAAAATAAAGGCTAGTATGCTTCGCCTCCTTGGCTTAACCTTACCTAAGCCACAGCCATTTTTTTTTTCTTTAGTCGAACAACGGTAGACAATTCTTTTGGTGTACCATTGGCTTTGTTACACAACACTGCAAAAGTACCCTATTCCACAATGCAGAAATTCAGTCAAGGGCACTAGAATCCAACAATGCCTTTGCTTTATTTCAATACAATTTTGAATAACAGTATAATGCTTAAACAAAATGCAGGTTCTCTTGAGTATAACTGCTTGTAACAAGATATATTCTAAACTGCTGTCTTCTGATGTCTTCTGCTGAAAGTCCAGATCTTTGCAAGTCTTGCCAATTCTTCTACAGATGACAGTGATGCAAGAATACCAGACTTGAATGGGCTTGGACCAGAACATGACTGGGGCAGGCTTAGAGAGGTGTTGGTCATGCAGGCAATAAATTTGTTGACTGTGACTTTGTCAGACGTTAACTTGGCAGCGGCATTTCTGTGCGTGTCCTGACTAGCTGAAAACAGAGCACAGCTTGGCTCCAGGCAATGAAAAAATCCAAGGAAAGAAACATTAACTATGAAAAACAATAAAAAAGTTATTTTCAAGAGATAAATGTGTAAGACTTTTCATGTGCTTGGCTGTGTGCTGTGAATGACCTTTAGTCGTGAGGCTAACTTCAGTCACAGTTGGCCCAGGGTAATCGGCATAGAATGCGCACAAAAATTTCTGGTGCTGCTGTCGCCATTGTCAGATCAACTTGACAGATTGTCCGTCGGGGTGGGCATCTCTTTAAACAGCAGTCAGTTGGATACGACTTGGCTCCAGACAGCATAACAACGCATTACTCTGGAGGAAAAAAGCGTGAAGCAACAAACAACAAAAGTTGCACTGTTCTACTCTTCCATGTCAAACGACTGTGAGCCGTCTATGCCTTCCAAGCTAGCAAAGTCTGAATCCTCTTCCTGGCTCATCTCTAAGCTCTGGGAAATTGAAGACAGCGTGTCCTCAAACGTGAGATCCTGCGTGTTTGAGAGTGACTCAAAGTCACTGTCTTCCGAGTCCGCCATGCAGCCGGTGGTCAACTTCGGCTGGGCTTCATCTGTGTTCACCAGTGCAGCTGGTGTGTGTGTGTCAGCTGACAACGTGCTGGTGCTTGCCCTTGACTGCACTCCGTTGGTGTGTGATAGGGCAGGTTGCAGGTTAACCTCAGCGGCTTCGCTGCTACCAGCGTCGGAGTGAGTCGCACTCACATCTGCTGTCACGGCTTGTGGCTTTGCCTCAGTTGCTTTGCTGGAACTAGCTTTCGAGTTAGCTCCGTTCAGGTTTGCCAGGGAAGCTTGCAGCTTCGCCTTGGCCACTTTGCTGGTGCTTGCCCTTGGCAGACCTCCATTCACTAGTGCAGCAGATTGCAAAATCTTTGCTTCTGCTTTCGAGGTTGCTTCTTTCGTTGGGACCTTGAAACCAGATTTTTTCGCAAGGGGTGCTTTTGGCGGCACCATCTCATGCAGTGCACGGTTTGGCTTGGATATTGCCTTCCCTTTCTTTGCTGGAACTGTGTTTTGGGCAACGGCAGATGGTGACGCGTGGTTCTCTTTGTCTTCGGTTACAGCCGCTTCCTTCACTTTGTCAACCTCTTGTTCGCTTGTGCTGGTTTCAGGAATGCTGCTGCTGCTCTCGTTCCAGACCGCAGCTGCAGTGTCCTCATTATTGCTCAAACGGATGGGCTTGACCCTGCTGATAGCGGATTGCTTGTCAGCTGGAGTCCTGGCCTTCAAGGCAGTCTTGACACCTCTGGCTCTTGCTGCCCCGGCTGAAACCTCATCTGGCTCTTCAACTCGGTGGTTTGACTGGGGTCCTGTTTCTGACCGAACCACCGCTTGCACTTCTGTCTCACTGCTGGCCCTCTGCATTGGCTGTTCAGTAAGGGCCACCTTGGGTGCGGTCCTCAATGCCACAGGTTGTGGCTGCCATGGCTGACTTGTATCACTTGAGTTGCACCTAGAGGCATTCATGGGCTCTTCAATTGGGAGTGTATCCATTGGAGGCTCTATATCCATAGGATCAAATGGTAGCAGCAATTGATTTGGCTTACTCGCGTCGGTATTCTTACCAGCCTTGTTCAGAGAGCCAAGCATTGGCTTGTAGCCAACCGCCTTGTCATCGTCAAGGAATTCAATCAGAGAATTGACATCATAGCACTCGGGCTGAGCCTCTGCGCTGTCGAACGATGGAATAGAGAGGACAAATTCTGCCTCTGTCGAATCTCGTCGAGGCATGAGCGGCTTGGCACAGTCAGCTTTGGTTCTGGTAGGCGACTTGTCACTGTCAGGTTCGGCTTGCACGGTGGCGTTATCTGGGGGAGCATGAGTAAGCTCGGTGTCTATTCGTAGCTTCACACTGTCACTCTCTGTCACACTGTCTGGAGGCACTCCTGCACAAACTGCGGAGTCCTTATCTTTCTTCTCAACAGGATTTGGGACGGCGAACTTCTTGATTGCACATCCTGGTTTCTTGGTGGGCTGTGGGTATGCCATAGCTGCCATTGAATCGGGGCTTTCATGATCGGTTGGGGATGTGAAAAGAGATTGCTCAGAGACAGCTCCAGCACCTTCGCTTTGGGTTTTGTGTTCTGCGTTCCCCTGTGACGCTGTCATGCCAGTATTGTGTACTTTGTCTTTGGTCTTGCCCAAAGCTGTCGCCGCTGTCAGAATTGAGGAAGCAGTCTTGATACTCTGGTTTGTATTAGATCCCTTTTTGCAAGTTTGCCCTTGTTTGGTTTCTTCAATTGTTTTCTTGGATAGAATTGCAGACAGCTTGCCTTTTGCTGGTTGCTTTAAAGTACACTTTGCGGATGCTGCCAGGTTTGCACAGGCTTTCTTGTAATCACCGGGCTCCATCTTGTCACGCTCGAGTTCCAGGACTGAAAAACATTTGTAGATGTCAGACTGCATGCCTCTGTATATGACTGGTGTCTACATTAAATGAACAACAGATCAGTTTAGAGCGACCCTCTGTGGTAGCGTAGTGGCTATGGCATCGTGCCACTAAGCTCAAGGGCACGACGTCGTGCATTTTGAGTCATGCATCAAAATGCATGACGTCATGGTGAGCTGTTGTGGGAACAGTGAGGCGGAACTCCCAGTAACTCCACTTGTCTTTCATTTTTGAGTCTTTTCTGGCTTATCAAGCCTGTTCTCACAGTAAGAGTGGCTTTGTTGGTATTGCATAAAGGTAAATTAGGGTATTGATACAGTTCAAATTACTTTTTTTTTTGGTGTTCCTATAAAATTTTTACAGGCATGTCCATAGTAACCATAGTCCATACTTTCGCCATAGTAACTGTTTCAAAAGCAAGTTTTGGTGGCACGAGAATTAGGCTTGCTAGCGTCATTGCTCAGGATTTTAATGATTTCTTATAGCATAATCAGGTGTTATCCTCTGGTTCTTTTTTACCTTTGTTCGTGCTTCAGCTAATTACTTTGTACAGAAGGAAGGATTATTTTTATGCTGCCGATGTTAGATTCACAAACATGGGCGCATGTGTCAGATGCAAGCAAAGTGATTCAGCACATTTTTGCCACTGCAGAGCAGTGTGACTCCCGAGTTCCAGCTACAGTTAAAGACGCCGATGTGTCAGCTTTTGGTAACACACTTAGAAAACTCAATGCTTATCGAAATAGCTAGACTAGGTCTGGGAAAAAAAAAAGAGGGTGTTTTTCTTGCGTACGCTAAATGCACTGAAACAAGATGTTGGTAGAAAGTAGTATGAGCATGCTTGTCTTAAATAACCAAGCTGTCCTGATAGCCTTTCATGCTCTCACCTTGTTTTGAGCATGCCTTTAGCTTTGGCTTCTTTGGGCCTGGATGCGCAGACTTTTCGCTTTCACCGGGAAGGATTTTGCGTGGCCTTCCTCTCGGGCATTTCACGTCTGTGCAACAATATACGGCCAGTCAGTGAAACAGTCCGCAAAGGTGGGCACATATAGCAATTCATTTTTATGAAGCAAGCGAACATTTTTAAGGGTTCTTTGTGATTATGCATTTAATTTTGTGAAGAAGCAGCACGATGAAACGTCGTGCACAATGCACACTCGGCGTTTGCGCATTAGTGCTATGTCGTGGCGGGCAAAAATTTTTATGGCTTAGCGTAAGAGCGCGCATTTCATCCCGTGCATTCATGTTACATCCCAGCCGAATGGTACACCTAATTTTCTTTTAGTTGCAAGCAGCAACGTCACTGCATTTTGTATATATCATGGCTAGTGCAGACATATCATCTAACATTAAATTGGCCTTCTAACATCATCATTTCAAAGGAATCTTGTGCTGCATTTATCTGGTCATTTCAATGGCTCATCAGTAAATAGCATTTCTAGCTTATGATAGCTCTCTGTGACAAAAAATACTAGCACCTGCAGCCTTATGCTTTAGCAACTTTAACGATTAGTGCTTGTGGATAGGTTGCAAAATGTCCAAAGCATTGAACACGCAGTTGATAATGCCTGCAATCACCAGTGCAATAGCTGTGTTGCTCTGTTTTTTTACCTTGGTTCACTTGTGAGGTGACTGCTTCTTTGCTGGGTGGTGTGGGCGGTGCATTCACTTCGCGTGGTCTACCATGTGGAGTCACCTCTCCTGCATTGGCAAATGGACATTTTAATTCTCTCACGACCTTTTCTCATTAGTAACAATGCTTTTTTTCTATCTCAGATGCTTTCTCTTGCAGTTCCTGGATGTTAAAAGAAGTAGTATACATTAGTTGTTGTTTTTGTTTTTAAACCCATACACATTTTTTTAACAGCCTGCAGCATCATACCTTGCAATTCTTTAGGTGGATTATGTGGACTAGTTAAAGAAGCAGACATTACTTGCGCAACAAGTCTGTGTTCTCTCAGAGTACTAACAAAGATATACAACTTTAGCTCTTGAATAAGCACTTAGGACACTTGTTAGTGCAGTTTCAGGATTGAAGTACAGCACTAGTGAAGTCAAGTCCATTTTGCGGGAAATCGAGAGCTTGCCATCAGTTTTGAGAAATCGACTTGGAACCCCCCCCAAAAAATTGAAGCAAGACCAAGTGAAATGCCATTCCATAGCACATTTTGGAGATGCACATGTCGAAATTAGCAGTAGCATAGGATTTATGCTAAACTGGCATCACTCATTACTGTCTGGTTTTGATCTGACACCTAACCTAACCTAACCTAAAGTGAACAATTAAGCTATTAATTAGCTAACCAAGCACTGCAATTTAGCATTTGAATAATGTATTCTCACATTATAGGGATTCTCACAGTAAGGCGAGATTCTGCCATCTGGTACAGGAAAATCCGTTTCAAATAAAAAACATAATAGAGAAGAGGGTGTTACTACAGATGAAGGGAAGCATTTTCAATCGAAGTCCACAAAGGTCAACCTCCTTTGTGGTTTTCCTGTTGCATTGGCTTGCAATGGGCATGACAAAATATTTTTTGTGTGATGCCAGTACATTGAAAGGATCTATGCTTCATGCTGTCTGTTGACAATTTGAAGAATGGGAGGATGCCTAAATACTTCATGATCTGATTTGTTTTGAGACTGTCGTAAAAGGTAATACAGTAAAACAGTAGTTAAAATGAAAATATTGAAACAATAAGTTCATTTCAATATGAGCAGTATTATTGTTGAAGGCAGAGAGGCCTTAAACAGCCATAATGATGAGAAAAGGGAGATTTTCCTCTCGCTGTGTATCCAATAAGAGTATACATAAATACCATGCAGCTTTTGTCAAGTAAATAAATGGATGCAGCTAACATGGCAATGTTAAATTGCATGTCTATGTTGGCTTATGAAGCCCAAGGGACCAATTATTTTCCTCGGACTGCTTTTGAATGCTTCCAAATGCACTCTAAACATTTGTACAAAGTATACAGTGCAACAAATTTGTCAGAGAAAGAATTAAGGAAACTTCGCGACAGTGATGAAACCTGTGACTGCTTGCCCCTTGTGTAGAGAGCGGTAGTATGGCTGTGAGACATAACCAGGGCAGTGTACCTTGTAACAGTCTAACCTGAATACACATAGGCTTTAAGGATCAAACATTGAGTGCTTTGTAAGGAAGCCACGTTAAGCCAGCACATTCTAGGCACCCCAGCCAGAAATCTCCAGTGCCCTTTGCAGGAGAAGACAAATATGACAGTGACTGTATACTTTTGTTGTTGTTGTTGTTGTTGCTGTTGTTTCATTCATGAAACAATCACAGAGAGTAGAAAGAGAGCTAGCTGGCCATTTCCACCAGGAGTGGCACGACACCTGCAAGCTCTTAAAGGGAAAATGTACATAAAAAATAATAGTGAGTGAAGAACAAGTAGAAAAAAGACAAAAAAAGAGAGTGAACACAAGAATAAAATGTGCATGTGTGTGAAGTCAGGAGATTGCTGTTGCCACAGGGTGGTGTGGTGCATTCAATGTGCTTCACTGCTAAAAATGGCAGTTTCACATTGTTTCTAGAAAGGTACGTCGTTAACGCACGCGAACCTGTGTGCACCATAGAGAAGTTAGCACCTTTAGGAGGAGGCCTTTGGCAAGAAGCTGCCGAGAATGTGACACTAGGGGAGTGCTTCGATGCATCAATTCACTATAGCCAGAGGAACGACGTGTATGCGTAATGTCCCTGTTGTTTTTCTATTTTTTAACGAACTTGCGAAGTTAAAACTTTCCAACCATCCTTCACCTTGTTCGGTGGTTTCCTTAGACTGCTTCGGAGGCGGTTCTTCAGCTTGGTTGCTTGCTTCTTGAAGATTAGTGCACAACTGTGCCCTTGGGCGTTTCACTCCTGTAAAACATTTGTGCAGGTGCTAAGCTGAGCAAAAGTGTCATTGTTAAAAAGAAAGGTAAAAAGGAAAACTTACTGGTAACACTAAAATTTCTTTTTTCTCTTGCAACTAATGTTGAAAGCAAACTTTTATGTTTGTTGAGTTGGTAATGTTAGGTTTTATTTGTCACTTAGAGTCTCTCCTGTTCTGTTGCAAGAAACTTCATTCATTTTGGCAGAATAGTTGCTTAGTGAAAGAATTTGTGTATTCCGCGTCTGTTTAGAACAGGGAAATTGATGTGTCGACTTGTGCCGAAGCTGCCAATTAATACTTGAATGATTTGATGAGCCCTGGAGAACACTAATGAATTGAAAAGGTGTTGTAGCACGACAATTATATGCTTTGTGGTGTCGACTATATATTGTTAAAGGGAAAAATAAAAATTGAGCTCATAAAAGGAAAGAACCCAGATGCCACGAATTACAGCCATATAAATTAAACAGTGAAGTTAAATTAAACTGAGTTATGTTTAGCAATGTTGCATTAAATTAGCAAACGCCATATAGTATGCATTACCAGGCAATTGATGACCATAATTAGAGTGGCATATTGAAACCTTTCAAGATATCGCCTTAGCATCGGAAGACAAATTCATTGCAATTTCACGGAGCACTTTTACTGCTTTTTACTGCCTAGGTGCACAGGCATTCGAGAACAGACATGCCAGTCATGAAGTGTTAAAAAAAAGTGTCATCATTAACCAGTGCCAACCTATTTGAATCTAACCGCAATGTAAAGACTTCGCACAACAATCTTCAATTATCCTGCTCCCTTGCATTCAGCTGAATCCATGGATCTCGCGCTATATGCCAATTTCATAATCTCATCACACCACCTAATTTTTTGTCGACCTTGTCTGTTACTCTATTAGAACTCTAGTTATCTGTTCCACCACTTCTTCCTCTTAATCTCAACTATAGGATGTTGTGTACCCACGTTTGACCTCTGAATCACACCGATGTCTATCTCATCATTTTTCTTTTATCGCTTGCTGCACACTCCAGCTCGCACTGTCCTATGAATGGCGCATTATTAGCATAGCTTAATAGTGCCTTACCTTGTCTTGGCTTTGCAGCCTTTGCATCTTTGCCAATCTGTGCATCAGGTGCAGGGATTTTGCGCAGTCTCCCACAAGGACGCTTCTCTGCAAGCGCACATACCAGGAACTGACTTCAGTGCTTTTGGTGACTTTTGTGAAGAGTTGCTCTGACATATTTAATCCCTAGAATGTTGATCGTGCAGCAGCTCCAAAAATCAGTGTAGACGCATTATTAACATAGCTTGCTCATGGCTTACCTTGTGTTGACTTTGCAGCCGTTGCATCTTTTTCAGGCTGGGTATCAGGTGCAGGAGTTTTGCGTGGTCTCCCGCGAGGACGCTTCTCTGCAAGTGCGTGTACCAGGAACTGAGTTTAGTATTTTTGGTGACTTTTGTGAAGAGTTGCTCTGACATATTTAATCCCTAGCATGGCGCTCATGCAGTAGCTCCAAAAAGTCAAGGGGTCAGTTTTATGCTACAGTACCACTGGTACGAAGCTCATATGTGCTGGAACATCATCTAGCACTAAGATGGGGAATCAAGTGACATTTGCCTGTGGCAACAACCACTGATATAAACTGTACCTTTGGGAGCTTGGACTGAGCTCTTCTGCGTGCCTCGGTACCTATTCAAGAAGCAGTAGCTCTTGATGCGTTCCTGTGTAGGTGTAAAAAAAAATATAATTTTGTCATTGGAAAAGGACATTTTCAGCTTGTTATCTTGTTCTCTCCTGCAACACTTAATCTTAAAAAGATAAAAAAGTGTGGGGATGCGCGACTCTCGCGCGTCCCCTGATATGTTGTTTTCTCGCATAGCTCCCGTCTCCTGTAATCCGGCTTCGCCGCGTGGCTTTACTGCAGCGGTCGCTATGCTTGCAGGGTAGTGCGACAGATGGCGCGAGTGTTGCGCTGCTAATGCCACCTAACAGCGGGGTTACTTGGGCACAAAAGGGGGAAGGCTCTTCTTCTGTGGCTCGGGTTCGGAAAGCGGCGCGGACGTTCTGCGCGTGCGCCGATCCATGCTTCTGCGAGACCGTCTCGCGAGGCCTACCCCAGAATGGACGAACCCGATGGTTCGAACGCGCCACCGTTCGCGTGACCGCGCGAACGACCAGGCGTTGGTGTCCAGCGTGGGGCGAACATATTCGCTCGTTATCCGGTTGCGGTGAGTCGGACTTCCGCGACTTGTCGCGCGCCCATCGACATGTTTTGTGGATAGAAACTCGGCTAGCAAGCATTAGTCCATGAAAGGCGCAATAAATGCCCTTGTGATTGTTTGCACCACTGTATTGTCGTTCCTTTGTCCCAAGAGCACGGGTGAGAACGCCACAAGTCTCAACGCTGTTGCTGTTTGCTAAGATCTGTTACAAGCAATAAGTCAGAAAAGCCTGTCATGTAGAGGTGCTTAACCTTATTCTATTTCGCCATAAGTCTCAGCTACCTTATTAGTACAGCAGCATATAAGTACCCAGAGTTCAGCAATGTTTTCGAACACTGCATACGTTAAACTACAATGGTCTAGTAATCTGTGTTTATACTCGTCAATGAGTGCTTGTACAAAAGCATTCCATAGATAAACTGACGCAAAGCCCAGGCTGCTGTCATAAGTGTCCTTACCGCCACGGGCATCTTCAGCGCTTTTTCAGCGGTCGCCACTGCTGCATCGAACATCTTTCTGTAGTAGCCAGGAACCTGAGGAAAAGCCATAACAGTGAGTGGCAAGGTTACTCATCATGAAAGTGCTCAAGAGCTTCAGCAATTCAAGTTCATTTAGGTTCCACGAAACATCATTACGAGAACAGAATGTGCAGAAGAGGAAACCACGGTCAAGAAAGCATGCTTGGACATCTCTCCAGTGTCATCTTTACAAATAACAGAAGCAAACAACAAACTATTTTGACAAACGCGAGCAGACCAGGCGTTTTACTGAACGAGCAGAGGCGCAAACTTGAGTGGCCTGAATGGTGCAGCCACTACACGACTGCACTGTGCGGGCCACTCATGGCTGCACCGTGCAGGCCACCCACGTTTCCTCACTTACTATTCCGCACAATCTGCCTGCATTTAGGGGAATACCGGACGCACTAAAACTCTCTATTTGAGCATAGAATGGACTGCCTAATTTTGGATTGTGTTTTAAAAGTCACTGTGTTAAGTCGGAGTGTTATCTTCTATCACAAGCTCTGCAATATGTGTAATTCCTGCAGGTGCAGTCAAGCTTCAAACAAGATGGTAGGACAGGGGCCTCACACACCAATGCAAGCTATGAGGGGAAATGGCAGCAGCGTACCAAATTATCCGGAGAAACTGTTGTGAAAACAGCTGCACAAGTGCAGTTTCATTCAGCTGGCTTGCACAACCACGAATTAAAATGGCAAAAATCATAATTGTTATGGTGACAAAAGTGGATTGACACGAGCGCTAGTACTGAATGGGCACTGCGATGAACTGAGAGATCAGAAAGGTTCGGCCATATAGCCACAACAAGCAGTAATATGTTGAACAACATCGTGGGCATCACAGAGAATAAGTTGTCCTTGAGAAGATGGCAGTGACCACTTTGACAGCCTGCAGCCATCACAGTAGACAAGCACAGAGCTGCTAGACCGCAAAAGTCGGCATATGTTTTATAATTTTCCAGCAAGCCATATGATTGCTACATTTAGTGTGAACAGGCACACTTTCAGTATCAAGCACAATGTCACTTGCCTTGTTCCCTGCAGGCCCATCATGATTTTGCGCCTGTCGAAAAGATATGCAAAACCTATCCTGAACCCATGCCCGTGTCACCTTTTGGTCCAGAAATGTCACATGGTAACTTGTCTGCAACAGATTAAAAAGAACAACAATGACTTAGGTAGCAGTTAATGGCACAGCCTTTCTTGAAAGAAACAAGGGTCAGCATGTGTGTATCCCAGCTGGCTCAGCTGCATGCTGACTCCAGGATGTCTAGCCAGCTTTTTATTGCATCTCGTAAGAACGCTCGACTTTTGCAGCCCCAGATGTTTTCCCCACATGGCTCTCATGCCTCCTGGCATCCAGCTTCCCCGCACAGTGAACACACGCAGTGAAGGGAGTCCATGTTGTAGCTATGCAGTACGACAAGAGACGGCATATATATGAGTGTTTCGACACGAGCGCCACCTGACAGCATAAATACTTGGGTGCAAGAAAGCTTCCTTTTTCCTCTTCAACTACAAAATGACCTCACATGCTGACTGACCATGTGCTTATTGATGCGCTTCGCGGGACTATCCCATGAAAAGCTTCAGAGCATGGCACCAGCATGGACGGACATGATCTCGCAAACATGCCTCTGTTCGTGAGACTGCACATGAAAATGACTTAGGCTTCGGTGTCTGCCAAGGGCAAACATTACTCGCTCAGTAGCCTTAAATTCTGTGGCGAGTCAAACTTCCCCATACACTCATTGTATGCCGGCTCGCTGGTATTCTTGTATGAAGGTGCAATAAATGCTGTTCTGTATTTTCATTGCACTGTGTGTACTGCAGTTTTTGTTACCAAGTGCACTTGAGACCCCACAGTCTTCACTGCATGAATTAGCTGGAGTGGGAGACAGCCTCACCTTCACTTGCCAGAGCTTTGTAGGCCGTTATTTTCATGGATGCGACACAATATATAGCTAGGACTTGGCAACTCTTGTACTGCTGGTGTCTTTATGCTTAGTGACAATGTGGCGCTCAGCTGCTGACAAGGTCCTGGGTTCAGTTCCTAACCACTGCAGCCGCATTGTGCCGGGGGAAAACATTGTCAGCGAAATACAATGTTCATGTGCTTAGTTGTGCGTGCACATTAGAATACACAGGCGGTCTAAATTGCCCAAGTGTCTCTTTGGGAAATTAAGCCCATTGAATCAATCTTCTGGCAGAGGCTGTACAATAAAAAAATTAATATAGTGCACTTGACAGGAGATTAAATTTAGGTCACGTATATACAAAGGAAGTTTGAGAAATCCACTGAATCAAAAAGCCTTTTCGACATCATGTATGAAATACACGTAGCTCAACGGAAGCCACTGTAGATTCTCTTCCCTGTAAATGTATGCATTGCAAACACTTGATTAAATCAAATGGCTCAAAGGCACTGCTGTCTCGCCAATTGCCTCTGATGACAATAACTTAGATGCTCATGATTCGAACAGAGCTAAGTGATGTTAACCATTGTTTCCACAGCATATTTTCTGCACTTGTAATGTCACATACCTCAGTACATGCTTTCTGTAAGTGTGCTGTATTAAATGCCTGTGTGTGATAAATTTGGAAGAAAAAAAAAAAAACTTTTGTTAATTTTCACATCTCTAAATACCAGTCTCTCTGCTGGCCGGAATCAGTATAGTTCGGCCTTTCAGTGGCTTATTTTTTTTTCTTTGTGCTTCTTGGAATGTGCAATAGATTAGTAGTTAAGGCATAAAGTTGAGCTAGTTTGTTGGAGTAGTTTGACTTATCTCTAACACTGGAGTAACAGAAGCACAAAGGAGGAAGAAGACAGGCAGATTGCTGTTGAGCGCCCATCCTGTATTTTTCAATTATGTGCTTCAATATCCTTAGCACTATAAGTATGTCAAACAATGGAATATAGCTTGTTCAGTTCAGTCAATAGTTTGATACACTGCTGGTGTATTGCGGGCCCAGTTGCCTAGTGATAAACATTGGTCAACTGTCATAGTTTTGCATTTTCAAATGGTGCATGTACTTGCAGCACTATGTCATGCTTGTCGTAAAATAAAGCTGTGCACTTACCGGCAAGTTATGTTTACCTTCCCTCCATTCGTAGACACCCAAGTCTGGATCATCATCAATCATGGCAGGCCACCTGGTAATAACGACGCAAAGGAAGTCGGTCACCCAGTTCTAAAAGTTTTCAAGAAGAGAGTGAGTCGAGGTGATCTGTATTGAAGTGAGTAAAGTTTATGAGGGCAGGCAGCGTACATGTGCAAAGGGACACAGAAAATCTGCAACTTTCACAGTCTTGGTCAGAATTTACAGCGTGTAAGGTTTCCTCACACAGTTTAACATGCCGAGCGCAGAAGAACACCATGAAAAAAAGAAGACAGACAATGATGGAGCATTATCTGCTCTCGGTATGTCCAGTTGTGATGATCACAAAATGCCCCAAGGTCAAGCCATTTTGGAGAGCTTCCTTGCCTTTGCCTACAGCAAACTGCAACTTGTATGGCAAACTGCAAGTCTGTCATTTCTTGTGTTTTTCATTTATCTCTTCTGGCATAACTCTATACCTAATGTCAGACATCAACATCGCCTTTGGGCAGGTCTGTCATTACCTCACTGGCTGCCTCCCCATAAAGCAGTACCATGAGAGAGATATGGGGCTCACAATTAAGGTTTGCGCATTTGGTCAGTATAATGGCAGAAGAAAAGTAGAGAGGCATTGGTGCTAAACATTTATACAAATACTTCTTGTGTGATAATTAAGTCCAGCCCTCCTAGCCGTTTCTTTCTTTAATTATACACATTACAAGTTCAAGCTGTCGATAGGGCTTTTATTCAGGCCGCTAAAAGCAATTATTGCTCCTCCATGGCTCTGGGCTTGGAGAAGCACTGTAAGCGTTTTGTGTGTGTTTCTTTATTTTCTCATACACTATGTGGACTAATGAATGGTCAATTGGATAACTCAAATATGAGCGCTAGAAATGCAGAACACTCTTTAATGAATTTTATCTGAGGGTGTAGTTGGTTTCAGTTGTCACTTAAGTAAGTAGCTCAACGTAAAAGTCGTTCTATTGTCCTCGGCTGCTTGAAAAGAGCAGCCTCTTGTTTTGAGCTGTTGCATTTGGTTTGGACGTGACAGGCACAATTCATTCTTTAGTGCAACTCCTGCAGTTGAGGGTGAGCTGAGCCTGTTGAACATAGCTTCCGCCTTGATTATAACAAACATGAACCTTAAAACAATGCCAAACAGTTCATCCATATAAAAGAAAAGGGTAAGATGGTATATGCCCAAATGCAGCCACATCTCCGATAATTATCAGCAGCAATCAAACAAGGGGCATCGCTGGAGCCAACATTTCAACAAAGGGCCTCGTCTTTGTCAAAGTGTGGTGAAGACAAGTCAAAACATTGGCTCTGGCTACATTCCTTGTTCAACCACTGTTGGTCACTTCATTTGTCTATCTTCCTGCAAACCTCTCTCTTCTTTGAGTATAACCACATATCTTCAGTGAGGTATATAACTTTCAGTCATGTGCTTGAACTTTTTCTGTAAAAAGTACCTTTCTTAACAAGGGCAAGGATAAAGGCAACTTGGTAACAATAAAATTAAAACAGCGCTAGACGACAAAACCAGAAAGAGGAGGAGACAACTCCTCCTCTTGGCAACTTGTTGTGCATTAAGAAGTTGCCCAAGGAAACAGTGCATTCGTCTTTAAGGACACTGGTAAGATGATTGAAGGCCTCTACTGATGCCTTCCTTATTGCATAACGATCTTACCATGGATATGTGTTCACTCTGGCCCAGACTATTGAACCAACAAAGTACTTTGCTTCCAGCAAGTCATCATCGGGCTGATCATCTTCCTCCGCTTCACAGGTGTTGTGTTTCGGATCTGCCAAAAAGTGCCACGAGATGCAAAAGTAAGGTAAAAAATTTGTGTGATGGAGTCACGTAAAGCCTACACGTTTATGGTGCACTTTTGCAAACTGAACTCAGACTCACTTACTGATACTGTCATGCAAATCATTTTTGTTCAGAGTAGCTAGCCCTTGTGGTGATTACAGATCAGAAAGAGCTTTATTGAGTATATGAGTTATTTCCTTACTCCACTTGTCCACTTACATTCAGCTCCACTTCTATACTTGCACACATTTTTACAAAGTTTGCGACGCCAAACGAAATCTGTATTGCAGGATTTTTTTAAAAATGCAAACAAGATACTGCACAGGCTCTCTCTCTCTCTCTCCTAGTCCCCTTATCTGCGTCTACTGAAGTTTTCAGTGAATCACACTGCGGTCACTTCTCACTGTTTCCTTCAGCATTCTGTGCTATTTGTTTTCAAGGGCAGAAACCTCGTGCATACCACTGTTCATGGAGCAAAACCACTTCTGAGGTAGCTCACTGGGGTCGATGACATTGGCAAGGTACCGCCACTTGTTGCACTCCGGGTTATCGCATTGCACCCAGGTTCCCTCAACAGTGTTGATCCTAGCTTCAAGTAGCTCTTGCATCTCTTGGCTGGAGTCAAGGCATTCGCTTGTGTCTTGGGTGCCTTCCTCTGTTTGAGACACTGTGTGGAGATGAAAGATGGATTCATGGATTCAGACACAGGGTAATTCTTTAAACGTGGCACTATGTTTGGAACAGCCAAATGGTACTTGTGTTAGTACTAAATTGTGACCCATCATCAGGTAAGCTTGATTATGCATGCTGCTCTGTTAAGGAATGCTTGATCATGGTATGATTCTAGTTTCACACTCTGAACTACAGATGGCATGCGAGATGTGCAAGTCTATTTGCAGGATGTGACGATACTATAGAAGTGGTACATGATAGTTACATTGTAGATTTTGATTAGCAAACATGTGCGCACCTTTCAACAGCAAATAACCGAGACTTAGCCTTGCTTTGACTGGAAAGATGGGAGAAATGAATAATCTGGGCAAGATAGAGCACTGGTTTATTGTTTGATCCTGCAGAATATATATGCCATAACCAGATAAATGAAGAATGACTTTGGAAAGGACACCTAGCTTTGATGCATCTTACAATATGTGACACATGTCTAAATAGAAGACTCAAGTCTCTCTCGCTCTCCCTCCCCTTTCTTTTTGACACTGTTGCAGGAGCCACACTGAAGCACAGACCACCAAGGTCATATATATCTCTTGCTTTTGTTATTGTATATTCAGAGCACTGTCTAGATTACCTCTAGACAGTGCTGTCTTGTCTAGTTTATTTCTCCCAACTTCATGCTAGAAAGCACTTGTCCAACCAACTTGCCCAATGGTGAAATTAATATATTTCAATGCATATGTGAGGAGGCAAAGGTTATTGTGCATAGCTAATTGTGACTCGATCCTCGCTTCCATTCTGTATACCTGTACCCTGTAATATTGTACTAGGACAATATTGCAATGGTTGGAGCTGTGACAATGTCAGTATGAAGTGGAATATTTATGTCCAACTGAAATGAAAATCCATAACTAGACGCATGACCCTTATTAGTGTGTCTATGAAAATAAGAATTGGTTATGTAATCTGGTGAAACATTGCAGCATTGAAAACAATTACATGTAGGATGACTGCAGTCATTTGTAACTAAAAAGCACGCTTGTCACACTCCTATGGTAATTATTTGGCAGTATTTTTTTCACTCTGAAGGATTATGTAAAACATCCTTGTACAACTCGAGTGCGTACAATTTGAGTGGGCATAAATCTGTACTAGCAATTTCTTCAATTTTCCTCTTATTCTGAAACCATTAGTTATTTCAAATGTTCTTTTTCTTCCCCATGGTTGCACAACTTAGACAGAACATATAATAAACCATGAATTCTATACATGCATGTGGTTGAAGGTAGATAGATTAACTTGTTTATGTATCTGTTATAATATGGCTGGTGCTGTTCCTACAGGAGCTGATCTAATAGTTGAGGACCGAGAGATCCATGCATATATCTATATGAATATTCCAGTTGGGTTATGCCCATTCACGATCGCTATATTCTATGAATATTTGAAGGAACTGCGCAAGCGGATAATGTGTCTAATTTTACCACCATTGTAGACAAGCCTCTTAGGCTTCAGCGTCCCTTTGGTGGATAGGCGGCGGTTCCCTTTCTTCACCGGGGCTCCAGGTACTGGCGGGAGAATCCCGAGCGTCGAACCTCTCTGCGGCGTCGCTTGTCCGGTGTCACCGTCTCCTCTGAGAAGATTGAAAAGACAAAACATAAGAAAATAGTTGCAAAGTTTCGGCTATAACTCCAAAAGGAAGTACAAGACTCTACCTCATATCGGGCCACTGCGTTCGCACGTTCGGTGCACCCTTTTAGAGTGAACGTGCTACACTTATGGAAAGAGATGTAGGTAAATAAACTGCGCTCGTCGAGGCCTTTGTCTTTAAGCTCGAAAATAAGAGCAAAGTGATATCCTTTCTCAGAAATAACTCGCAGCAAATGTCCCGCCGATGTTGCGACGCGACGACCAGAAATGGCGATCTGGCGGTTTCTGGCTGTCGCTGATTATCGTCTGCTGTACGAAAATTTTGAAATGCGCGATACTCGCGAGAACCTGATTTGTCGTTTTAATTCGCGTTGCACCGACTAAAAATGTCCGCTGGTGGCGTTTTTTCGCTCAATTAGTCGCGTTCGTAGAGCTCGTCTGCACGTTTGAATTAACGTAGCGTCTGGATGAAGTAAAAGAAGTTCGCGTCGTCTGCTGCAGTTCTCGCGCGACGCGCTCAGTACTCGGCAAATCAAACGAAAAAAAAAAACAACTGCGCAAATTGAAATGAATTCTTTCAGTGAAATGACAACCGGGCATTGTAATAGGTCATTAAGAAAACTATACAATCAATTGATTTGTCGAAATCTAAAGAATATGCACTTTTATTATGTTTTTTGCGCTCGCTTGTAAATCGCGCCCTTTATCGTGACGCAAAAGCGGAAGTCGACTGGCGTTGACAGTAAAGTTAACGCATTTGTTTTCGGGGCAAACCGAAGGCTTGTGTATTTAGTATATGAGTCTACGCTGTGCAAAACACTCTTCAAGCAATCATTGAGCTGATATTTCTCAATTAGGTCGACGACAGGCGGCGCGACCGGCAGCCAATCTCGCGACGGCAAAATCGGAGAGCGCGCTGCCATTTGCAGTTATGCAGGAGCTGGCAAGCTTGTTACTAGGCATTCACTTCGGGGACCCTTCGAAGCGTTATTTGGCTCGGTGCTGACTAGTTTCAGCTACGGCGAAGCCCTTCTCAGGTAAAACTGATCGCCTACGGTCATCTTTGAGCTACTGCGCTCGGCGAAAGCATGCCGCGCCCGTCCAGCGCGGTTCGCCAGGCCGTAGCGCCGTAGGCGCCTTGGAGCAAGATGGCGTCCGTGTGTACCCTCGCTCCTAGCGCGCGTAGCGTGTAAACAACACCACGTGGGACTGCTGGGCGCGACGGCTGCTCAACGTTGCGACAACGTAATTTGATTTTTGTCTTCCCCTCCCTCCTCAACAGGCGCATATCACGTAGTGCCCGACGAAAATCGGCAGAAAGCATGGAGACGGCGGTGGCCGTACCGGGAATTCACGTGGACATGTCGTCCAAGAGGGGATCGACGGCCGTGTTCCAGCGGACGATCTGTCGTTCGGCGAGCGTCGATCATCGGCCGAAGACGCTGAAGCCCGCCAACGGGGCCGCGGCCGAGTCCGGCGGGCTCAGAAAGCTCACGGCTACCCGAGAGGAGCCCGCAAGCAACCAGAACAAGCCACCCGCGCCGTCGGGCAAGGGCACGTTCGGTAAACGCCGCCAGTCATTTGGCTCCTTGGCCGAACACAAGCACCTGTTCAAGAGGCGACGGCGCGACCTGTTCACGCCGCCGACCAAGTTCCTGCTGGGCGGCAACATCAACGACCCGCTCAACCTGGCCAGCTTCGAGAACGACGAAGTGAACAAGCGCGCGAACGCCGTGACGCCCAAGTCGTCTCCGGTGCCAACCCCGCGCCACAGGACTCAGGTGGAGGTCCTCATCCCGCCCAACATCAACGACCCGCTGAACCTGAACACGGGAGAAGACATCGAGTTCAAGCTCATCTCCCCCGGGTCGCGCAGACGAAAGCGCCGGTACAAGCGCAAGTCCAGAAGTGAGGACGACTCCGGTACCGCTGACGGCACTAACGCGACTCCTGCCGCCACAGCTGCTTCAGATGCAGCTGCAGACGCCTCGGCCGCCGCGTCCTCTTCGGCGGGCGACCTCGTAGATGGTCCCGCCCCCGCTGCCGACGCAGCGGCGCCAGCCGCAGCGTCAACGACGACGCCCTCTCCGGCCGTCACCGCGGCGACGCCGACGACCTCCCGGAAGACGTCTGGGAGCGCCACAGGCCCGCTCGCGTCGTCCGCTGCTTCCGCCTCTTCGTCGTCCTCGGCAGCTCCCTGCCCCGCCGACAAGATCGTCTCCCCCGTCGTGCCTCAGGGTTCGCCCGTCAAGTTCTCGCGGCGCAAGTCGTCGGCCGAGTCGCGACGTTCGACCGGCAGCGGCGGCGCGGCCTCCGCCGCCGCCGCGTCGTCCCGTCCGGCGGCCAGCGCCAAGCAGGTTCACTTCAGGCCGAAGGACGCGCACTTCCAGTACGGCAACTACAACAGGTACTACGGCTACCGGAACGGCGGCGGCCAGGAGGACCCGCGGCTCAAGGCGATGAAGAAGGAGTGGTTCTGCGGCCTGGACGTGCTCGACATCGGCTGCAACGTGGGCCACCTGACGCTGTCGCTGGCGCGCGACTACGCGCCGCGCAAGGTGATCGGACTGGACATCGACGGCGGCCTGATCCGCGCGGCGCGCCGCAACGTGCGCCACTACCTGACCGCGGCGCTGGCCGGCGAGATGCGGTTCCCGGTGTCCATGGCCATCTGTCACGGTCCCATCGCGGCGGCGGCGTTGCCCGGCCGGCAGGCCGAGTCCGTGGCCTTCCCCAACAACGTATTCTTCGTCGAGGTGAGCGCCGACTTTTGACACGCGCCTGTAGTCCTGGAATACAAGGTTAACTGCGAACTGATGCCATTGTCTGTTCGTGTCAACTTCCACTAGCCAAGCTGCTTGAGAGGACTTCAGTGTGAGCATAGTCTCTGCGCAAGGATTGGCACAACCCACTGCCTTCACTGCAAATGTAACGAACGGTTTGCCATGAGCTTGGTAGGGTGGGCTGGAGCGGCCATGTAAACACTGTCTTAACTCTTGGCAAGGCTGAAGTAACCCGGCTTAAGCTTGTACCTCATGATGTTCGGCTAGGATACTTCGGTGCTAGTTCGTTTATTGGTAAACGGAAATTATATTGCCCTAGGAACACAGGAACAAGATTGCACAGACTTGAAAGCAACAAAACATCAAATTATAATGTTTTCTAAAATGACCCAAGCGGACAAAAGTACCTTACAATCGATGGCATTGGACTAATGTAGTGGCATTGCACTTTGGGTGTGTTAACTGAAAACGGGAACTTTGGCTTTTATTAATTTTTTTTCTAGATTATAGTATTAACTCCATGCAAGCAATTTTGTACATGACAGTGACGAGTTCTGGCTTCGAGTGACAATAAGGACTGCTGCGAGACCAAATCGCTTGTTCTTGTTGCTCGATTGCTCGATTTTAGAAATCTGAAATTACCTGCAGGTCGCGCAGAAGTGTTACAAGCAACTAGCCAATAACGAGAAAGCGTTTGATTCTGTCGAAACCTCAGCAGTCATGGAGGCATTGCGGAATCAGGGTGTAGACGAGCCGTATGTAAAAATACTGAAAGATATCTATAGCAGCTCCCACAGCCACCGTAGTCCTCTATTAAGAAAGCAACAAAATCGCAATAAAGAAAGGCGTCAGGCAGGGAGATACGATCTCTCCTATGCTATTCACAGCCTGTTTACAGGAGGTATTCAGAGACCTGGATTGGGAAGAATTGGGGATAAAAGTTAATGGAGAATACCTTAGTAACTTGCGATTCGCTGATGATATTGCCTTGCTTAGTAACTCGGGAGACCAATTGCAATGCATGCTCACTGACCTGGAGAGGAAAAGCAGAAGAGTGGATCTAAAAATTAATCTGCTGAAAACTAAAGTAATGATTAACAGTCTCGGAAGAGAACAGCAATTTACAATAGGTAGCGAGGCACTGGAAGTGGTAAGGGAATACATCTACTTAGGGCAGGTAGTGACGGCGGATCCGGATCATGAGGCGGAAATAATCGGAAGGATAAGAATGGGCTGGGGTGCATTTGGCAGGCATTCTCAGATCACGAACAGCAGGTTGCCATTATGCCTCAAGAGAAAAGCGTATAATAGCTGTGTCTTACCAGTACTCACCTACGGGGCAGAAACCTGGAGGCTTACGAAAAGGGTTCTACTCAAATTGAGGACGACGCAACGAGCTATGGAAAGAAGAATGATAGGTGTAACGTTAAGGGATAAGAAAAAAGCAGATTGGGTGAGGGAACAAACGCGAGTTAATGATATCTTAGTTGAAATGAAGAAAAAGAAATGGGCATGGGCAGGACATGTAATGAGGAGGGAAGATAACCGATGGTCATTAAGGGTTACGGACTGGATTCCAAGGGAAGGGAAGCGTAGCAGGGGGCGGCAGAAAGTTAGGTAGGCGGAGGAGATTAAAAAGTTTGCAGGGACGGCATGGCCACACTTAGTACATGACTGTGGTTGTTGAAGTATGGGAGAGGCCTTTGCCCTGCAGTGGGCGTAACCAGGCTGATGATAATGATGATGAGCCAATAGCTCGAAGCCCGAACAGGATTTACATCAGTGGCATACTTACTGGTTGTCGCACGGAACGAGCAAGCAACCGAATTTTTATATGTGCTGAGGATAAAAAACAGCCACAAAAATACTTCGAGTAATGTTTATGCTACTCTGTACAGCAAAACAAATCAACCTAAATTATTAGAGCATGTGTCGCATATGCTCTGGGCCATATTTGCTACCCTCATACTGACAACTTGGAAGAGCTGTTGCTCGTGTGGGGTTCAACTTCAAGGCGATGAGTGGTGGTGACAGTTATCCCTATCACGTTGCTTGTCGCTGTCGTCTGCCAAAATTGCTTACATGAGGTTTATATTTAATAACCAGTCTTCTGAGCAAGGGTAAATGGAACCTTTAAAAAATATGTATACTCCAAATTAACTTACTGTTGCTAAGTTGTTCCATGTTGAATGCATTACCATTACAATTTTTGAGCGACGCTGCCCATATTACGCTGCACGATACCTAAGCTACTTTTTTTTTTTTTGGCGAGGAAACAAGACACGAGCAGATAGGTCTAAAGAGCACCAGCTATCCCAAGATTGTGTCAAACAAGCGTGACAAAAGGTTGCCTGGAAAAAAAAATATTCTGTTCTCCACACTCTCTTATCAGCATTTTCCAAAAAAAGTGGGGGGGGGGGGAGGGTTGAATAGCTCCAGTCAGTGCTGTGCAAGTTTGGACAGGCTACATCGTTTTAGTTTTGACTGTTGTACAACAAGCAATGGCTGCCTCACTTGACCAGGCATGTTATATAGTGTGTATAACTAGGAAGAACTCGGTCCTCTTTGTTCAACTCGCTGTATCTGGCCTGAAGACAGGCCTAGAGTCTGGAAAGTGTTGTGCTGTTAAAACTGTTGTAGGCTATACTGCACACTTTTCAGAAGTTGGTTTATGCGGTGAATGCCAACCAGTCTGCTATCTTTGTCTCCAAAAAAGCTTCAGTGGCACTCTTTTTGCTTTTCTGCTAGGCCATCTCCAATGGTGAAAAGAAAAGTTTCTCAGCAGTTTGGTCCATTGGAGGCATTCTTCAATGTCCTCTTTGTCGACATTTTGTCCATTGTCTTGTATGGCACAAAGCTCGCCTTCAAAACGCAGAAGACGAATCACTTCAAGCTGTTCCTCTTTGGCGCAGATGATAGCTGAAGAGTTATTGTTTCTCGCCTCACAGTCAGGATTGAACTGACCAGATGTGTCTGAACTTGCACAGCAGCGACTGGAGAGACAGTGACCCGACATGGACCTGACATGGATAAAGTGGCAAAGATAATTTTTTTTTTTTTTTCGAAGATGGGAGTGAGGATAATTCTTCACTTGCCCTTGCAATAAGCCATGCCATCATTATGGCTGTTCCTATCTCAAGTATCGTGGTGCTTCTATTTCCTTCACCAATCACGCCAGACACGTTCTGAGGGGCGTTAACAGCACAATTATCACCCACTATAAAATGAATTCTGTGGTGTCAAGTACGCCATACCAAGAACACACTAGAAATACCTTGTTTTTTTTTTTCACTTTAGAGGAAGGGATGAAATTAATAATCCATTCGAGTATGCATTAGAACTCTGCAGACTATGTAGATTGGTGAACAAGAATATATTTTGCATTTTGGGCCCTTGTGAGCTTATCAGAAAGTTGATGTGCTGTGCCAGACTATAGCCATCTGCCTGCTGCACACACTACCATGTTACATTTCTCACGCTGTATAGCTGCCCCATTGTGCATACAACTTGCATATTCCAAGGACATATTGCAAGGAAACCTTGTATGTGTACATGTGTAAATACATGTATACTGGTGAGAGAAATTTTAATGGTAACTGTAGAGGTCAGCCCAGTGAAATATTTAGCCATGCTATATCGAAGAAATCAACAAGCAGAAGAAAAAATATACATTTTTGTTCACTACTGCATATTTTAGGTTTATGATGGAAATGGTTTACGAAGACCACACTTTTTGTCCCAATCAATTGGAAATGCAGCTCATAGATGGGGCTTCATTTTTGTTATATTACTTGGATAGAATTCGAAACTTGATCTTCCTGTATAGCGCAGTTTCTGTTCTTTCGGAATGTAACACATTTATTTTCTTTGTGTGTGCATATGTGTGCCATGTACGCATACATATGTCCATGAATGTAACAAGATTAGGTAGGCATATCTGTATAATGTCTGTCTGAAGTAGATGCAACCTTTTTAAGCTTTAATCATGCAAACGAGAGTATAATTGTTCATAAGACCCCTTCAAAATGTTGCAGCCATGAATGGAATAAAGTGTATTATTTTTCTGTATGCTTCAGGGTGCTCACTACACTTAATAGTAGTAGTAGCCATTTCATGCCGCAAAAGCTGGCATAAGGGCATCTTGGCCTCACCCCTTTTGCATCCTTGTTTCAAGAATAGGTTACGTTTTCAAGAGTGGTGCATTATTTACAATACTAGCAAACTTGATCAAGTTATCGCTGTTCAGATTTGTAAATGAGAAAGCACTGCAATAAATTTTCCTGCAAACCAGTTTAAAAATCGCAACAGAAAATACTACACATTTCCCCGACAAAGCTAAATTCTCCGGTCCCATTACAGAGGCATTTAGCTGGCTCTTGGTTGGGTGATTGCCATCTAAGGCAAATATTTTGGCAACTTCTTTGGTTTGAAGTTGACACCAGTCAACATGTTCTGGCACTGACAGGATAGATGTGAAGTTTGCAGTAGTGGCTGTCACAGTGGTGGTGGCTGTCACTGTGACATGTTTTAGCAGAGTGCAGTTCTCATTTGTGTTGGGACACGCGCAAAAGTAACGGCTGGAAATCAGCTTTCATTTGACTGATACTGGAGTCCAGGGTAATTATATTGGACAGGATGCTGCCTGCCTTTTGAAACTCTCTAAACTTCTTACGTGGCCTTTGCCTCAAGTCCCCTTTGAGGTGTCTGTTCTATATAGTGTATTAAGGTGAATTTAAAGACATTATTCTCAATTAAGCCAACACTTAAAATGCTGCAAGCTTTCTCTCAATTCTGTTCAGCTATTCTTGTTTGATGCTGCATCTGCACCCTCAGACACAAAGGCCACAAAAATATTTCAAGAGTACTTGAGGGCATTTCTTTGCTATTCATAGTGCTTGAAACAAAATCTCTTGGTAGTTTAGAATTGTCTGAAGTGCACAGGCAAAATTTTTGCTTACGTAGACGACAGAACAGTATGCCTGGTAGCATGGATTCGCATGAAAGGGCACGTTGGCTGATTGCCAGGGACACACCTTGTTGTGAGGCTTCTTATCTGGCTCACAGTTGGCCTTAGGAGCCCAGCACCAACACTAAACGCTCATTCTATTGTGCTGTGGCTTCTCGTATTGTATCTTTTTCTCACTGTAGAGGTGAGGCATAGTGCTTGTGGGCTTCTCTTAGCAGCTCACTGGCATCTCTTGGGCATCTGTCTCACCTTGTTAAGCTGTGGTGGGGGGATATAATCACTCCTCCAACAAATTCAATTCAGCTAAGTGTTCTAGGTTAGTGTGGCCTTAGGGTTGTTCAGTGATGCGCATTATTTTGGCTCTTTTGTTGCAGTAAAGGGATGTTGTCTTTTGTCGGTGGTAAATATCTCACACTTTCTAAGAATAAGCTCACTTATATGCAATGTTTATGAAAAGAAAGCATTAGGTACTTGTTTGTACAATGGGGTCCACTGTTCAGAGGATTACTTACCAGTAACAAAGCCACTATAGTTGAAGCATTTCTTCACCATCCTTGGCAGGAAGGGGCAAATGCATGAATCAGACGTATATTTACGCATAAAAATAAGTATTGGGCCTTTATGTCTTGCTTCTGTGACATTTGATAACAGAATGTTAAGTGCATGTTCCTAGTGCTGGATCATATTCTATTTGCTGTGGGAGCCATTTTGTCCCTAAAGCAGTGATGGCAATAAGTTTGCCTGTACTTGTTGCAAAAGTGGTCAGGGCAGGAAATCGGGCCTGAAATTTTTTCTGCAAGGGGCTGCATTACCTGTTTATTTATCCGCAGCACAATCAGCCAACATTATTGAGTTCATATTTGAAAGGATTGTAATTGGTTATACCTTCCTCTAGTATTTTAGGTTACATGCACACAGAAGCGGTGTTCTTGGTTTTTCATGTTTGTCTAGCTTTGTTTTGCTGGCACATTCAGATTTTTGACAGTTCATTGTTGATAAGGCAGTTTACGCACAGGCTGCATACATACTTCTGCTTTCTCTCTCTCTTTTATTTGTTGCTATCATTACCATCTCGAAATAAGAAAAAGAAAGCCCACTGATATTCTTTCCTTTTTCAAATTTTCCGAGGCATGGAAGAGTGGTGTTCTTCCTTTGTGTGTGTGTGTGTGTGTGTGTGTGTGTGTGTGTGTGTGTGTGTGCGCGCGCGCGGCGCACTTGCAAGGAACAAAAGTGCAGTATTTTATCCTCATCCAAGTTCCTGCTGTAAAGGTTAGACTACCAAACAGCTGCACCTGTCACTTGAGCATCTGTTCTTCAGAGAGCAGCCACAAATGATGCAAAACAAATTGTTTTCTGTCATTGCTTTATTTTTTTATTGGCGTTGCTCTAGTATTGGAGGGGTGGCGTGAGATAAATGCCTCTGCAAAGATACTTCAGTGACTGCAACTGTTTTTGTATGTGCTTGCCTGGCCAGCTTTTATGTTTGCATGCGTCTATTTTTTGTGTGTGCAGTATGTGCCACTGCAGTGCCACTGTAATTGCGTTCTTACGTATCCCAGTTAGACATCGGCACTTGAGCGAGAGTTGTTTTTGTCCATGCGCAGGGCAACTACATACTGGACAGTGATTCCCAGCTGGAAGCACAGCAGGAGGAGTTTGACATGATTCTCTGCCTGAGCCTGACCAAGTGGGTGCATCTGAACTGGGGCGACGACGGGGTGCGGTTCCTGTTCAAGCGCATGCACCGGCAGCTGCGGCCTGGCGGGCGCATGCTCCTCGAGGCACAGCCCTTTCACTCCTATGGCAAGAAGAAGAAGCTCACGGTTGGTGTCTCTGCTTCCCGATTTTCCACTCTTCTTCCTGACAAAAAAAAAAAAGCTTTACACGAATTCTACTGCGAGAACTGGGCCTGGCCTTGAACTCTCCTTTCCTGCTCTCAAAGATGTATGCATCACCATGATGGAATTCATTTGTGAATGCCGCTCTTCATCTGATTGCCTTTTGTCTCTTCTCTTCTTAAATATTTTTTACTATTGTGTTCATTCAGGCTTACTGCTCAGTCGCGGGATATATCTACTCTCCTGGCTTTCATTTATTTATAATTAATGTCACTTTTGGGTTCACTCCTCTAAATACATTTGCAAAAGCCATCCAACTATTGGCAAATATCCTTGCGGGTGGGTAGCTGCCACTGCCTTAATTAAGGTCATCATCGTCATCACAATATATCCTCTCTCATCTGTTTGTTCAGCTGGTGCCATCCAGAACTGAAGTTAGTCTGGTAACATGGCATTGAACTTTTAAGGGATGGTCGACACGAGATGAAACTTGAGAACAGAGAAAGAACAAAATATGCTTAAGCTCAGGGTCGGTAAAGAAGATCTCTTGAAAAAGACTTAAGTGGGCTGGTGTTGGCCTGTCGGAAAGGATAGGGAGGTCAAGAGAAGACTTCATTGCAGTAACATGAGAATAGTTGGCAATAATGAACCAAGCTTGGGACATATTATGCGACAATCACTTCTGGGGATATTATCGCCTTGTCTGTCAGGCGCATGATGATTGCCTGGTTGAGCAAAATCAGGTGAGCCGATTGGCTGGTTGAGCACTATGTCACACAAAGGCGTTAGTATTGCCAAAAGTGATCGTCGCAGAATATGTACCCTGAATGGTTCTGGATGACTTCAAGTGCAGATACAAGTGTAGAAGAGTGAGGGTCCCAGATTGAAGAAGCGTACTCTATTTTTTATCTGACCAATATTTTATAAAGAAGCAGTTTTAACGAAACAAGCGCTAAAGAACTTTGGCGCAAAAAAAGCAAGAATGCGGTTGGCATTGTTAATCACGTAGTTAATATGCATATTAAAATAGTCCCATAATTCTTTTGCTTGCAGGCGATGGTTGTTGGCAAACCTAATTCTGTTCAGGTCTTTATTTAATTTGAAACAGCGTAGGTTCGGGCGTGTTGGTATTCCATAACTGAGGTTTTTTAGCGCACGAAAAGAAACGAAAGACAGAGGCAAGACGCGGACACAGCACTAACTTCCAACAATTGTTTTACCTATATATATGTGTACCGCTTCGTGGAATAAAACACTTGATGGAAGTTAGCGCTCTGTCCGCATCTTGCCACTGTCTTTCGTCCCTTTTCGTGCGCTAAAAAACCTCATTTATTTAATTCTTAAGCATAGTTGTCCACCTAAAAGTGGAACACAACATGCAGTAAACAGGGCATACGCTGACTTGTTTAAGGCAGCGTTGGGGAAGGCAGTACCTTCCTTGGGTAGTGCAGACAGATGGCAAAAATATAAGGACCAAGGCAGTAGTGTAGGCTAGCTGGTCTGTCATAACTGGGATCCTGAATAGCACTAAAAAATATATACAAGCACACACATACAAAAGACAACACATGATGCTAGACTAGTGTTGTATGTAGTTTTTCTTATGTCTGTCCTTGTGTTTTTAGTGCTGCTTGGGATACCAGCTAAAGGGCATGCTTTGAGTGAGCTTGCACTTAGATGATGTGAATAGGCACTGCTGATCCAACAGACTGGGTGAGAAGGCTTATCCACGCCTCAGCAGTATACACAGTATGGCCATGTGCACACAGCATTTATGTGCACGAGACACAGATAAGCGTTGCAGTGGTAAGCGAAGCCAGCGCGAACATGCTGAGACACTGCTCAGATGGTGCAGGTGCTTAGCTTTGACTAAATTGCGAAGACATAGACAGACAAGTGATGGTAACTGTATGGTAATCATTTTGTTAACGCGTGTGCAGATTTTCCGGTGCATCCCTTGAAGGCTTGTGGATCTTTTGGAGTGGTGTGTTCTCAAAGCTGATGGCCCTTGATAGCCCTAGACCATATAGTTTCTAACGAAATTACTAAAGGCAACTCTGGCGCTTACAGGGGCTGAGGAGAGACTGCAACGGGACCTCGATTTTTTTTTTCACAATTTCTTTTCCGATACTATTCCTTTTCACACATCTTCAGTGGTCAGAGCGACACTCAGCCTGCATTAGTGGGATCAGCCAGCTATAGAATTGAGCAAATGACATAACTACATTATCGCTGTCTAGATGAGCAGTTAGTAGATGGATATGTTCGTGTGTGTGCTTGTGGCTTCAAATATTCCTGTGGCATTATGTTATATCTTATCAAATTTCCACATAGTCATAACTTTCTAAAGACAATGCAGCAAGTCATTGCATATTTCTATAATCATTCGGTTATTGAGATTGTAATGCAATATTTTGTTCAAAATGATCAGTTTGCAAAGTCGCAAGGCTGTTTACTGTACTGCACCACATTTTGTACTACTACCCTATCATTCCTACGCTGGCTGGGCCATCATACGTACTTGTTTCTCCTGTAGGCTTTACCACCACAGTGCCCTCTGGCTCTGGCCAGCTAGTTCTTGTGCTTCTGCAGGAACATCCAAGTTTTTTGCAACTTGACATCTTGCTCACATCATTGTGTTTGAATGCATGAAGTGCATTAAAGCTTTGTGAAAACTAGGCATTATTGCACTTTGACAGTCTTGTTGAGCTTTGTCTCTTTCCCCACTGTTGCCTATCCAGAGAAGGATTGTACTGACGCAAAGCTTTCTTTGCAGGAGACTACATATAAACACTTCCATGCAATTACCCTTCGGCCGGAACAGTTTAACGAGTACCTGCTTTCACCAGAAGTCGGCTTTGCAAAGTGTGAACTTGTCGCCACGCCTTCCCATGCTTCTAAAGGTGGGTGCTTTGAACGTTAACTCTGTTTCTTTTTTACTCAGCTACAGTTCGTAGAGCAGCTTGGCTGCATTTGGAGGCATGAGTGCTTTTACTGCACGCAGTTGTTAGATTCACCATGTGTTAATGCGAAAGCGTTATGTGCCCCATGCAGCAGAAAATCCGGCGTTAGCGTGACCACGTCAGGGTCCGATAAGGCTACGAACCCACGACCATTGGTGCGAGTCGTACCCATCACCTTTGGTGTTAAGGCCGGCATTGGCATGACCACGCCAAGGCCTGAAGAGGCTACGAACCCACCACCATTGGCGAAGGTAATTAAGGCCGGTGTTGGCATGACCACACCACAGTTTGAAAAGCTACGAACTCGCTAACATTGGCGTGAGTCAAACCCCACCAGCTTTGGTGTTAAGGCCGACACCGGCGTGACCGTGCCAAGGTCCGAAAAGGCTGCAAACCCGCCACCATTGGTGAAGGCCATTAATGCCTGTGTTGGCATAACTCGTCATGGTCTGAAAAGGCTACGAACCCACGAACATTAGTGGATGTCGACCCCACCACTTTTGGTGTTAAGGCTGACACTGGCATGACCACGACATGGCCCGAAAAGGCTACAAACCCACGAAAATTGCTGTGAGTCGAACCCACCACCTTTGGTGTCAAGGCCGCTTGCTGGTGTGACCATGCCAAGGTCCAAAAAAGGCTACAAACCCACAACTGTTGGCGAAGGTAATGAAGGCCAGCAGTGGCATGACCACACAATGGTCCGAAAAGGCTACGAACCTGCAAGTAAGCCAGGTACATAAACAAAGACTCCACTTATGCGTCCAAACAATTCGGTCATGTTCTTCAATGACTGCAAGTGCATTGGCATCGCGCGTGCAATGGTTGCAATGCTTTAGCATTGGAATTATTGAACATTGGAACGTAGGAATAACTAAGTGGCCCTTCAGTTTTCTTTTTCATGATAGATGGGAGAAATTTTCTGAAAACTGTTGTAAAAATAAGTCGTGCGTCTGTGGCATCACACTATTTGCGATGGCGGACAAGAAATTCTATCAGTTATGAGCTCATTATGTGATACTTACAGTCAAACCTGGATATACTGAACTTGGAAGGGGATAGCAAAATAGTTTGGTATATCAATAACTCGATATATAAAATAAAAATTTTATATAAAAACTTTCAAGGGGAATTTACAGCTGTTCATTATGTGCCATAATTTGTTATATCCGGGTTTGATATATCTGGGTTCGACTGTATTCGCCATATTTAAACAATGAGTCAAATTGAATAGTACTTGAATAACATGTTCTAGTTGTGGAATTGTCAGAGACTACAACTGCCCGAAGCATGTTCATTTGCCATAAAGCTGCAACAAAAAGTAATTTCTGGTAACATGCTTGCAAAATTTGCAACAACGTACACCATTGTTCCACATAGCAGTTCAACAGTGACGCTTATTTTTTTTGCAATAAATTGGAGCACCTGTTTCGCATCCCTGGAACAGGTATTTTGTGATTTAGAATAGCCAGCTTTGAGGCTTGCTAGTTTCTCGACAACTGAAAACAGCATGTCCTCTGTTGTTAAGGCCCAACCACATGCGATTTTCGAGCTATGGCGACGGGTTTCGCCGACATGGATGGCAATCACTCACTTCGCTTATTGCCCAAAAATCCTTGTGGCAACTACTTCCGGAAATGGCATAATTGCGCAGTGACATGGCAGCAACCAGTCCTCCGTGGTCGGGCTGCTTCGAACTGCATTAGCTCTTGCAATTAGCTTTTTGCCATGAGAGCAAAAAATAAGTAGTAAAATCAGCCATCACTATGTCTCATCTCAAGCTGAGGCCTAATATCAGCATTGTCTTGTTGTTATTATTGAGATCAGTTGTTTCTTTTGATGCTGTTGGGCCTGAGATACCACTGAGAGGCGCAATAGTGTGTTGAGTTTTGCTCAGCTGGTGATGCCGCACTATTTCATGCGGACTGCATAGAACAGATTTCTCCTGGCGATGACATCTGAAAACATCAGCTTTGTGGTATGTTTGCATTTTTTTTTTTATGGCCGCGCAATTGTATCGCAGGGGCACAGCCCCCCCTGACTCTGCCCCTGCATGTTAAAGGGCCCCAGGTGTCCAAAATTAATCTGGGGTCCCCCACTGTGTTTTTTTTTTTTTTTTAGAGCGCAGAGTTGGTCTTGCAGCGAGCATCGTCGAGTGTCGTACTTCGCAACCGAGCGAACGAGTACAGCGAAAGATGAAAGACTGCGAGAGCGAAGCTAGCACGAGGAGAAATGCATAGGATGAGGGTGCAGAGGAAGCATAAGGTGGAAAGCAGGGGCGAGTATGGCGGGAGTGTGAGAAGAGTAATACTGTGCAAGACGAAATATGGTGATGATGGCTACAAAATGGCGCCAGGGTAGTTCACGTCGTCAGGGTGCCTTCGGTGTGCTGGCTCACCTCTGCAAGGCGCTGCCTGAGCAGAGGTCTGTCTGTGGCTACTGCTGGGGATTGCGTTCACGCACTGCCTCTCTCGATTTCTTGATTAGCAAAGCAGTCGCGCCACACTTCCCTCTGTTTGGAACTTGCCAAATGAGACAGATCGTCCCCACGGGCCAATATATTGTGAAATGAAAGCACGTATAGAGCTACGCTCAAATTTCGCGTTAGGGAGGGTTGTAATCGTTCGTGTTTTTTTTTTTCCTGCTGCTGAGCTCAAGGTTGTGGGTTTGGCTCCTTGGTGCAGCTGCTGAATTCTGGCTGGTGTGATACGCAAGGTCGCTTGTGTACTTGGTGTGGAGGTCACATTTGCAGTACTGTCATCTTGTTATCAGTGGGATCAGCCAGTCGTGAATGGTGGATGATATGTGTGGCATAGAATTGAGCAGAAGCCCAACATTACGAAATCGCAACTCAGGTGGTCAGCTTTAATCGTTAACCGTGAGGCGAGTTTGCTGTTCTGCATGGATAAGAATGGGCGAGCCCCACGCTACGGCATGGTATGCAGCCACGTTGTGACATCTGAATGGCACTTTAAAATTCTCGAAAATTGAACTGGACATGCAGGTGTGACAGCCACAAACTTGCAAAGTCACAGTTTGGCTGAGTTCAACTTATTTCGTTGTACCATCGAGACTAATGTTGTTACAGAGAGGAGTGGGTAACAACATGTGAAGGATAAGAAATGCAGCAAAGGGTGATGTTAGATCATGTGAAGGTTGGGTTGATGTCAGCAATGGGTGTGCGACATTGTTTGCCGTCTTTGATTGCAACAACCGCACCAGCAACATGGCTCCATTCTTTTAAAGTCCTGGGAATCAAAGACCCTGTCCTACAGGGTTTAGTACACTGCAGAATTCCAACTTAGTGACGGTGGTCAATGTGAGGTGAAATGTGGGTTACAGGTGGAATGGGGCTGGTACACGGAAAGCAATTATGAAAATGTTTTGTAAAACAGTGTGAGGCAAGAGCACATACGACTCGTTTAGATTAAAATGCTCTTCAGTCACGTCACACCCATTTCTGTGCACAACTTGTTTTTGCCAGTTCAGTCCAACGGTTGCAAGGGCCAAAAAAAAATGCTTACGGTAAGCCGTGTGTAAATCGAACACCTTCCATACTCAGTGTGACTTCAGTGCAGATAACTATTTTGCTATAAGCACTACCTTGTTTGACGGTATTTTTGCCATGCCTCATTTCATCAGCAACTGTGTAACAATACTTTTTTCCTTCCTTGTAATGCATGCAGCAATAATTATTTTATGCTTGTGCTTCGAGCTGTTGATTCAGTTTTTGTTGCGAAAAAGGAAAATGCAACATGACTGACTGTAGACTAAATAGAGATTAATTACTCTATGATTATCAAGATCCACGGAAAACACAAAGTATCATTCTACTGCCTCGAATATTTTTCAAAAGAGTCTGCAGCTCCTTCAAATAAAATTATGTAACCTTGAGACATTTTGCATCTTAATTCGTGACTTTTGGAAATGTAATTTAGCACTGAACGTTAGAGGCTAGAATGAGTGGAACTTAAGAACCATGATGTAATGAACCCGGGATTAACTAGTTATTCTGTGTAAAGAACTAAATCTAAGATGTATTTTTGCTGACATGGACATGTCACTAATGCTGTACATTTATAATGATGGGTGTATATTTACTTATTTATTTATTATGATACTACTACAAATCGCCTGAAGGCATTGCTGTAGGGGGGTGTTACAGAACAAACAGGAATAATGGGTGAAAGGTGAAGACGCCAAGAAATACACCAAGAGCCCACTTAGTATAATAGTATAAGTCAGGATAAGTGCTACGCACTATCACAGACGTGCTGTCTTAGCATATACACAAAAGTTTTGTCATTTGTCGACCCCACATCTTGAGGCAGTTTGTTCCATTCTTTAATGCTGCGGGAAAAGAAAAACAACTGAAGTACTTTTGTCCGGCAAGACATTTAGCGTATTTTTCTGTTACGGTCATGTCTCTGTGATACGTAAATAGGTGGTTTTAGGAAAACGCGGCGATTGATGACGGAATTGTTCAGATCAATGTGGTCTAGTAGTGAACACCTAGATACGATATGGTGGATACCAAGCGTGTCCCAATTGAGCATGTTTTTTAGGGTGGTGATGCTAGTGTTAATCTGATACCATTTAGTTACAAACCGCGCTGCATTATTTTGGATAGCTTCTAACTTATTAGCAAGAGTTACAGATTCAGAGTCCCATACTACAGAAGCATATTCCAAGACAGGGCAAACATTAGAAAAATATAAAACCTCTTTGACTTCACACGATACTTTCCTGAAGTTTCTTCTCAAAAAGTTAAGTATATGCACCTAGCTTATATGGTTACGTAGCTTATATGGCTGTTCCAAGTTAGGTTTGAGGAAAATATAACTCCTAGGTATTTTGATTTCTCAGTTGCTATTTGTTGACCATTTAAATAGTAGTAGTTTCCTATGGCTTCGCGCTTTCTAGAAAACCGGATGATATGATAACACTTGGAATTATTTAAAGTTATATGCCATTTACATCACCACGAATCTATTTGGTCGAGATCTGCCTCTAAGGTAGCGGTGCCTACGTGACTGTTAATGTCCCTATAAATCAGTCATCAGCATATAATCGGCATACAAAAATGTCTAAGCCTATATCATTAATATAAACCATAAACAAAAGTGGTCCAAGCATGGACCCCTGTGGGATGCCTGATGATACTAAGACTGAGCCTGAATATGACCCTTTAATTACTACTTTTGGTATCGGTTTGTCAGATAATCTTCTAGCCATTTAAGAATGCATTGTGGCAGGCCAAGGTAGGATAGTTTGAAAAGGAGTAAAGAATGTGAAACTGCATCAAAAGCCTTTCGAAAAATCTAACATGATGCCGTTTATCTGTGTGCCGGAGTCAATTGAAAATACGAGGTTGTGGGAAAATTCAATCACTTCAGACTTCTCAAGTTGGATGTGGCTGAGTTGTGCGATTATTAGTACAACCCACATTCATGCAGCAAAATAAAAAGCAAGTTGGCATTTTCGTTCTCGATAATCCAAACTTGGTTCCATTTTTGCTTGATTTTCACTTGTCCTTTTCTATTTAAGCTCGCATCGGTTTTCTAGTTGTCATTTGGTATTAGTGCATGTGCTCCTTGTTGGATTCTTTCTAGCCGCTCAACTTAAGTTCAGCGCTAAAATTAAAACACCTTTACAACTTTCACCTCTTGCACAAGTGCTTCCACCTTTCACTGTTTTATGAAATGTAATATCACAATTGCTCCTAGTTATGCCTCCTCTTCCCCCACAAATATATGTATTCATATATAAACCATCATCACAAGTTTGAAATTTCAGTCTCACACAGAAGCCTCCTTACCAGTTTTCCAGTTCGGCTGTCACTATTGAAGACTTTTCCACCAAGAATTTTTTTTCCACCATAGCACAAATCATCAGTCCAGGATGTGCATGAAATATTTCATTTCATTTATTTTCACCTTAAAAGCCTGGAGGCATTACATAAGGGAGGGCTTTAATCCTTGCGACAATGTTAGAACAAATGTACAGAACAGTAAAGAAACAGCAATAAACAAAAACAAGCCAGGAACAATTGTGAAAAAAAGGGAATATCGTGTGTGTAAGGGTAGGTGGGATCGGTAATTAAGCAATGTGGTTATTTAACATTTCGCGGATGTTTTACGGTCAGTGCATGACACGATATCTTCTGGGAGATGGTTCCAATGGGTTATTGCATCGGGGAAGAATGAAGTGTTCATGGCAGATGATCGGGTGTTAATGCTTGCTATGGGACGACTTTGGCTTAAGCGAGTGGATGTACGTAAGGGTCGATTTAATAGGGAATGCCTGGAATGTGGGTGGTAATAAAAGGTGTGAAGCAAGCAGAGACGAGAGATGATCCAGCGGGAAGCAAGTGATGGTAGTTCAAGTGTGTGTTTTAGTGCGGTTATGCTGGTTTCACGAGAGTAATTGGAAGTTATAAACCGAGCAGCGCGATTTTGTATTGCTTCTATGTCATAGGTAAGATACGATTGGGAAGGGTGCCAGATAGATGACGCATGTTCTAACTGCGGACGTACGAATGTTAGATATGCTAGCTTTTTGATTTCTGGTGATCCGGCTTTCAGGTTTTGTTTTAAATATCCAAGGGTGCAGAATTAGAACAGATGGTGTCAATATCAGTTGCCCATGATAGTGTCGAGGTCATGTGAACGCAGAGATATTTTTAAGGCGGGGCATGATTGATAGGAGCTGAATTTATTGTGTAGGTGTGACTTGTTAAGCTGTAGTTGCGGGTGAATGACAGAGCTTTGCATTTAGTAAGGTTAAGCGGCATGAACCATTTCTCACACCATACTGCGATGGAATTGAGATCCTGTTGTAGTGCAGTGATGTCATTCGAGCCTTTGATAGGAATAGGGGATGTAGGACACATGAAAAGGCGTAGGTAATTTATTGTTAATGTTAGCAAGTAAGTCATTGATGTAGATGAGGAAAAGTAGAGGCGATAAACCAGCACCCTTTGGCACACCCGATGTTATGCTGCTAAGAGATGAAATATGGTTATTTGCAGAGGTAAACTGTGTGCGCCCTTTTCAGAAGTGTTCAAGCCAGGTAAGCAAGCTATTTGGGGTTCCGATAGATGCGAGTTTTTGAAGTAGTCGATTGTGGGAAATGCAGTCGAATGCTTTCGAGTAATCCAAGAAATGGCATCAATCTGCAAATGAAAGTCCATGAAATGCAGAATGTCATGGGTGAACTCAGCAAGTTGGGTCTCGCATGAACATAGTTTTTCTGAAGCCGTGCTGGCGAGGGTAAAAGAAGTTGATAGATTCCAGGTGAGACATTAGATTGGATGAGATTATATGTTCTAGAAGTTTAGAAGGAATGCTGGTCAGAGAAAGTGGGCGATAATTTATAGCATGAGAGCGGTCGACAGTCTTAAAGATTGATTTGTTTGTTTCTGCTGTATTTTCATGTATGCATTTCTATGTTTTATAACAGCTGTGGCCTTGAGAGCACACTAAAAATTAAAACAAAAAAGAATCTGTCATGTGTGTACTTGATCGTATTTACTTACACTTGGTGCAGGTTTCCAGAGGCCCCTCTATTTATTCACCAAAGCCGGCTCACTTGACGAGTCTCAAAGCCAGCCCCGAAATGATGCAACAGCCTCCAGCAGCAGCAACAACAACACAAGCTGTGCGTCCAACAAAACGGAAGCCAGTGGAATGTAGGAGTGACTGCCCTTGTGTGGGGGTGGTGTGATCTTGTTCTGTCTTGTGCGATTGTTCCACTACACACGCATCAGACTATTCTCCCGGTGCATCGCGTGCACAGGACAGGCCTTGCAAGTGTGCTTGTCATTTCACTGATGTGGGACTTTTTTTTTTTTTTTAAATCTCCCGAAACAATTTTTTTTCTTTGTTTGTTTGGTGCCTCTTCCATCGTTCCGTGTTGGCTTCCTGCTGGGATTCAGCTCGTCTCATCGAGACTCTCTCCACATGCACATAATGTAGCGCCATGAACTGTTTGCTTCTCTCGAGTTTCCTTCTGGGGATTTTTTTTCCTTCTTTTTTTTTCTTTCATTGAGGGAGTCATTTCATCGTGACTTTTTTTTTTTCCTCGTTCGAATGCATGGCTGAAGAAAGCCAATGCAGTGTTTTGCAATGCAAACCATGTGCCAGTGAGGAGGTCATGGAATGAGCTCTTGTACTGATTAAACATGACTCAAAGATAAAAAGGTGCGGGCTTTTGTCACTTTACGGGAGAGGTGTAGAAATGCCTCTGGATGGAGTTGTGTGCTGCTTTAACTAATCTTGTTCTTGGGCTAGTTGGTTCATACTTAAAGAGATAACCTTAGTTTTAACACAGTTGATCCAAGAGCGGCAACATGAACTCTACTACATTAATCTTGTCGCCTTTCTTGCGTTGGTTGCGCTTACGCTGCTGTTATCGCTGTAAGTCCTGCTGTTGCCGTATTTTACGAACAGCGTGCAAATGTGCTACATGAGGTACAGCGCAGTACATTAAAACCTGCACAGTATTGATACATCAATGTGACATATACATGGAGGCAACTGAGAACAATGAAGATGTAAAGCTGTCTACTGGACAAGCTTGTGCCTGTATAAAACAAAGTACAACTCTGCAGTGATCCGACGGTTAACAGTGGTGTTGGTATCGCTGCCATTGCTATCTGTCTCGTGAGCTCCCTGCAGTACAGCTAAGGCTGGGGCTCGTATCAGCCAGCTGGTAATGAGAGACTGCTGCATATTCCAGAGAAGGGCTTGCCCATTGTGTACTACTAGCCCTTTTGTGAAGCTTCCATTCAGTCTGCATCGTGTGTAGCACTAACAGGGGCAGACAATAAAGGGAGCCCTTCCATTTGGCTGATGCAGCTCACAGCTTTCACGCTGCTGCATGGAGTTCTATAGGCAATAGTTTGCCTAGTGAATAGTTGCAGTCAATGAAGTTCCTTGTCTCGTGCCTGGCGAGCTGCCATCACCTACATGCAGCATGTAGCCATTGCGATCTTCCCGTCTACCTGCTCTGTTGTGATCTGCACGCTGAAAGTTGTGTTCTGTTCGTGTCATGTTGATTAGCATCTTGCTTAGATCTTTTCCAGGTATGTTTTTCTATTTTCTCTCCGGACACACAAATTATGTGGCGCCATGGCTTTGGAGGAAAATACCCAAGTACGTACATTTTATTTCATTGTCGTTCTGTACAATTGTAATGCGACTGGTATAATTAACCCAGCAACGGTTGGGTGGCAATTTTTAAAATGTTATATGTACAAGATACAAAAGAGTGGTATGCAACGACACAATTTTTGCGGGCCTGCTGGATGCAGGCCGCACCAAATCTACGGAACACGGTCAAACAGGTAGCGTCTTGCTTGCAGTTCGCGTCACCACACCGGTGAATACACGAGAAAAGAACTTGAGTCCAGTCTCTCCTCCCGGGATTGACGCGAGGACGAACCTGCAATGCCGAGAGGGACAACACAGCGCTGCAGTTTGACTACACAGGTGCTACTAGTGTTTCATCCAACAAACAACCAATCTGCCTTGCTCAAGCTTATTGTTTGTAAGGAAAATGTACACAACTGCTCACACAATGTTCCATGAATTATCTGGGGAATAGATTACTGCACATTATGAATGGCGTATACTGGTAGTTCTCATAACCATCAGCCTAATGATGCCCACCGCAGAATGAAGGCCTCTCCTAATGAACTGAAGTTAACTATACACCATCCCTCAAGTCGTTTGCAGTGCTGCTGAAGTTACTAGGAGTACACAGGCAATATCATTGCGCAATTAAATAAAGTTCAGAACGTAACTGTCTAATGAATGGCAGGATCAGAGTTGTTTTTGCTTTGTACATGATACAGTACAGCGATATGCGACGTGTTGGGACCTTTGCGCCTGCATGTCATATACCACGAAATGAGCAGCTGCCGAGCAGACCATGCAGCACAGATGGACGCATCTTGAGGGGCATTCAGCCTTCCTATTCGTTAGAGTCCTGCAGTTTCCATAGTGCTGCGAACGATGCGAGGTGGAATATGGGTCTAGTTTCAGTTGGGACATAACCTAACTAGTACAGTCGAACTTCGTTATAAAAAAAGTTGTATCGGACACTAAAATACCTTCGTCATATCTGATAATCGTAATATGCTAGTATCGGCAATATTAGATTTACTTTGTGATGTCCAAGTTGATGACATTGCAGTTCGACTGTACAGGATGGGTAAATCGGTGGTCCACCTTGTTTAAAAGAACTTCAAATGGCACACCCAACTGCTACTTCAAATAGTCAACTACAACATACATAACTGGTACTTGTGACAATGGATTCAATTGTCTGCCCTGCAGTATTAACTTTGCTGGTGTACTTGATGCAGATGCCAGACGCCACTTACCAAATGATGGTGGCACACTGGCATATTGTGAAGAGCACAGTAAGCGGAGTGCTTTTGACCTGCAAGGTGAAGCAAGAATGTTGGTGGATGGACGAAATTTCAGCAATGCCAATGCTCTTTTCAGCAAGTTGACGGATACATTTTTACGCACCACCAATGCAAAGTAGAGTGTGGCAAAAGTGGTTCCAAAGTAGGCAGTTGTAAATGGAAGCTGCTTCAGCGACAACAGTTGCTTTATGTGGTTCATTGGGCCTCGTAGCAGGGCAAAACTGCGTCGGAGAGAAAAAGAAAAAAAGTTTGCAAAAGTACTTTCATAGTCCACTTGTCATGATGGTTAGCGTACATCTGGCGACCCCCTCTCCCCCATTCTATTATTGGAATTGACACACTATAGAGGATTCGTCACCGGTTTTCAACAGAGAGGGCTACTTTTGTAAGAGATGTTTTAAGCCTTCTTTTTTTTAAAAACATCCGGGCCTTGGTGTTTGCAAACATATGGGGGCGGTGGGGGGGGGGGGGGGGCACTTACTGCGCTGTATTTGATTTCTTGCAAGATGCAAATTCTCCATGCCAATTGTTTCTGACGGCGTTTTTCTCGCATCCCCCGTGCCAATGATTACTCGCGAAATTTTCATTTTTTCTTAAATTCCCACTGCAACTGCTTGGCTCGAACATCGTGGCACATTGCAGCTTGCGTTACTCTTGACATTATGCATCACTGACTTATACTTTCGGCGCCAGAGAATTATTCTCAAGGGCCGACACATTGATATGTGCCTTGTTTGAGCTCTGCGACGTTGGGTTGCTCACAGCTACAACGCGCTCCACACTTCAGCGACTTCAGTGGGTGGCATGTATGCCAATGAAACGAAGTCGTACCCTCACCTGCTTATTATGAAAAGGCTTCCTAGCGTGTAAAGCAAGGCGAACTTCCGTGCCTTGAAGACTAGTACAGGAATATAAAGTCCTGCCTGAAAGAAAAGGACAACGATCAACCAGGAGATGGTTACCTAGGCTGATAAGGAGTTTCAAAGTTTATATGGTCGTACCAAAATCATACAGAAGCAGCCCATCAGCAACGTTCCGGCGAAGCCGACAATGCGCTGTTTCCTAGTCTGCGAGCAGTGAAGATTTAAAAACATTGTTCATACACAGTTACGATCACTGAGGGAGCATCAGATGAGTGAAGAAAAAACACTCTGCAGGCGTACCAGGCTAGGTAAACAGGAGTCGTTAGCGGCATCAGAAAACCAGCTGTTGGTGCCGGAACCGTTACAGGATGGCTCGGAGCTACTGCTGCTGGGGCTGAGCAACTTTTTGAGAGATTCGGTGCTCGCGAATATTGAGCTCTCTTTTTTCGCCTCGTTGCGGCTGAGGTAGTCTTTCAGCTGTCTGTTGAGGTCGCCCATATTTTCGCGGCTCCGAAATTCGCAGGCTTGAGATCAGCGTTCGTCGCATACGGGGACGTGACACGGAGAGGGCCTTCAGAAACGGGGGGTATTGCGGCTACCACGGCTACGTGCCACCATTGCAACGTGCATTCAGCTGATTTCGGCACTCAACAAGCGCCTGCAAACGAGCCTGCCAGGCCAGCCAGGTTGCAGGCGTGGGAACGGTGGGAACGATCTCGTGCGTCAGTTGCGTCACAGAAGGTGCGTGACGTCATGTTGTATATCCCTACGCGCGAACCTACTCAATGTAATCGGCGCTTACGCGAATTTGGAACCGATCGCTTCGTGCGAGCGTTGGATAAAACAAGGAAATTTTACGCGTGATGCTACAGCCCAGAATTGACACTTAAAAAGTCTCAGATTTGAAGCGAGGATTGTCAGGGGACTAATTCTTGTCTCGCGCTGGCGCGCGTCGGCGGACGGAAAAGAGGGGACTATTTACAAACAGTCGTCGCCATTTTCCATCGCTGCTCGGTGGTTCGGAGTCGTAGCTCGGTGCGCGTAGATTTATATCCCTCTCGCGTCGTGTTTCGCTTGTATTGAGGCGCCATGAAGTTTCTGTACAAGGAGGAGCACCCGTTCGAGAAGAGGCGGTCCGAGGGTGACAAGATTCGCAGGAAGTATCCTGACCGAGTCCCCGTAAGTACTCTGAACGTCGCTAGTGCGCAGTGACCTTGCAGTAATACGAGGAGGGGGGCCTTCTGTCTCTTGTGTTTTAGCTTAGGCCTATACACGTCAGTCTCCTTATGTCACACTGGGCACTGGATCGGCGCTGATCACGAGGTTTGATAAGGCGGCGTGGTGCAGCTGAGTGTTATCGCGCGGCGTCTAACGGTGGCGTGCGCTGCGCCAACTTTATGTAAAGGGCACGATAGCCGAAAGCGCGTTGCTGGGGCAGCTCATGAGCACACCGCGATGAGTCATCGTATCAGCTGGTCGCACTTCTGCAGACGGTGCCTGTGGGTTTACGCTGGCGACCGCTTCTCCAAGTTTGGTGATATCTGGTGTTACCAGTGACTAGCACTTTTTGGGCGTCGTTCGCCTAATTGCTTCGTTGCACATCTTGCAATCGTCACAGGTCTTTGCACGTGTCGTCATACGTTTGTTTTGGTGACTTTCGAGGATCGAATGTTGCATTTGTGACGCTTTTCAAAGGATACTGTGCATCGAGGCAGATCTTGCGGTGCGCGGCAATCCTGACCGTATGATGCAAGAGCATGACAAAGCTACTGAAGTCGACCCTCTTTCGTAAAATAAAATAGAAAACTGAATGTTGAACCTTTTCAAGCTGAACCTGTTCCTTAAGAAGGCGTCTTGCTGGTCACATCAAAAATTCTGGTCACATTGTTGAAAAGGCATTTCATAATGGTGTGCTTGCTGTGTGCGGGGCATAACCCCAAACGCGTAAGCCTGAAGTGTCAAAGACAACAAAAAGCCGGTGGCTCATTTGTCAATACCACACACGGGAATAGCTTTTTTGGTGGGTTGAAAAGTCTGATAACAGCAGCCAGTCTCACCGACAGCAAATCTACGTCACAGACGTACGCAAACGTCACACCGTATTGGTCACGTTTCTGCAATTGCAAAACAGAACACTAGGTGGGTTTGGTTTGTTCATGTTGATTTTGAGAATGCGCCGACTTTATATCAAGAAATACACACAAAAAAGAACGACTTAACAAGACAAAGCACTTTGTCTTGTTGTTTGGTGAAGACGAGGGTTGTCTAACCTCAGTTATCCTGTGCAATACCTTCTGCTAGGTTTCTTTCCATTCCAGAGCTTTCTTTTCCCTACTCATTACTGTAGTGATTGTGGCCTGAAAGTGAAATTTGCGTGCAGCCTATCATCATCTACAGTGTGCAGTTCATGCAGCGCATGCTCTTTATACACCTGTAGTGTGCAAAGATACAATAGCTCTGCAGTGTCTGAGACAGAAATAAAGAGTAGAGTGCTGGCAACCCACGGCGTGACGGGCATACGGGCACCAGGCATATTCTTTTTCCTCACCCAGTGGCCCAATTCTTTTCTAACAGATTGGAGCACTGATTGGAGTAGTGTTTGGGCTACTGTTAATCTTTGCAATAATTTTTTCGCATCAGCTCCCATTCATTCTTCATTGCTGTTCAGCCAATCTTCCATACAGCCCATCCTTTGAGGTTAACTCATCATTCCAAATTTTCCTCATGCAGAAATGCATGTGTACAGACAGCAGCCACAGCAGACAGTCAGCATTCTTAGGTGGAAGCGCTCCACTGCTCTTATGAATCTTCCATGTCTATTGCTGTAATGTTTCCATTTTTGCATGTGAAAAGATTAGTAGTAGACATATTCTATTGACGCTGTCTGGTCGGAATTTTATCTCACAAAAGTTATATTTGGTGCATCTGAATGACAAAAGAAGCACAACAATAAAGAAACCTAATGCTGTTTTGTGGCAACGTAACAAGGACTTTTTCTTGTGAATTGCCAACAAATTAATGCATTGGATGTAGTTTATGGTTCATTAAATTTCTTAATTCACAATCACAACAGTGTGATGTATAGCAACAAAATATTTGAAGACCATTTAGTGCCACCCAAGGCAAATTATATGCCTTAGGCAGCATGCTCCTAGGATACCACACAGACCTCGGTGCACAGAACCTCAGTGTGATGCAACACATACACATTTCAGAAATATCGGGGAGAACTATAACTATCGAAAGCAAGTAAAGGTGGTGAAATGACTCTTCGTGCATTTTATAGCGAGTTGCGGTGATCACAGAATCATTAAATCTATTTATTCTACAGCAAGTCATGCTACGTTTCTTTATAAGATGAATTTATTCACAGACTCATATTACATGTGCAAAATAATTAATGGCTGCAAACATTATTAGCAAACAGTTGCTACTGAAACTCTCCACATCAAATGTCCTGTCTAACACAATAGTACCTTCTAATATGGTTATCTTTAGCGATGATTTTGCTCAGATGCAAAATCGAGGTACTTTAGGCATGCATAATGCTCACTTTATCCTAAGCTTAATGTTTGTGGTTCATTCCTTGCCACTACTGCGCAGAAATAACAAATATGGGTGGCGTACACAAATGTACATCCTGACTGGAGGGGCTTAGGTTATCTTTGGTGTTTTGTCTTTCTCTGTGTCAGATAATTACTGTAAAGCGTTAAAATTCCGATAGGAATCATTGGACCTGAATGGGTTAAGAAGAAAATGGTGACGTTACATGCTCCTGTGACTTTCTTGTACATTATATTGAACATTGCTCTAAATAACTTTTAAAAATTAACGGGGAAGTGATTACGTAACAGTTCAACCAGTATACGATGCTAGATACCTACGAAACTGTGAAAGTAGTCCAAGCATGGTCTTGCCCCCAGCTTTTCAGAAAATTCGACACTAATTTGATATGATAGGTCATCGTGTCGGTACACATGAAAAAAAAAATAATAACCACAAAAAGTTTTTTAAATACTGATAAAATATGTGAAATTCAGGCTGCAACATAGCAAACCGCCACACTATTTTGAATCTTGATACCCTTTTTTTTCAGTTTCAGTTGATTTCTTTAATAAGTAAATATACTTGCTCACACAATTATGCAGGAGCTCCCAGAGCATGTGGCTGAAAGGGGACCTCCTGTCAGAAAATATATACATTAGAGGAAACACAAAGCATAAAACAGCAATACACTAGTCACTTATTGGAAGATTATACAAAATAAATGTACTACAAACTGCAAAATAATATAAAGTCAAAAGCTAGTCGTACAATAAAAACAGTTTAAGGCATTTAAGGCATTCGCAACAGAACAGACCAAAAATATTTATAAAGGCTACAGAAAAGAAAAAAAAAGGAAAAACGGAAGGGAAATGAGCAGGAGTGATGCAAATAGCTTAGGTATGTGGATTATTTTGGCTATATAGTAGAAAAGTGAATAATGTTTCCTTGAAACCTAAAGACAAGGAGCGCTTGACATCTAGTGGGAAGCTGTTCCAAGTAGATAATGCTGCAAAATATCCAGATGGTTTTCCATAATTAGTATGTATTAGTGACAATAAGAAATTGTTGTTAGCTGCAAATCTTGTGCAGTTCAAGTTAACCAAAGTAGCCTCAGAAAAAATATTTACTGGGGGAGGACTATGTGTTACCTTAAGTAATATTACGGCTAATTCATGCTTAACATTTTTTACTGAAAGTATTCTGTGGTTGAGAAGCATGTGCTAACAAAAGCAGATTTTACCATATCATATACAAAGAGACTGCAACTTTGTCCATGTACATGGAGCTCCTGTTTCTGTTATCTAACAGTGGCATTTAGGGGGGGGGAATGGCTTTTTTATGCTGGCAACATAGCAGTGAGTAATAAGAGCGAACTTGAAAAGTGATTACGTGCCCAAGCTGTCTTCAGGTTTTGGGAGGATACAGTAAGCCAATGAGATAAATTTCCTATTCTATGTAGAATGGGCAAGAGTGGTAGAAAACACGTTGAGATGCATCTCTGATTAATACAGATACGGAGGCTAAATTATGTGGGACGTATGAAATGGGGCTCTTGATGTTTACAGTGACATCCCGTACTGAATTAATGTGCTCATGCATAACTATTACAATTGTTTCACGGTCGCTTTAACTTCTGTGGACAAGAAGAATTTGATATTTATAATTTACCACAATACTTTGTCTGGATGCAGTTCTAAAGAAGCAATGAATTGAGCAAAAGGGGATTGTGTTATATACAAGCCCAGTTCGTTTGTGTTTATAAACCTATACTCGGTGGCAACCTAACAATTCAGTACCAACTCCCTCATAAAACTGTTCTGAACCTGCCATTTATGCCTTTGCACGCTAGAATTTAGTTCCCCATAGATGCCTATATTGAAAGTCTGTCATGGAAATGAGCAAACAATGGTCGTCTGGCACGTGTATGCAAGTTCTCTTTGTGTTGCCAGTGGTGCAGTTTACCCGTGCACTCTTAGGTTGTCACTGTCGTGTGTGTGAACACTTGAGCAGAGCAGTGGTCCAATATCACTACCATGCCAGCCGTTATCATAGGCAGCTAAGCATGAGCGCAAGATATCTGGAACAGCCACCCTAGCTTGTTGCTTTGTGAGAATTAAGTTTCTTGGACCTCGTTATATATAAATCCTGTTAATGTAATCCTTCCCTTTGTGCGGATATGTGACATGGCTGCAGCTGTGGCATGCGAACACACGACTCCTGAGTGACTGGTATCAACACTTTTAGTGTCTAGGCAGTCATGTGCGTGGTGGTGGTGGTGGGCTTAGCAGGCAGTCAGATAAACGTCAGTTACCACAAAGAGCTGAGGCAGCACAGGGACGTACAAGAAAATCCTAGCACTGCATCTCGGTCTTGCTGCTCAAAACCTTTATTTCACAGCAGGAGAAGTATTGGGTGATAGACATATTGATGTATGTTTGCGTTTCTGGAGTAGTAATACTCTTTTCAAGTATTCTTTTGTAAATGTTGGCATGGCCTGGATAAGATTTTGGTTTGAGCTTGTCTTTGCAAGTCGGGCTCGGTGCAATTATGCATGCATGTTTAGGGATTCGTACACAAAAAAGGTACTTGTGCACGGGCTAGAAACACAAGTAGTGTTCTGTGCAATTTCAGCAAATTTGCCGAGTCTACAAATCTCGTTTCTGAAGGTAGCCACCACTAGCTCTGAAAAAAAAAAAAAGATTGCTGCCAGTTTCATTCCAATTAAGAGGTGTCTAGGCAGTCATGTACGTATGTTTATTTGCATCGCTGCAACCTTCTCATCTTGGTTGCGTGCAGGTGATAGTGGAGAAAGCTCCTAAGGCACGCATTGGCGACCTGGACAAGAAAAAGTACCTGGTTCCCTCTGACCTGACGGTGGGACAGTTCTACTTCCTGATCCGCAAGCGGATCCACCTGCGGCCAGAGGATGCGCTCTTCTTCATTGTCAACAATGTCATTCCCCCCACCAGCGCCACCATGGGCTCCCTTTACCAGGTGCGTCATAGAAGTGTGCAGACCACATTCACTCTTGAATGTTTGTTATTTATGTACTATTAGTGTTAGCCCCTTTTAAAGGAGTGTATAAGAATGCGTGTGTTCCATGACAACAGCACAAAAAAAAAAAAAACTAACTCATGAGGTTAGGTCTTATCTAGTTGCCTGACAAAGCATGTACCGGGACAAAAACACAACAAAACCAAGAAAACAGTAGCAGCTGCCCCAAGAATCAGTCTGTAATAGTTCAATTCAATTTTGTTTTCCCAGAAATAATGGGTTTTGTAAAGGGTCAAAAGCTAAAAGCTGTCTCGACAGCTTGACTAGGCCCATGACCCCCTCTACAAGGCAGTATTTACAGCAACAGGTAGTGTCCATATTAAATGACATCAGAAAATGCGAAGAACAATCAGTTATACAGTAGCATAAGGGAAATTAATAAATCAACAGCCTATGATTTCAAAATGTGTTTGCAATAACTTTATAGTTGTGAAACACATGACAATACAAACAAAAGAAGACACCAGAAATATATATATATATATATTACAGGGAAACATGTCACTCATGCCATTTATGAGTGTGTCAACCCGTGTAGATGGTGCAACGACGTCAGAGAAGGAATTTCGCTTATTGATTGTTCTCGATAAAGAAAATCAGTTCTATAGAATATTTGGTAAAGCAGAGTTGAACATTGAAACGCTGTGCCTAGATGCTTCATACCAACAAATCTTGAAATAATTGGTCCAATCAATAAATACACTATCACGAGTAAAAAGATATGCACACGAAACTTATTTGTTTGTTTATGCCCTTTGATACCAGTGATCAGTCCAGAGTGTGGGCTGTGTGTTGGGCACGTTGGTAAATATACTTTGAGAGCATTTAGTACCAAGGGAGGGCAGTCTGCAACCAAAGAGTCACCATGGCAGGTGTATCTTTGTGTACATTGTCAAAAGTGTGGATGTACTGGACAGCTTTGTTTGTGTGATTATGACTAGGCACACTATAAAAATAAAAATAAAGGCAGACACTAATAGAAGGAGTTGCGAAGTGTAAGAGCAACGTTTGTGATCTACTTGGTGTAGAAGACATGGCGATTCTACAGAGAGTAGCGCTACAGTTTCGCAGAAGTGGCACGCATATGTGCATGGCATGCAGGTGCTTGAACTTCTGGAAAATAAAGTGTTTAAGTTACCACACCATAGTGTCTATGCCTCCATCTTGTGCCCAGTATGAATCGCACAATGAAAAAAGTTCAAAAGAATCGGAGAATACTGGCCTTGTGCTTTTTGCCACTATTGTGCAGCACATTTTGTGCTGCTGCTAATAGGCAAGCCCTAAGTACATAGCACTGAAAAAGCACCGTGTACAATATGGTAAAAAAAAAATAAGGCAATGGCTGCTTTCCCCTCATTTTCCTTGCTCATATCTTAAAGAGAGTGTCTCGAACTTGGTGGTCTTTGATACCATGAAATAGAATGTGAGGGTTCGTTTGCCAGTTGCCTGCTCTTAGTTCACATACTATATAATGCCTACGATTGCAAAAAAAAAATGTGCCACCTCCGCTGCCATGATTATGAGTTGCACCGACCAACACTCTCAAGGTTAGGCGTAGTGCACATGCACAGATATCCAAGTGAGTGGATCAGGGGACAACTGCTGCCATAACTCAATAGGCAGAGCACTGCACTTGTTGTGCGGAGGTCGTGAATTCCACTCCCACCGGTCACAAGTTGTCTTTTTTTCTTCACACTTTCATTTCCCCTTTTCCTTAGCAAAAGCTTAACGGTGCGGGTTGATGTTGAAACAGCCCCTGTTTGGCATTGTGAAATGATGGCTTTTAAACATTGTGCGCACCTAGCAGTACTTTTTACTAGAGGTCAAATTACATGTGAAATTTACTTCTTATTGTTGCAGGAACACCATGAGGAGGACTTCTTCCTATACATAGCCTACAGTGATGAAGATGTCTATGGTGTCTGAGACCCCGAGAGCGGCTTTATTTTTTAACAAAATTCTTTTATATGTAATAAAAAAAAAGAACGGCAGGAATGAAGATGGATGCCAAGAACCTAAGTCACAGCGGTTTTTGTGCACGGAGATCGTTTTGGCGTATGCACTTTATGTATTTTGTGTCTTGTTGAGCTGCGGCCTTTCTTTTTTAGAAGCTTTCCTCTTTTCTGTTTCCCCCGTTTTTCAGTGAAGAAACGAAAAAAAATCTAGATCCTGTTGTCACCCAGTGAAGGACAGGTTTCCTCCCAGGTTTTTGCCAGTGAAGAAGAGAATAAATCTAGACCTTGTTGTCAACCTGTGAAGGACAAGTTTCCTCCCACCTTTTTGCTATTGAAGAGTAAATCTAGACCCTGTTATCCATTTAAGGACAGTGGAGCCATCTCTTTGTTTGCCAAAGCGTCCCAATGCAGTACTTTTTTTTTCTTGTCTTACATTAGAGGTTTCTGCTTTTGTATTCTCTGTTGCACTTGCTGTCTGCGCTCTGCATGGCGAGGAAAATATGTGAACACAAGAGAATGAAGTTATTTATTTTGCTGGATTGTGACCCGATGCTTTTCATTTCCTCTCTTTATTTCGCACTGTAAATTCTGTATTATATACTCAAAATAAAGTAATAAAAGCCTCACCAACGTGTGAAACATTCTTGTGTATTCTGGAATAGCAGGGGTGCACGAACATCTGGAATTTCTAATGCGAGTCTAATACTTCCGCTTCAAGTCTGAGTACGTGGTCCTAGCAGTGCGACATTTATTCCTTTGAATATTCAATTGCAGCCAAATATGCAGGCTTACTACGAATATTGAGACGTAGCTGCCATGGAAATCCGTCTGTAAATACGATAGCTTCTTCACACGCCCTTTGCAAGACTAACGGGAAGTATGCTGTCTCATTTTTCTCATTTACAAGCAGCCCAGTAGTTGAACAAGCTTGCAATAGAAGTTTGATAAATTATGGAAATAATCACATTTCCTCTCCTATGTTTGTGAGCGAAATACTTGTCACTTTGTCAATCGTACAAGCCATGCAAGGCTGGCATAAGTTGCCACATTGTATGTGAAAACCACCAAGTGATGGAACTCTTGCAACGTGCATGGTTGCAAAAGCCACTGACGAGTCTTGCTATTTTCAAACACCACAATTTGCATGTACACCACCAGCTTAATGTACCTGTGCCATATAGGCATGCAAGATGACATTGAATGGTTAATCCTTTATCAATGCAAGACAATCTGCAGCGATGGTTCCTAGCCTGGCTTGTCTTTCACAACATACCGTTGCATGTAAAATTGGAAGCTGAGAAAAAGAAAATTGTCATATTTCTATCCTCTGCAGGACAAAGGCCTTTCCCAGTGATCTTTTATCCGTGTAGCACAAGATTACCCAAACCTGCAAATTTCCTAATTTCATCTTGCCTCCCAGTTCTCTGTTGTCCTCGATTGCACTTCCCTTCTTTTGGTCCCCATCTGTAACTCTGCTGGTTATTTGCCCTATGCATTAAATAATCTGCCCAGCTGCTTTTGTCTTCATCATGTCAGCTAAAATACCTGCTACCCCCATTTGCTCTTCAATCTATGTGACCTTTCTAAAATATTTTGGTGCGAAGGTGGCTGGCATACAGAGTGATAATAAATGGTCAGACTTTGAAGTGCTGCAAGAATGAATGTTCTAGGCTGATTTCAGCCGAAGTTTAGCATGTTAAACGAACCATTAGTAGTATCCAGGTCAATAATTACTTTTTCAGTATTTCTGTAATATTAATTTTTTTCATACTAGAGGTCTCGTGACAAAGGTCAAATCGAGCAATGATGATGCAGGGGTCTAACAAAGCAAAAAAAGATGCGAATGGAATGGAATGGAAAACTTTATTGACTCTTTTAAGGTTTTAGCGGGTCGAGGCCGAAGTCTTCATTCTTGAAGCTTGGGTCCTCTTCAGCCATAGACGTTTGGGCCAATTCTCACCTGCAGAGAGCAGCGTCTCCCTTTCACCGTAGTTTCTGCCTCGTATGTTAGTGCCAGTAGAATGCAATGATGGTATGCTTTCGAAGACTTGCAGTAAGCTGCCAATCACGACTTCGTAATGTCTGCCGTATACACTCCAATACATTTTTACTATTCTGTGAATTTACTTCTCGTGGTCAGGGTCTCCTGTGAATAACTGATCCTTAATGTACTCTTGCACAGATTATAAAGGCAGACTGCCATTCATGAATTCTTGCTCCCATGCCAGTCTATTGAACAATAACTCACTCTTCTGCACAATAATCTTCAGGCTTACTCTTGCACTTTGTTGGCTAAGGTCCCCATTCATTTGTTACAAGTACTCCCCAGCGCTGATAAATAGGACAATGTCATCTACAAACCGCAGGTTGCGAAGACCATTCGGAATTTATCCTCTCTCTTTGCTCTTCCCAGTACAACAGCTGGTAGAGAATATAAAGATGGTGCCAACTGAATCGCGCGTGGAGATGTTCGCCACACAAAGCAAGTGACAGAAATGCTTTTGTGTTGTCTCTGTGCTTAGCAAGTTATGTAACTGTGAGCTCCACTGACAAACGGTAGCATTTAAAGTACATTGCGCATGGTATGGAGTTGAGTACACATTTCTGGCATTGGCGTTTTTCCGTGTAGCACCACGCGAATGGCATCAAACACCTCTGGAATGAAGGCATGGGCACTTAATGACATGGGCACTGTTCTTTATTGACCTTCAAAATTTGAGTACATGGCACAGCACTTCTATGATATTATTTACATTCTTTAGCAGCAATGAGTACTAGCACAGGGCAAAAATTGTGAATATCTCAATTTTCACCATTATCAGACTCCGCAGCCCAATGCACAAACTGGTGGATCCTCGGCTAATTTGGATCACATTGCACGACAGAAATATCTTCATAAACATGGGCACAGTCTGAATCGGACAGTGCTGGTAAGCTCACAAACAAGTGCATATGTAGTCCTTGAGAGGAACAGCTCTCTCTGGATAACAAAAGGTAAAAACTTCTGCTTAAAGTCTTTTACATCTGAAATTACAGAACGTGAATATTTAAATTCTTCAAGCTTTTCATGCTGTAGATGTGGCGGCAGCATGATGCGCAGTGACGTTTGCTCGTGAACTCATGTCTGTTAAGACTTTATGACAATAATATATGTACAAATTCTATCAATACTCAAAAAGTATCTCTCCTGTGTTTGCAGATATTTCCTAACGCTGGTAGTAGTTGTCACCTAATGCTACACGTTTTAGGCAGTGTCTAGTCAGTAAAAAAAAAAAGAATGGCAATTGCCTCCCAGTCAACTCCTTCAATTCTTAATAAGAGACTGGTTCTTGTTCTTGGCGCTTTATGTTCCAATGAGGGATGCCAAGACAGAGCCCAGATGAAGCATAACTACTCGAAGAGGGGGGGGGGATCTTTTAACGTGCACCTAAAGGTCTAAGTACACGAGCATTTTTTGCATTCTGCCCCCATTGCAATGCGGCCGCCACGGCTATGTTACTCGGGGGTGGTGTCTGCCCGCCGCCGGGACTCTGACCCATGACCTCAAGCTCGGCACCAGAGAACAGTAATCGGGCCACTGCGACAGGTAACGACGAAGAGAAGCCTCACAGATGCGAGCCTGCAACGCACGCCATCAAGAGCCATCTGTGTGGAATGGTGTGCAGTACAAGAAGCTACACATTTACAACACGCTCGCCCGACGAGTAGCTGCGGGCAAGCTACTCGGGTCTGTGACTAAAATGGCCATCGTTTACTGGCCGCCGCTACTGTGCAGCCCTTTCAGGCATAAAATTATCACATTGTTGAGCAGTGAGGCCCACGTCACGGAAACCTCAGAGCTCGGAGACCATCCTGGAGGTGAGAGTCTGCACGCGGCGCGCGTTGCAACTCCTGCAGAGGATGTGGTCGTCTAGCGGGTAGCAGCCCCGGCCTTCGGCTTCGGATGAAAGTAGCAGTCCACAGTCCTGCGCATGGGACAGTGTTCTTGATGTCGCTTTCTTTTCCATTCAAGAATTAGCAGCTTTCAAACTACTGGCTGGCAATTGGCAAAAAACCTGGTTTCCCAATGACTAACGAGTGCTTCTGCAAATCTCAAGGACAAGGTACATAGGCTGGCCTCATGTAGAGTGGCAAACTATATGTAGTAGAAGGTGATGTGCATGTTTCACCTCGTAAAGATAGAAATAAAAACTAAATTCTGGGGTTTTATGTGCAAAACCACGATCCGATTATGAGGCACATAAAGACAGAAATATGTGGCCAAATAAGCATGGCTCCATACTGCATTATTAATAATCTCGCAATTGCATGTTCCAACCGTCACAGCCACAGACTGTCAAAGATGACCACACTTTTTAGGACACATTAAACACAAAACAAATGTCTATTTTCATTCAAATTGGCTTAGACACATGTAATGTGGTCAACACTCAACACACACAAAAAGCACACTGTGGGACTTGTACAGTCAATATTTGATTTTCAGAACAATGTTAGCAGTAACAATACCTGGATAAATTGAAATCTTCTTGGACAAATCCACTTTACAACTAGGCTCCCTGTAACTGAGCCAGAGGGTAATGGCACTCATCTGTACAGTTCCGAGATATTTATTCTATAAAGTTATCATTTATGAAACTTGCCAACAGTATTGGAAAGTGAATGTTTTGTACATTATGGTTAAGAGACCAGTGTGTGGCCAGATAAGTGGCATTGCAAAAGCATGTGCGACCAGGCTGCAAAGTGATCTCAACGTTCATGTAACCTTCTGGAGTCACCTGCTTTGTGAAAATTTTCGTTTGGCAGTGGGGCGTAGGCTCGCAATATGACAGTCTATGACATTAAGCTATGTCTATGTTATAACAGTAAACGAATGAATGAAGGGTGACAAGGTTCCACGACTTGTTGAATGTCATGACGTCCGCAGACCTTACCTCACATCTGTAGCAGTTGATGTGGAAGCTCCGATCCAGGGCAACAACCCTCACTGTTTCTTCTTTGCCCGGCTCGGGCATAATTGGCTGAGAGCACACGCAACAGCGAGGGGCGAACTTCCTGTAAACGGCAACAATATTTGGCAAGTGAGTTTGTGGCCTCTCTGTGCACTCTCCAACACTGTGCAATAAGCTTTCGTGCGACATAGCAGGCTTGCACACTTTCAAGCATGACTACGCAAGTGTCTGACTCTGACCACAAGGCCCATATTTACAAAAAACGTCTTGCACTAAAAGTGTTCATAAAAGCCAATCACGATTTTTGGGCACATCACCGGTAAAGGTGGCCAGCCAATGGCGAAGAGCACTTACAAACAAACAGCTTTGTGAACTTGGCCGCAGATTTCCAAACTTTTCTTTTGTTTCTGGGAACCGAACTATACGCGCAGACAACCTTCTGTCCCGACTAAGGGAAAGCTACGGAGACAAAGAACACACAAATACAAACGCTTCTGAAAGAAGTCCCACAGTTTCACTGGTGTCAGTTTAAGCTGAGAAAAAGAAAATGTAAACACATCTTTTACAAAAGTAAAATAAGACAAGAGAAATACACCACTTAGTGTAAACTTTACTTGGAAAATGCAAAAGCGTCGCACGTGGAAGCTATGTTGACTTAGTGTCTGTTCCAAGAAACCAAAAGCGCTGTCAAAAGCTGTCAAACTACTTGATGTGGTAACGCTTGTGCAGAAGTTCTGCCTTCGTAGGTTTCCCTCCATTGCCACAGAAAGTTGGCAGTGAGTATAGCTATTAGTAAGAGTATGACAAGGGAGGGAAGCGAAGGAGGGGCAGAGGGGAGGAGGAGGGGCGGAGATGATTTCACATCAGCTTACAGCCCTAGCTGTGTAAGCTGATGTGAAAGATAAATACCAGAACATTTGGGAGGAACAACTGGTATGTCTATCACTACATATTAAAAAAACAAAGCTAAGTGTTCATATGCAAAAGACATGGGCCAAGAATGACGAAACGCAAGCTGCAAACTGTTGGCAAAGTTTTACTTAGCTGCAGCCCATCAGTGACTCAGAAATAGCTACAAAACAGCCTTTGCCGACTATTTAACCTTCGTTATGAATTTCGACGCGAAGTTGGCAGGAGACTCAGCCTCAACAAGCTGTTCTTGCACTTGCACTGCTGTAGAGCCAGGGAGCGAGACACATGCATCAGCTGTGCCATCAGTGCCCAAAATAGCTGTTTTCTTAGAGGGACGCTAAAGAGAAGCACGAGAAAGGCAGTGCCACCCATCTTTCGTTCGTGCATTTTTGCTGGCTTACTAAGCCTCATTTTCATAATACGAATGTCCCTTTTTTTCCTTTGTTTTTTGGGAAAAGACGCTTAAGCAATACAGCTCAAATTTTCTTTTTCTTTTGTGTCCCACTTGCTTCAGGGAAACTTTGTACAGAAACCCCGCCAACTTAGATAGGTTGGCGATGACAGGTTTAGGTGGGTTGGAGGCGACGAAGTGGGACGCACTTGTGGAAGTCGTCGATGCAGTGGACCCGACTGGTGGCGTCTACGGTGAAGGGAATGCCATCTAGGCACTGGCCGCACACTACACATCTGAAGCAGGCCGGATGGTAGGGCTTGCCAGTGGCGCGCAGGATCTGCGGGAGGCAAGGGAACCTCTCAATTGGTTTGTTCCCAACAATGGCCGTCCAATGACAGAAAAGAAACACTCACCCTGTCGAGGATGGGCTTCTCACATACGCAACACTTCTCCAATGTGTTCTGTAAAAAGAAGAATACATATTTTTTTTCTGTCAGCTTCCAAAACAGTGCGCTTACTGCTGCAAAGACAAATGAAAAAAAAAATGGTGATAATAGAGGAGACGAAGGTAAAACAAATGCTCCGTTCATTGATCAGCTGCTACCAATTTGCTTCCAACTGTCAAGCATGGCCCAGAGTCCAATGTCACATACCATGAGTTCCTGACATACGATAAGTGCAACTTGACGTAAGTTAAACAGCATGTTTAACAGACATCATTGTACCCACTCCTAGCTGGTTGTAGCTGAAACTTTCCAAAACAAGTTTTAACAGGCAGTCCTTGCATGTAAAGAGGGCATCTACATATACATACAAACTGAGTGGTATGTACATTAGGTGACAAACTTCCATGCTAGGTTTGTTCTGCAATTAAGCAGGCATGGGTAGGTCCAGATTAAAGCAGTGAAGGAAATTTCTTACAGAAGAAAAAAAAAGAACCTAGAACAAGAAGCAGAGACACTGGCCTAGCTAGAGCCTCGTGGCCATGTTCAACTGATCGTTAATGCCACAAAGGTTAAGACAGCAGTTGCACTTCACCCCGAGAATAGGCGAGATGGAATGGCAATAACGAAACTAGAGTGCTACTACTGAACTCCTTGTTCTCACAATACAGCTTTTAAGCCATTATTCACGTGCTCTGTATCGTGGCCAGAGTGCTTTGAAACCACCATCCGAGTATGCCATTAGCTTGCAACACTAGACATAACAACGAACCAGTTATGAACATACCAAGTAGTCATCTTCACAGTATGGCTTCCCCTCCATAGCAAAAAAGGGCTTTCCTCTCAGTTCTTTCACTGCAGCAAAGGAAAAGGTTTTTAGTTTGTGCATCCAGAACATGCCAACCTCACACACCGTGCTTTTTATTTAATGCATTGGCAAACGAACAAAAAGGAACTCACTGCAAACGTGACAAGTGAAGCACTTGATGTGATAGACCTGGTCCATGGCAGTGCACCCACTGCCTTCTCCAAGCACTTTTTCTCCACATTTGTAACACATGCCTGCAAAAGAAATTAAAAATAAAATAAGCGAAGGACAACAACAATTGCCATGCAGCATTAGAAAATGGGCCTCTGGGTGTGCCACACGAACATCACAAACATCGATGCAGTTTTCAAGCAACTGTGCATGCCAGTTTTCGAAGGTAGGCGTGAATGGAACCAAGCGACAAGTGTCAATGCTATTACGAGACCAACTAAGGTGAAAATACACTCCCGCAGTGTGTTTGCAGTGTACATACAACTATCCAGTACCTACATCAATAAGCTTATGACCGTCATCATCATCATCAGCCTGGTTACGCCCACTGCAGGGCGAAGGCCTCTCCCATACTTCTCCAACTACCCCGGTCATGTACTAATTGTGGCCATGTTGTCCCTGCAAACTTCTTAATCTCATTCGCCCACCTAACTTTCTGCCGCCCCCTGCTATGCTTCCCGTCCTTTGGAATCCAGTCCGTAACCCTTAATGACCATCGGTTATCTTCCCTCCTCATTACATGTCCTGCCCATGCCCATTTCTTCTTCTTGATTTCAACTAAGATATCATCAGTTTGCTCCCTCACCCAATCTGCTCTTTTCTTATCCCTTAATGTTACAACTATCATTCTTCTTTCCATAGCTCGTTGCGTCGTCTTCAATCAACGTGCCACAACTCAAGTAACTGAAGACACTACACACTACACAGCATCTGGTTGGCAAACAGCATTCACAAGGCAATCAGTCATAGTTTATGAACAGTGCAACAAACGGAAGAGACAAGAGACATACATTTTCATCACACCATTCTGTTTGCATTAACAATGCTGCATGGCTGCTACTGCAGGCTGCAAGCCATTCCTTAGCCGCCCGATGATCATGCCGCTAAAAGCACCATATATGCTATACTAGCTTCACCACGACACATAAAGCACAAACGTGCTCCAAACTTGGGAAGGCATGCACATAAAGAAAATGTACTGGCAGAGCTGTTTCCAGTCACTTTTCTTTCTTCTTTTTCGCATAAACTCATACATGCATGCATTTATAAGGACAAAATTATCTTCCCTTACCAATGACAGGTGGTTCGTCATCATCCTCTGAGCAAGTGTGGTTAGAAAATGGTTAGAGAGTGAAACATTAGGGGCGCACTCAGAGTATAGTCTGTGCACAGGCTCTTTAACGTAAAGTTTTAAGTTATTACATGCAGAGGTGGGGAAGAAAATATGTTTTTGGAATGTGTCATTCTTTGGCACCTGTTAAGCACCTCATTCACTTGTCAATAGAAAATGTTACTGCCACCACCAGTTAGTCACTGCACTGCGGCTGAAGGAACAGCAGCTGTGCATTCATAAAAGTAGCATTGGTAGGTAGACACGTATCCACAGCTAACGACGTAAATTAGGCTAAATTTTGCAACTAGTCATAAACAAAGATGACAGCAAGTAGCTACCCAATGTTCTGTATTCATGAGTAATGCATATGTGACACAAGAATATTATATATATATATATATATATATATATATATATATATATATATATATATATATATATATATATATATATATATATATATATATATATATATATATATATATATATATATCGAGGTCCAGTACCTTTGAACTGAGCTTGTGTAAGGTGACTGGCAGAGCTGCCATATATGAACATCAAGCATCTTGCAAGTGAAATGGGAACAAATTAGGCTGCAGGAAAAATGAGGCCTACAATGCCATTTATTGATTAACCTGAGTAACGCTGATAAAGGAAGCATGCATTGTGGCATAAATTTGGTTCACTGACCTAAGAAGCTATTGAACATGCCAACCTCAGTAAACTTGTATCATGGTAACAGCAAACAGCACCTAGCTGCTTTCTTCTTGATGTTTTTGTTACGAACAGTAGAATTCATTGTATGGCAACACAAGTTAGACCCCCGCTCTATTTCTGCAGGGTCACTCATATGTCCTGGATTCCTACATCAAGCATTCAAGCACAATGGGCAGCACCATCTTGAACAGTTTCGCGGTCCCTACTGTTATCCTTAGCCAAGCGAATGACGATTCTGCAAACACAAAATTTTTGCTGCAAATGAATCAATGTTTCCACATTTTCTAAAAATCGGTGGTGCCATCTTTAATTTTATTCATAAGCTGATGACGTACAGCCATCAAAAGATGCCTGAATGTGTCAAACCAATACCTTTTCACATATATCTTTCTTTAAAATTAGCGGTGCCATATGGTCACCACCATTCATGGCTAGGTAACACAGTAATACTCTTGAATCTGCCTTCACTTCTGGGACAATATTCTCGGTCAATCACTTTCTTCGCTTTTGCATGATGGGACGCCTGGCACAACACAGCATTGCCTGGAGCGACGGGCATTCTGCCCACTTTCTCATCCGATTAGGGCCCCACTGAAAGCGACCTTGTCAAAAGAAGGGGCTTGCAAATATTCAAAACTTCCAAAAAACAATTTGAATACTATCCAACTCGATTTGGTCTTTGAATCGAATAGTCACTACTCGTAAATGCAAATATTTTTAGAATGCTTATCTAATATATTGAAACATCAACTGTGCCCAAATAAACAAAATCGGAGCAAAAGCAAAGTAAATTTTTACCCCCACGGTCATAGTGTGCATAAAACATAAAAGGTAAAAAATGAGGACTTGCGTAGTGAAGCTGGCTATGTCACTTAAGTAGCCACACTTTACAGGCTACTCAGTGATCATTTGCATTCTCCATAAAGAACTCTAAGCATGCGAAGAAACTACTTGTTTGCTCCTTATGTTCCATTTGTGCTTTAACCAATGTTTCATAACGTACTATGTAATGAGAAAAACTCGCTAACTTAAGAATACTGAGATTTGAACGCCGTTTTGTATTAATTGTGATAATGGCTATTTGTTATTTGAAAATTAGTCGAACAGTATCAGATTTTATTTGCTTCTGGCAGTATACGATTTGTATTTGATTTCCTCTCAAAAATCACTATTTGCACACCTGTAGTCAAAAGCGACAGACCGAGAATACCACTCCCTGTTATAGAGACACTAAAAAAAGGTAATTTGAGCAGTACTGGTGAATTATCTTTCCACAAATTAAGAAGAAGAAAAAAAAAAAGAGGCACTCTCACCGTGAGGAAAAGGGCCTGGTAAGCCAGGAAAGGTGCAAAGAATAAAGACAGGTGGCACCCCCGCCTTTAAGTTCCCACACATGCTCACTGTGAAGTCGTAGATTTTGATGCCGTTTGCTCGAGCATAGTTATATTTTATAGATAAACATGGATTACACTGTATCCTCAAGGAGCTAGAGAATGAACTTGGGAATTTCCAAGAACATTTATGAACTAGAATGGCCGAAATGCTGGGAAAATAAAGGGGAACAACGTTATAATCAGTGACGTCGCGCCGATGTATTGACACTGGGGTTTCAGCGAGAAACTTAAATAATGAAACTTTGCCGGTCATTTTTTTGGTCTAGCAACCTACCTACTGTGAAATCAACAGAAGTAGAGTTCTTCAAGAATACTTTATCAATTCAACTTGATTCAGTGTTAGTGTCCCTCAAAGAGCAAGTCAACCTGAAGCAAGTGCCACTCACTCACCGAAGAAATCTGGATCGCCCGAGCTCTCCATGCTCTGCACCAGCAAATCGGTGAGGTGGTCCACCTCGGCCTCCTGGCCCCCACGTTGGTGTCCAGACTTGTGGCCAGAACCCATACGGCCCGGGTAGTAGGACGAATACAGGGATGAGCCTGTGCTGCTGTACCCCGACATTTGGCTGGGAGGTCGCGGCACAATGGGCTCGTAGATGGAGCCCGAGTCGTACGTGCTCTGCGGGAGAGAACGGCCAGTCTGTGTAAGAGAGCTAAATAGCCAAGGCACTGTTGTTACAGTCGCATGCGGTTTGATTCATTAGTTCATTCGCAAGCAGGAGTGCACGAATAGTAATTTTTTGAGACCAAATCGAATACTTATAGAATAGTGCCAGAAGTGAACCAAGTCGAATATTGAATACTTTTCAAATATTTTTTTTTAATAATAAAGAGCCGTTTTCACAATTGAAGCAAAGGGACGTTCTCATTTTAGTATTCATAACACTAGCAAGTTTCTATTATTACATTGCACGTTACGGAGAGTTCCTTATTAAAACCACAAATGGAGCATTAGGAACATAAAAGCAGTTTGTCTGCATACGCAGGACTTCTCGGACAGTGCGAATGATCGCTGTAAGGCTGTCAATGTCTGGTTCCCCAGAGTGATGTATTCTGCTCCACTACGCAAGTTCTCATGTTTTATGCCAATAACATGCCCACAGGAATGAAACTTACGGTACTTTTGCCAAAACTTCATATTTCATTGCCCACGATTGACGCTTCAAAATATTCTAAAACCATTCGAAAAATATATGTATTTACAAACAGTGACTGTTCGATTCAAGGGCTGGATTCAATAGGACCTTTCATTATTGAATAGTTTAGAATATTTGCACACTCCTATTCACAAGTTTTTAACTCCTCAATGCAACAATGGGGCAATGAGGTGAGGGCTCTGGATTACCCTTGACCACCTGGAGTTAACATGCAGCTAAATTTAAGTAAACCAATGTTCTTGCAGTTCGACTTTACCAAAAATGCAGCCAGGGATCAACCCCGCGACCTCTGACTTAGCAGCACAATTCCGCTGCCACTGAGCAAGGTAGGGGAGGTGCAATTGCAAGTGGAAATAAAAGTCAAAGGACCAATGGCACGAATACTGAAGCCCAGTTCAACTTTCGACTGTCAGTTCAGCTTTCAATCTTCACACATTTCTCGCCGCCAAGCACCGCATGCTGAAACTGGATGTTGCCAGAGATCAATTAGCACTTTAGTTTGAGATATTTGTGGCCGGTAAGGTATCACGAATGTCCCATGAGCCCCGAAACACAGCAACTACAAAATAATATGATGTCGCACAGTTTGTGCAGAGGCAGCGGACAAGAAGCCGTGCAAATACTTTGATTCTGCAAGTGTGCTGACAGATGTGCGAAAATTACTTTCATGGTACCTGCGTTCTCTGCTGACAGCTCTCGTAACCCTTGATGCCTTTTAGTTTCACTGTACAGGTTCTGCTATACGTCCTTTAAAAAAAAAAGAAAGAAAGAAAGAAAAAACGAAGAAGAAAAAGAAGAGAGTAAAAAGAGATCTCTAACCATATTTCCCGCACACGCAGAAAGCGTATACCGGCCGCTTTGCGCAAAAGTAGAAACATGGAGCAAGTCAAAGAAGACGAAGAAAAAGCGAAGCGGCAATATTTTTTCCCCGCAGCTAGCAGACTTCGCGGAAGCGGCTCCATACATGGTACGACCAAAATAGCGGTAATGGACTGCCGTGGGGGCACGCACTACGCAGAGCGCTACGGACAGGCGACGCACGTAGTACATGGCGCGATACGGCGTAACGGCGCTTTCACACTCAAGCCACAAAGTGCACCGCTACTTCAGCAGCTCATACGCTACACGCAGTGGTTTTCTTAGTGCATAAAAAAAACGCAGTCCGCGCGGCGACAATTAACTGTGCCACGACACACACGACCGATCGCGTAGCTTAAAGGCGCTGCCGGCCAAGACAGCAGCTAGTTAGTAGAGGCAGGGCGATAATGCGCATATGCGACGTCGGCCTCTCACCACCGAATCCGATCGTCGACCACGAGATCGAGTCGTCGTCGGTTTGTCGGTCGCCGAAACTAGCGCCGGCGAGGCAGACCTCGCAGCAGCCGCAGTGCACAACACGCGACGCCAACTGCGCTGACAAAATTAACGAGACGATGTCTGCGCTCCACGAGCCGTTGGTTGCGCCCGCGCGAACGCAAACAAAATAAAACGAAACACAGATCCAAGCGCTCGCCGCCCAACCTCTCAGTCCGGGGTGTCGTTGACGGGCGGGCAAGCAGGCAGGCAAAGGAAGGCGAATGTGTGTGCCTGTGCGGCGCCGTCTGCTTCGCGCGGTAGCGGTGGGATATCCTCTCGGCTGTTTTCCGGGGCCCCGGGAACGAAGCGGACACACCGCAAATAGATTCTTCTCCGGCGCGAACCGGCGCGGCAGCAAAGCGGCGCTTGCGTTGCGAAGAGAATAATAAGACGACCGGGGTGCGCATTTCCTTCGCTCGTTACTTTAACTTTTACAAGCCGCGCGAGAAGTAAACGCGCGACCGAAAGAAGGACAACGCACGAGCGAAAGTGATTGCGTACGTAACGAGTCCACGTCACTCAAGTGGCTCAAGTCGCCGTCGCGTGCGGAGAACTTGAAAGCTCGTGCGAACGTACTGCCTGCGCCTAGCTACTAAAGAAACGCACGTCCGATAAAACAGACGAGCCCAAGCAGACGATACCGAGCCGCGCGTACCATTATAGTCCACGCTCTACAGTGGACGTCCAAATCAAGCGCACGTCAGCTCGAACCAAACCAAAAAACGAAAGAAATGAAAGAAAAAGAAAGAAAAGAACGCCACCACATGTGAAACTAGCATCAGCCTGCCAGGATAATGTAATGATTCTATTCCAATGATTATTCCTTTTCACGCTCTTCAATGGCCTTGGCGATGCTCCTTCTGACGCGACTACCGGGATAGGCCGGTGGTGAAGGGTGGATAAGAATGAAAAGAATCGGGAGAAAGGTATTGCACAAGTGACTGCGTCACCACTCGTGACGAGTTCTTTTACTATAGAGAGGCTAATTTTACTGCATCGCCGTGAACGGTCTCCACAAAGGGAGGAAGCACAAGTCTGTCCACAAGGAAGTGCCTGATGCACCCCACTCCACGTGTGAGAGATAGCAGCGCGCAGCTTGTGACGAGGATGATAACACGAGGCAGAAATACACAAAAACAACTAGCGGACACAGCAGGCTTGCACTGACTGTGCATGTTGGCAGGGGGAAACACTTCTTGGGTTACAGTGGAAGGATGTTTACTATGGTTAGGTCAATGCTGTGATTAAGGCTGTAGATTGGGCTAGACTCGTGGTAATGAACGAAACTCTGTGCTAAGACACGGGATGAATAAAGAAGTGCACTTCTTGCTTCATCTCTTATCTTAATGCCGAGTTTTGTTTGCCAACGCTACGGTGATACAAGCACCAGCAACTTACTACGCTACTCACCTACTCAATTTAACTGGTAGCTGCCTAACATGCCTATCCCAAATACATGTGCTATCAATCAATGAATGCAAAGTGTCATAACAGAGTTGTTCTCTTCCGCTCTGTCTCCCCATATGCTTCATAGCTTGGGGGGAGCAAGACTGCATTGCATGCATGTGAGTTAGCTGAAATGCTGGGCTACCCAAGGTTGCAACAACAGTTAAGCATTTGCACAAAATGCAAGAAAGCGGCCTGAAAGTGTAGCCCTTCAGCTAAAGAAAAACAAGCTACTGGGGCACATGTGCAAGTGCTTACACACTCTTGACATTTTTTTGCCAGGCACCCGACTTTCACAGTGAGTCAGACCATTGCTATCTTGCATGCCCATGCCTTGACTCAGAGTTGCCGAGTGCAGATGCAGGCGTAGAAGATAAAGAAGCCTGTGCTTACTTGGACAGGCCACCAAAGTGATAAAAGATTGGGAAGTGTTGCAAAAACATATAGGTACATTCTCTTCTGCATAAGCCTGCCTACATGCTGCAATTAAGGTTATATGATGAATAATTGCCTGCCTTAGACATCATAATATATACGTCAACCATTTCAATGCTTTCTTTTATAGAGAAGTAATGAGTGCCAAAATTTGTGCTTTACCAATTTCAAAAATCTCCAATCCTGTGATTGGCAGCAATGCTGACAAATGACTAGAACCATTTTTGCATCCATTCATAATCAATCCTGTTTCCTTATCCAAACACAATTATTTCATATAAGCAAGAGTGATTCTTACAGAACAACATATTCTTAAATTCAACATATTCAATTTGAGGTGAGATACCCCCCACCCTCTTTTCCATATCGCTTTTGTGTGTCTTCAACCTCTTTTGTGGGACGATCCTGGAGATGGTGCAATCTAAATATGTGGGGTGATCACGAAAATAGTTAAGTCTAAAGCCATTCTCATGTGTATGTGCAGTCTAAAAATGTGGATCGATACCGGTGGTACTAGTGGTATCGATACCACCGGGACTGACAGTACCAACATGAAGTACCATCGCACAATGGCAATACTGCGATGCAGTGGCATTGGTGGTAAGGAGAGTGTTGTCAGCCCTCATCCTTGTCTTCTCCTCTCCATCCGTCTTTTTGTGCTGCCACCTTTTCGAATATCTACCAACACGCCATATCCGCCACATTAATCAAGTTGTCGTACGCTTCCCTTGTGACAGCTAGAATTTGGAGTCGCCGTGGGCCTCACAGATTGAATTATATGGTTCATTCACCCCGACTCCCACAAACCACTCGGGAAGGCATCGTATACCAATGTCAACTAGAGACTGAATCGCCTTCAGCTTTTTATTCATTAATTCTAGCATCGCTCTTCCTATAGATGAACCAATCAAAGGTGCCACTGAATATCGGGAGAGGGATGCAACAGAAAGTGCAACTAATGCTGACTGCTGCGGTTTTACACCTCAGAGCTGCTCTGTGGCCTTTAAGGAGCACTGTAATGCACTACACAATCGGTGCCATTCAGGACATCAGCGAATTCTGCCACATCGTCGAATTCTGTTATGGTACCATATTGAGCCAATTATAGAGGCCACAGCAACCCTGCGAACCAATCAGAACTGTCAAGATGACGAGTTCAACAATGTCCAGGATAGCAATGCATGTTAATTTTGACTGCAAGGGATCACACCGACACATCTTAAGGAATGTGTGGTAGTAGAGAACGGATACAATGTATTTATTATGGTCAGAGGACATGCTAGTCATAAGATGGCTATGAGCTTATCATATGCGGACATACGAGCAGAGCAGTAAAACGCTATCATCGCCACCATCATCATCCATCAGGTAGCCTTAGGCACGAGTGCTTATGCTCTGTAATGACCGGCTGAACTCGCAGCCTCTTTAGACTAGCTAGTTCCGGCACCATAACAAATACCGTTCCAGTTACCATGCAGTCCATCTATTCCTTCAGTTAGACAATGTGGTGGCAGTTGTGTGATCCGAACTGTATCTTTGATATTAAAAGGTATGTCCTCAGAATATCCCTCCACCCAAGCTACTTTGATTCCTCCTGCTTTCGTTGTACACATCCACTGCGACAACAGCGGGCTCTTCCAGTGGACACCGCCATATTCTCAGGAACTACTACTGTGCGAGGCACACAATGTCATCACAGTCCACTGCACTAATGCCTGCTGTGGCCTAGGAAATGCATGCTTAGATGCTACCACCGTCGGACACTGCGTGGTACACAACACCCTGCAAGAGATGCCAAGCACCATGGATGCCCAATAGTGCAGTGGTTTGCATGCCCAACTTTCGTTTGCTGCAGGGACACGAGTTTGGTCCTTAGCATTAGCGATGAGCACATCTTTGTTTTGGTCAACCAAATGGTTAGCGTCAAGATAAGGATGAGAAGGCTCACGACTACAGCTGGGATTTCCTAGACATGTCCTGGCTTCGAAAAAAATGCCCCGATGTTAATGTCGGCTATGTACATGCATCTACCAGACTTCTTGCACCTGGTTCTCAGCAACTCTCTTTGCCCCGGTTATCCAGGCTTTCAGTAATCTTTCCAATAATTTAACAAGCACAAATATACTGCAGGTAATATTTTAGCCTTGGCATTAGTAGTTTCGTCTGCCTACGTACCCATGGCTTCCAAATCACTTGCGCTGTAAACTGTCTTTCATTCCTTCAAGTTTGCAAGAAATGTAAAAGTGCCACATTAATTTCATGTCTATCATGTGTCATGCGGTACCTGCCAGAGTGCTTCGTGAAGGGTATGTGTCCGCTTTCAGAAGAGCTCTTAAACTAAAACGAAGGACTTAGCGCAACTACATAGCCTGATTGTAATTCCAGGCACTCGCCTACAAAACACCACAGGTTTGCCGCCGTAAATCCGTCCGACTATTGCATCTTGGCTGGCAATACTTTGTGTGTTGTGTGTACTGTAGTGTGTGCTGCATGGAGTTCTACTATACCAGGGTGACAAGTCCTTCAAGAGCTATGAATGGGGCTTGCTATGAAGTCCCGGCATGTTGCATACACTGAGCTTACGCAAGAAACAAAAGCAGCACATGCTTGGAATCCTTACAGACTTCCTAGCTCCTTTCCTGGGTGTGTTCTCCAAGAACAGCGAATGGCGATTACTACTTGGATGTAAAATGAGCACTCAGGCTTTTACTTTTCATCTCAGCAGTAGTGGAGCTCTTGTTCTCCAGCCGAATTTGAATTATTTTAAATAAGAAAAGACTCAGGTTGAGTGAGCAGCTGCTTGAGATGTTTTAGACAGTTTATGTCAATGTCAGAGCAAAAAGCAGCTTTTCTTTCTTTCTTTTTCTTTTTTTTTTGTGGCCAGAGCATGACAAGCACTTTGACACTATTAAAAACAAACTACATGTATTTTGGTGCTCCACGCACTGTTGCCCCCCCCCCCCCCTTTTTTGTCTTTATCTCCAGATTTTAGTAATGTTACTGTCCAAGTTTACCCAACTCTATTCATGACGACGACTTGACAATCATCACGATGACATGGCAAGGACGTAACAGAAAGGATGGACATAACAAACTAGCTTCGAGCTTTTAGCTGGTGTTGCAGTAGAAAGAACATATTTTCCATGGACAGAGTTACCGGCAATCAAATGTCGACCTCTTCATGCCCTAACAACCTCACCCTCCTTTCTCAATTTGCTGTTGTGCTGTAAAACGCACCAACATGATGTGATGCTAAAGATACTCTACTTATAATGGTACTGGTTTTAACGATATATTGGAAATAAACATCACTAGCCGATAGAATGTCAACTTTTGTTTGTGTTCTACGACAAAATCAATCGCTTATTAATATCCTCCCATGCCGCATTATCGGTTATAACAATTAAATCTGGATATTTGGTGTGTTGGCCCAAATAAAAGCAGAATATGAAAACCTTGGGGGGGGGGGGGGGGGGGGGGATGCTGTTACACTCACTTGAGCGCCGTTCACCTCGCATGGCACATCTTCGTTGCATCACCCTGCACATCCCCAGCCTTGCACGCCTCTCACCTGTCTCCCTTCCACCCTTCGACATCGGCGCAGTCAACTTTCATATCGGAGGGGTGGAAGGGAGACAGGAAAGGGGGTGCGCAAGGTCAGCGACATGAAGAACGAAGCGACAAAGGCGTGCCGTGCAGTGGGTGCAGCACAAATGCGAGTGCCGCAAAGGTGTGCGGCATGCAAGTGGGTTTGGCGGCTCGTGTTTCTTCTTCCTCGTTCTCCACCCCCCTTTGTATGTTGCGTTCCTTCTCCTTTCAGCGCAAACATTTAGCAGCCATATCTAACAGTTATAGTAGCCAATAATGTGGCATGGGAACATTGTAGTAAGTGGTTTGTTTCACCGTAGAACACACACAAAAGTTCACTGTGCGCCAGCTGCTCATTGTTACGTGTGAGTATTGTTAAAACCAGTGTTGCTATAAGTGGGTTTCGATGTTTGTCCCCTCTGATCTTTTCAAACAATCCAGTTAAAACAACTGAATTTTCTTGGCACTCGAATATTGCTACAAGTGTATTGCTAAAACATGAACTCAAGAGGAAGGAAATGGACAACACAAGCATTCACAATTGTGTTGTCCTTTTTGAACCTATTCTATCCATCTCTTGCATGCCTGCATTTTGATGCCATGAACCCCAACCAACTTGCTCCGCTTTCCGTCATTCTTAGTACAATTAGTAGTTGTAACAAAAGCAGGATCTGTAGGTCACAGTAAACAACACCTTTTCATTTTAAAAGCCTGTCCACTGAGACCTTGAAGCACCCGTTTGGCTCGTCCATCAGAGAGACTCACCGCTGATGACTGTGGCCTGAAGTGGTGGAAAGAAGCCGACGAGGACTGGGCCGTGCCGTATGCCATGCTGTCGGGTGACCGCGGTGGCGATGGTGGAGGCAAGTCTTCAGAGTATGAGGCAGAACGGCAAGTCTGCTGCTGCTGCGACGCTGAGTACGATGGAATTCGGCCGAGTGTTGGCGGGGGAGGAGGCGGAGGCAGTGGGTCTGTTGAATCCAGTGCAGCGGCCGATACTACGGCATGCCTCTCGAATGCTGTGGCTGGGCTCGCCTGTGGCTCTGCTTTGCAGGGCATCACAGGAGGTGGCGCCGACAAGTTGGCATATGTTGTGTCAGGCACTGAAATGCAAAAGCCCAACGTGAATGTTACTGGGATTCAGAACTTTCAGTTAGAGGCCAACTGTGACAAGATCTCATTTTGGCTAAATGGGTTACAGATAAGTTGCAGTAATAAGCTATCAAAGCAATCGTGGCTGAGCTACAGGGCTTGTAATTGTCTCATATTTTATTAACAGCCTATAAACACCATCTAAGCACGCGACGCAAGCCTCTAATACCCAATCTGTGAAGTCATGCCCAAGAGCAATGCTGGTTTGCAACGTTCTGGCTTCTGTGTGGTTTCTAGCTAGCAGCAACGGCAGCATCTTTACTTAGTTTCAGTACCAAAAACATCCAGTGATGGAAGCGGCACTTGGTCTTTCGAAGCAGCTTTAGCAGCAGCAGAAATCGCAGTTCGGTGCAGAAAAGTTTGCTGTTTGGAGCAAGGAAACAATATTTTCAAGCACTAACTTACTGCTCTGTTGCAAACTGCTCTGCATGCAGTTAATGAAAAAAGATGCTGTATGAATTCTGAAAAATTGCATGCATTATAAGACCCATACAGTGCAATATAGAAATGAAGAAACAAGCCGTGCCAGTCAGATGAAGGAACAGAGCGCTCTGTTCCTTCATCTGGCCGGCTTGTTTCGTCCTTTCTATGTTGCGCTGTGCCGGTTTTAGAATGCAATACCAAGTTGCCCAGTCCTCAACCCTAGTGCATCCATGAGGTACTATACTAAAATGCAAGTTTTTTTTCCCCATTTTATTATTAATGCATAAGAAGATACTTAACCCTGAATTCACAGTTAATTCTGCATTTTATTAAATAGCTGAGTTAAAGGCTTCATTATCTGTTTCAGCTGATGAACGCTTCATTTGTTAAAGCATTTCATCTGCTAAACTCATGTCCACAAGTGGAATACGTGCAGCTACCCAATTCGATATTAACATGGCGCAAGCACCATATCCTCGTGCATTAATAACAATGTGCTTGGATAAACTCACGCGCTTAAAGTGCATGCTAGTCAAAGTGTTTGGTACACGGGTAGTCAGCCGAGAGTTACAGTGAACTTGCCTAATATGTGCTTGTGTGCTTACTGGACAGAACGGCGTAGGCGCAGAGCACCAAACTAAAGAAAATCACACTGAATAACAATGCATGGCACACGTGGAGCTGCATGACGAGCAAGGGGCATGCGAATGCAAAGTGGCCCTGCGGCCACCACCATCGCATTAAGTGGAGACTATTTGAACGAAGCCTAACACAGAGCAAAATTAAGCGTTTGCTTCTTCCCGCTAGCATTGTAAGAAAGTAATGAAATTGATTTTCACCGTGATAGTTTCTTTCTTTCTCTGCTCGGCGATTTGGAGCAGGTGTGCATTGGTGCAGTTGTGGCACAATGCCCGCAATGAACAACAATTTAGTGCACCGTTTAGCAGCATTTCCTTCACGGCGCAGCTTGGCGCAATTTGCACAGCATTTCCACCGCTGACACCTATTTTTGTAAGCTGTTCATGACACATCCACTTGTATTTCACACGTAAACACTTTTTTTAAAGGGAGGCCTGCTCCCTATCTACACCATCTAGAACTAGGCTTTTTATGAAATTCAAGATTGCCCTGCAGTTGGCCCCTAATTTAAATGTAAATGCACACACATACTAATAAGCCGTATTCATTGTTCAGAAGTAGAGATATCTGAACAATAATTGGAAAAAAAGGATATTACAGTGTAGTAGCCCTTCCATACACGTATTGTCATTTAGAGAACACCGAAACACCGGAGAAATAATATAAGCAGCAGTGCTGGTGGCGCCATCTCATGACATTGAAATCAACCAGAGCATGCAAAATCATTATTGCAATGACAGGCTACGACCAACATTGTTGGTGTCGTAAAAGTGTTGGCAGCAACATAAAATCATGAAAGACAGTGGCACCTTTCTCTTCCTGTGAAAAGAGCAGTAGAAAATGCCATGATGTTCTTGATGTTCATGGTTCAGCAAACAAGAGATGTCATTACTATTGCTGCTACTGCCATATATGTCTCCAGTGGTCTGCTATACCGTAAACTGCAATATCTATGCAGAGAGGCTAGTTTTTGCCTACCTACTTTTTTGTTTGAAACCATGCTCAACCGGCACCGCCTACTTCTTTGCCAACCTCAACTGCGCTTCCCTTCACTTGCGCATAATAACGAATAAAGAAATAACTGCAGTTTTTACGTTACCACACTGAAGTGATCGTCCAAAATGTTTTTTTACTACATTCAGTTACTTGCATCATATATAGTTACATACAAGTTACCCGAACTTTGTCTCTGATGTGTAAACACTAGAGCAATTTCGAATCGATAAGAAGAAGCGAAAGAGTTGCAACATCATAAATATGATGGGAAGAAATATTGCAGACACAAGATGTTAACTATGACATAGATATACATTGAAAGGCCCAGATGTTTTCATGTTTCTCAAATCATATTAAGCAGAAAAAAGTGTGTAAAAGTTCCCAATATATAAAAGCTTGTTATGCTTAATTCTAAATAAAACACACAAGTATACAGGGCACTGCACCAGAGGCAGCAGCCATGCCAACGAATGAGAGACACAGGTTACGATGCGACACCACTTAGACAAAACTTATTAGGCAAAAAAGAAAAGAAACAAGCATTGATAATCTCAAGTGTGCTATAACACCGTGGATATAGAAGTATATTTTATTTTTTTCACTGTCAAATAATCACATCTTACCTATTCTATTATTTACCGTAACATGCACAAGAAATGTGCGCTGAAATTTCACAGCGCTCAACTTCCGCGTATTCAGTGGAACTTTCAGCAGAATGTTCAGTGTAATTTTAGGAAGAACTCTGGGTGGTAATTTCAGCGAAAATCTCAGTTGCGATTTCAGCTAAATGTTCAGCACACTTCTAGTGCCAAACTATCACAGTAGGCAGACAAGAATGAAATTGACAACACAAGTGTACGTGTTGTCCGTTTCTTTCTCATTGGTGCTATGAGCCGCATGGCAAAAGTTAGTGTGAATTAAGAAGCCTGTCTCAACATGGTCGAAAAAGCGAAAACAAGAACACTGTAACCCTGTAATCAAACTTCGACATCACCTACACAGCTAGGTTCAAGAAATGCAAGGTCCGGTGAAAACTCGTCCGGTCAGGGATGATCATGGCGCAGTATAATCGGACGCCAACCACACAAATAAAAGTTTAAAGACACAAAAGAGTGAACAAGGCCCTTGTACAGGATCCAGAACATATCTTTTTGCTTCTTTTAAACGTTTATTTCTGTGGTCGGTATCCGTTACAGTGCGCCAAAGCAGCTGCAAGCTCACCATGCGAATTTCCATGGTGTCCTTGCGTTGGGGTGACTTTCTTGGGTTTGGGAGGAACCACAGGTGCTATCTTTTTGCCCCTGAGTGGCGAGTATTGCTGGGGTGTCACGTGGCTGATGTGCAGCCTACTCAACTCCTGGATGACGGAGTCGGGGTGGGCTGTCATGGTTCCCTGCTGTGACCTCGGCAAACTCGTATTCTAAACCCTTCCTGTCCAAGAAACCCTAGCTGAAAGACGAAGGAGAAAAAAAAAGTAATGAAAGAAAAGAATGCACAATGTGCTTGCACTCCAATTAATTTTTTTTTTTTTTTAGCATAGGTTCAGATCACCAAAATAGTCACAATTCTGAACCTACAGCCAACATAACTAGCATCAACAACAATATGAATATTCGGTACAACAGCATTTAAGAACATGTGATGATAATTTGCGTAATTCATTGATGTATTAGTGCCTCGAAAATATACTGTAAACTTAAGAGCTCCATCTTTATGACAAAACAGCAACACGTTAAACAGCCAGACCATTTTTTTTTTAAACATATTTGATGGTTAAAAAATGTCTGCCTGATGTGGTCCTGTAGCCATTTTTAGAGCCAAAGTTTGATGCCGCATTCGTTACAATCTGTGAGCCACATTGTGGTGTGTTTTAATCTTGACTTTAACTACAAGACGGAAAATAAAGTTCCATTTCCATTTTTCTCTTTCCAGTTTGGCCTCTGCACACAATCCTGGTTCTTCATTTGTACCTTGTTGGCATTTACTTTGTGCAGTTAACTGGAGGTATAATCCGGAAGTAGTTATAAGACTCATCACTTCATAGCTCCAATTCTCACAAAGCCTTGCTGAGAAAAAATAAAACCCGTGCATTGCATCGTCACAAGTCAGTGTCAGTTCCCAACTTTACAAGAGAAGTTAGCCTGTACTCCTGTACCTGTACTCCTGCTAGCAACATGTAAGTGTGAGCTGATACACATATGGAAGCTCTAATTCATTCCTCATCATCATCAGCCTATTTATGTCCACTACAGGACAGCGGCCTCTTCCTGCGATCTCCTATTACCCATGTCCTGCGCCAACCGATTCCAACTTGCACCTGCAAATTTCCTAATTTCATAACCCCACCTAGTTTTCTGCAGTCCTCGACTGCACTTCCCTTCTCCTGGCACCCATTCTGTAACCTTATGGTCCACTGGTTATCTAACCTACGCATTACGTGGCCTGCCCAGCTCCCTTTTTTTTCTCTTAATGTCAATTAGAATATCGGATATCCTCGTTTGCTCTCTGATCCATGCGGCTCTCTTCCCGTCTCTTAACAAAACGCCTAATATTTTTCGTTCCATCGCGCTTCACGCAGTCCTTAACTTGTTCTAGAGCTTCTTTGTCAACCTCCAAGTTTCTGCACCATGTAGCACCGGTAGGATTCAGTGATTATACATCTTTCTTTTCAATGATAGCGGCGAGCTCCCTGCCATGTCAGGATCTGGCAATGCCTGCTGTATGCACTCCAACCCATTCTTATATTCTTCTGTAAATTTCCTTCTCACAATCAGGGTCTCCTGTGAGTAATTGGCCTAGATAAACATTCTCCTTCACAGACTCTAGAGTCCGATTGGCGATCCTGAACTCTTGTTGAATATCTATAATTCTAAGTAAAATATAACTTAAGATTACTTTTTTTTCCTTTTTCTTTTTTAAGGGCAGGGGCGAATCCTTAACGTGGAGCCGTCGAGTTGGTTCCTGTGGTGTCGATTTCTTAGAAGCAGCGATGCGTACAACGCCCGCAAGAATGACTAATACCGGCGCGCGGTGAACCACGCCCAGAGGCTTCCGACTGCTTATCCAAAGTTTTATGTTTTATGCATCTGCTGGGGCACGCGACTCCTTGCCTTCCTTTTTAACGCCGCAGGGCTCAGTCTAAGGCCTTTTACAAATCCGACAAACCGTTTCGAGATGTACAGGATCCCAGCAGTGTGCTGAAAATTAATTAAAAAAAAGACCGAACACCTGAAAGCTTGGCACCTGTAGTTACGTGCGCGTCATGCCACACGATCGCGCGCACTCCACTGTTCACGTAATAGAAACCGCCGAGAAGCTACGACCCGATCGACACATGATCACTTCGCGCACCGAGACATTTCCAAACCGAATACTACTACTTTCGCGTCTGGTCCCACAGTTTTGACGAACTTACGGCTTTCCTACCTGCCGCATGGACTCTCTAAAAGTTCTGCAAGATTTTCGTTAACACGGTGCGGTCAGCGGAGCAGGTGTTTGAGAGCGATCGATAACCTCGCCCTTCTGTCAAACGCTCGTAGGCAGACTCCGGGTCAAGAACCGCGGAATCCGAGTTCTCGTGCGCAAAGGAATGTTGCGCGTTTCGCACGGGCTCACCTTTGTTCGTTCAAGCGTGCAGCTTCTGCCGAGACGACGGGCGCTGCCTTCGAGGGCTCGGGAATGTCCTTTGCGAAATCTCGTCGAGAAACGAGACGACTCTTGTTTTTCTCCGCAGAAATGTCGCCCGCTCGGCCGTCGCAGTGTCAAGTGAAGAAGCTCGCAGGTGTGCGCGGAGCCTTTCTCTCCGGCGGATTGCAGCTCGACGAATCAATTTGTTTTTTTTTTTTCCTTCTAGCGATAGCGACCGTCTCCGACGCGCGGGTGTGACGGCGCTGATACGTGAAACTCAGGGAGAGCGAACCACGATCGCGGTGGCAGAGAGCACGAGCATTTTCCGGAGAAAAAAAAGTATGACAGCTATGCGAAACAAAAACAAAAGTATGAAAACGGTAGCAGCACTCCATATAAGGGAAAAACACGGACGGAAAGAGGATTCCGCTCCGCTTCCGGATTCGCAGGTTGTCACGGCCGTTCGTACAGTTACGGTTCATTGAGAGTCACGTATTTCTGCTGCGAACAGAATCTTTCTTGGGTTTTTGTAGAGAAAATAATCACCGTACAAAAGAAATGGTAGAACTTTGGTACTTTCAAGGAGACTGGTAAAGAAAATGTTGAAAAAACAAAGTGCGTAAGAGGCACCGTAATCACATTGCTACGTTCTAAAACCAGCAAAATACAAGTACGCTCGTAACGCCACATAAAAGCAAACATTTTATAGAGTCATAGAAAGATTTGGAAACTGTGTACATTGCCTGTTTACTATTTTTTATTTAAATGCAACTGCGCAACACCGATATCATAACAGACATCCCGGCAACAACAGCGGCTGGGGGCCAAACAAGATGGCGCAGTGCATAGGTAGCGCATGCCGCTCAGGACGCGTTTCCCGACAACTGTTATCGGCCTTCAAAAAGTCTCAGAGACTTCGATTTTCGTCGCGAACGCTTCTTTCCGAGGCGTACTACTGCCGCGATGCGTGGAACAAGCGCACGGAGGACCCGGTGCTACGCGACACGAACGTCGACTCGTACTTCGTCGAGCTCAGCAAGAAGTTCGGCACCAAAACGAAGGCGAGCGCCGTGGACGTCGACATTTACCTGAACAAGGTGACCGGCAAGGACTACGCGGTGGAGTTTGAAACCGTGCTCAACCGGCACCGACGCTCGAGGCAGTCCTGCGACACGCTGCCTTCGACGCACGCCGCCGCGGTGCGCTACTTCCTGGACACAAACCAACACGACGTCCTGATGCGACTGCTCCCAAACCGTCTCGAGTACGGCATATTCCCGGACACCCACACGTTCAACATCCTGATGGACGCCTTCGTGAAGGTGGGCAATCACCGAGACGCCGTCAAGGTCGCCATAGAGATGATGCTGCAGGAGAACACGGGCAACGCCATCAGCCGGCTGCTGGCACTCTACTCCTGCCACAACTACCTGCGCGACCCTAAACCGGAGCCCTGGGACCCGAACGCCAAGATACCCGAGCAGGACGAAGACGACGACGAAGAGATACTCGTGCGCGTGCCCAAAATACCGAACCCGTTCTTCGACGACCACTTCGACCTGAACGAGCCGGACCACCTGATAGGCAAGACGCTCATGCTGTTCTGCGACGGCGTCGACGACCTGCTGCACAGGAGCTACTACCTGATCGGCTGCGGCCTGTACCAAAAGTGGGGCAAGAGCGCAGAGTTTCTCGAAGCTCTGCTCAAACGCACCGGCGATGCAGGGGAGCCACTGACCAGAAGCGCGGTGGAGAGCTTCCGCCAGTCCATGAACAAGGAGGACGGTGGGCTAAAAGCAGACGACGACTTGCGCCAGAAACTCGAGTCCGCGCTGGCTCAGTTGGAGGGTTCGAAACGGTTTTCGGACGCGGACGTTCACGAACTGATGCTGGAAGCGCTGAAACAGCTTCCGGCCCTGGAGCCGGCCGACATCGAGTCGCAGAAGCGCGACTTCGAGCTCTGGCAGGAGCTCAGACACAAGGCGCTGGAAGAGCAGAGGCGCCGCATCGACCGGGAGCAGACGATCGAGGCCATCAGGCTTCGCAAAAAGGAGCTCGGCGAGAAAGAGGAGCTGCTGTACGCGTTCGAGAACTGGGACCGGCTCGAAATGGAGTTGGCCGAGGTGGAGGCCGAGATGAAGGAACTGGCGGCCAAAGAGGACGTCGAGGAAGAGTACATTCCGCCCGACGTTCGGCAGCCTCGCTCAGCGAAATGAGTGAACCGCGTGGTGGCGCCTGGTTGTTGTAGATAAACGGACTTGTAGCTTATTTAAATAAATCGTGGACGACGATCGAGCCTACGTAATAATCGCTGTCGATCGTTTTGCAGCGGGAATACGTTGTTTTGACCAGCCACGTGAGTGGCATTCACACAAAAGCAGCAATCGCCATCCGTCACCTTGTCGAATGCACGGCAAGACTACATGTTCGTTCGACGGCACAGCTACGAGCACTACAGACGAGGGACTATAGCCCCATGGCTGACACGAAATGTAGCACAGCAGATTCGCGCACGGATCGCATTCGAACTCGCGCGGCAACACGAGTTTCAACGGTCACGTGTCGCGCGCAGTTTCCCATTCCTTCGCATCATACTCTAGGCCTCGCCTTTTCAGTTGTAGACGTCCTAAGACGCGTACAAAAGAAAAAAAAAGCATTAATTTCATTTGTAAGTTCATACTTATGCGTCAGAGCCGCTTGACGAGGTGATTGTGGAATGCATAGTACCGCCATGGTACAGCCTTCACCTTGAGAGATTAAACTGAGGATTTTAACTCCCAAAGCTTCTTGAGCAGAACTGGGACGAAAAATGGCGGCTCCAGGTCAATTTGTATACCAGCTGGAACTCGACAAACTTTGATGGCGCGATGTCGTGTGCTTGCGGGCTAGTACAGCGTGCTTTGCAATGCGCCACCAGCCGTGGTTGCTCGGTGGCTATGGTGTTGGGCTGCTAAGCACGAGGTCGCGGGACCGAATCTCGGCCATGGCGGCCGCATTTCGATGGAGGCGGAATGCCAAAACACCCCTGTGCTTCGATTTAGGTGCACGATAAAGAACCCTATAGCTAGGTGGTCAAAATTTCCGGAGCCCCCCACTACGGCGTGCCTCATAATCGGATCGTGGTTCTGGCACGTAAAACCCCAAAATTTTAATTTGCAACGCGCGAATACAGGCGCATTATCAAAAAAAAAAAAAGGCGTGCACTCTAAAAACAGTTGCACCCTTTGGGGTGTATATTCGCCACACAACAATAATCGTCATCTGTCTTGCCCGCATTTCCTTTCTTTAACGCTGCGAGCCCGGTACTTCACTCTTAGGCAAAGTTACACCCTTTGGCTTGCCCCTTCTGCCACACAACCATAATCGTTATCTGCCTTGATACGTTTCCTTTCTTTAACGCTGCGAGCCCGGAACTTTCCAGTAACGAACGGCACGCGCGTTATCAGCACAGAACAGTTTACACCCTTTGGAGTGCCCCTTCTGATAACGCGCGTGCCGTTTGTTACTGGAAAGTTCCGGGCTCGCAGCGTTAAAGAAACGAAACGTATCAAGGCAGATAACGATTATGGTTGTGTGGCAGAAGGGGCAAGCCAAAGGGTGTAACTATGCCTAAGAGTGTTGCAAGTCACGAACGGCATACGCGTCATCAGCATGACCGGGCATTCTCGACAGGAAGGCAACGAGCGCAGCGTTTTCAAGAAAGGAAATGCTATTAGATTCGTCGGACGATCCTACGGCTGTCAAGCAGATGTAGGGGTCGTCGGACTACCTCGCCGCTGCCACCATTTGAAGGAGTCGAAGGTCGTAGAGATGAATTCGGTGAACAGGATTTATTTACATATTAACATATTTTAAGACAAGACATACATCGGCAGTCTAGCGCGACTCCCATATGGAGCCCGCAAGATTAACATTCAGCAAACAGCATTCGAGCACACAGCTCACTACTACATTTTGAGCATAACAACGAGCACTCAGCTCCCAACGACGAGCACGACACGAGCACGCTCTAGCAGCCGGCAAACGCTGCTTATAAGCTCTCTGCTTGACGTCATAGTTCGACGTCATCGTTCAGCGTGGACGGAATCCAAGTGGTCGGGAATGTTCGTCCAATCATTGTAAACTTGCCGCCGCCCCGCAGTACGGCCGACACACACCAAGGCACACAAGTTCGAGTGCCCACACGCTCCGGAGTCGACGACCGAGGGCTTCGTAGAACTGTGCTCCGTGTCGGGTGGCGCGGCGGAGTACCACATTCCTGAGCTGACCGCGCGCCACGTGGCTGCCGGTCATCCGCAGTTCTCGGAAGGGCGCCTCGTCTGGTGGGCTTGGAACACGTGCAGCGGGCCGAGAGCTGGCACGTTGCCACCCCGTACGGCCATTCCTAACAATGCGGACAAGCCAGGTGACGATTTTCGTTGTGCACCCTTAGAAAAATATACACCCTTTGGGGCTTATCTTGTCCCACAACAATAATCGTTATCTGTCTTGCCCGAGTTTCCTTTCTTGAAAGCTCGGCGCTCGCTACTTTCCTTTCGAGAAGCTGCGTCACACTAATAACGCGCATGCCGTTCGTGACTGGGAAGTACCGGGCTCGCAGCGTTAAAGAAAGGAAACGCGGGCAAGACAGATGACGATTGTTGTGGGACAAGATACGCCCCAAAGGGTGTAAATATTTCTAATGCTATCTTCGGCTGGTCGCTTCCATCCCCCGGAGCAGAGTCGGGCAGATCCGGCGTTCCCCGAGCTCAGAGGTAGAGGACGAGCGCGCAAGCCAAACGTGCGACTCGCTCTCGGAGGAGGCAATGGCAGATGCTAAACCACGTGACTACTACCAACGTCCGATGTTTCGCTTATCGAAAGCTCCCGGCGCTGCCGGGAAAACCGGCGGACGCGCCGGCGGGACGAGCGTTCGTCGCAGTGGCCTAGGTTGCCTAGGTTACGGTGGGCCGTCGCCAACAGCAGCAACGCGGCTCTGCGATGACGTTTCAATTTCGACGACTGCTCCGACGACAGGGCTCGGAGCGCCTCAGAGCGCTCGAAGGTGGAGGAGAGCAATCGAGAAGAACCAGCCGAACGCAGTGCGGGCACCCTCTTTCAACCAGCCGAAGACAACGCCGCTCGCGAGAGCGCTCCAGAGCGCTCGGAAACGACCAGTCGAAGATGGCATAAGAGTGTAGAGTGCGCTCTAAAGTTTACACCCTTCGAGGTGTATATTTGCCACATGCACTCATAAAACGGTTGCACCCTTTGGGGTGTATTTTTGTCCCACAACGATAATCGTCATCTGCCTTGCTTGCGTTTCCTTTCCTGAAAACTCGGCGCTCGCTACTTTCCTGTCGAGAATGCTGCGTCACACTGATAAGGCGCATGTCGTTCGTGACTGGAAAGTACCGGGCACGCAGCGTTAAAGAAAGGAAACGCGGGCAGCACGGATGACGATTATTGTTGTGGGACAAGATACGCCCCAAAGGGTGTAAATTTTTCTAAGAGTGTGCAGAACGATAATCGTCATCTGTCTCGTCCGCATTTCCACTGAAATGTTTACACGTGTTGGGGTGTATATTTGCCACACAACGATAATCTTCATCTGTCTTGTCCCTATATATCCTTTCTTGAAAACGCTGCGCTCGTTACTTTGCTGTCGAGAATGCTCGGTCATGCTGATAACGCGCGTGCCATTCGTGACTTAGAAGTTAGAACATTGCTTGGGAGTACCGGGCTCGCAGCGTTGAAGAAAGAAAATGCGGACAAGACAGACGGCGTTTATTGTGGCAAGATACGACTCAAAGTGTGTGAACTATTCTTAGTGTGCGAGCAAAACCTCGGTGCACGCGCCTCATATAATTGATCTGGCTCGATCGCGTTTGTTTATCATACTTCCTGTTTGTTTCTCTATCAGCTGCTTGTTGAGCAGTTGTCTATAGAGTGTCTGACGATAAGATGGAGAGTCTTCGGATTTGGTGACACACGGATCTGCACATACCACACAGCGAAGAACACGAGCGAAAGCTTTACAGAGCTATAATAATTGCGATCTACTCAGTCTGAGATGCGTCACAAAGGCTCCGCCGCACGATAAAAAAGGCAGGGCCCCGTCAGTCGACTTCGGGTCGCGCGTCAAACGCCCCGTCCGGGCTCCTGTGGTCCCGTCCTAGAGAGATAGCAAGATGCGAGGAAAAAAAGTTCGTATTACCATCCCGACTCGATAAGCTAGGGAGGAGAAGCGCGAAAATGCGCCTCGGAGGGGCCGCCATCTCCAAGACAAGCGAGGGGTTGCTGTAGCGGTCGTCTGACTGGTCTGCTGCTGTCTGTGCCCCGAGGCAGCTCGTGGAGAGCAGACGGCACAAACAAGTCCGCCGTTCGCTTTCGCGCTGGTCGCGCGTTTTCGACACTCGACCGTCCGTCAGCGACGTGTGCAACTATGGCCACGGAAAACGACAAGGCGGTCCTCGAGGCCGTTTTCAACCCGCTGTTCTCGGAGTTAGGATTTTCGACCGAAGCGGAGGAAGACGAAGCGAGCAGCGGAGGTGCCGGTCAAGGTCAGTGCGTGCGCGTCGCGAGAACGTCCATACAATCGCGCATCTGGCACGACGCCGCATATGTGTACCGTCTCTCTCGCTTCGTACGATGCAAGATGGGCACATTCGCTACAGCTCTTCTTTGTAACGTTGAAGCGCCGTCATAGAATAAAGAACGCCGTCATGTGTTCGAGTACCCACGCGTACAGACCCGGTCCATTGCTAAAAAACGTAGAGCACGTTTTCGTGTTTTCTCCCTCTTAGTACACCGCACTAAACCTATTGCGTCACATGCGTATTCATGCGCAGTTTCGCAGCACATATCTATAGGGATCTGCAGGGCAGACGGCTAGACTTTTCGAATTATGGCGTCGCATGCATGAATTACGGTGCCTGGATGTATTACATGCGACGTTCAACAGCCATTCTCCAAATCAGGCTTGTATCTGCGAGTGCAAATGTATGTAAAGCGGACAGGAACACGGCCTCGCGCCAATTTACACATAACCGTGGAGACGAGAGTTTAACGCAATGAAATCCTACGGCTATAGATGGTGGTCAGCTTTTCGTAGGAACGGCAGACCTTCCGGGGAGCTCTGCGGTATCCCGTCGTTGGCGGTGTGGAGGGCTGAACGTGACGCAACTGCGTCAATTACTCATCGATTAAATTTGTTTGTCTCGCTATGAGCTCACCGAAATGGACAGCTGGCTCCGCTTAGTGGACACTTAGAACAGTCCCCCACGTGCGCATTATGTTCGAGTCGGAGGCAGTTACGAAACTTTGAAATTGGAATGGACGGAGCAGGGTCCCCAATTTCTTATTTCTAATGGACTCAAGCGATGCATCGATGTCCTTACTTTGGCATACGGACACACCATGTCAGTGCAATATGCCGAAATCCAGGAGTGCAGAGTTTTGGACTAGTTGGTCGCACATCCTGTCGTCTTTCATGTTCCTGTCAATACAGCGCTATGACTTCAATTGATGCACTATGCCGATCTTACATATAAATGCGAATGACAATAAGTTACCGTAGATATTGCATATATGCCTTACAACATAACGCTCGCAATTGGGCACGTGCAGCTTGGGTTTCCTCTCGGGAAAGTAACGTTGTGCCGGTGATGTTGGCAGGAAGGCATTGAAAATATATGTTTAGTCTGGCAAAAATGTGCACCTAAGAAAGCCTAGGCTTATCCTTACTCACGGGTATTACTCCCATTAGAGTGTCACTTCTTATCTCATGGAGAGCTATCATCGACTTCCTTATTGTGGCGATACCGACTGCACTCTTAGAAAAATTTGCAGCCTTTGGGGCTTATCTTGTCCCACTACAATAATCGTCATCCGTGCTGCCCGCGTTTCCTTTAACGCTGCGAGCCCGGTACTTTCCAGTAACGAACGGCATGCACGTTATCAGCATGACAGCATTCCCGACAGGAAAGTAGCGGGCGCGGCGTTTTCAAGAACGGAAACGCAAGCAAGGCAGATGACGATTATCGTTGTGTGGCAGATATACACCCCGAAGGGTGTACCTTTGTCTGTATACACTCTTAGCAAAATTTACACCCTTTGGGGTGTATCTTGTCCCACAACAAAAATCACCATCTGTCTTGCCCGCGTTTCCTTTCTTTAACGCTGCGAGCCCGGTACTTCCCAGTCACGAACGGCATGCGCGTTATCCGTGTGACGCAGCATTCTCGACAGGAAAGTAGCGAGCGCCGAGTTTTCAAGAAAGGAAACGCCAGCAAGGCAGATGACGATTATCGTTGTGGGACAAATACACACTTCAAAGGGTGCAACCGTTTTAAGAGTGTACGCACTCTTCGAATGATTTACACCCTTTGGCGCGTATCTTGTCCCACAACAATAATCGTCATCCGTGCTGCCCGCGTTTGCGAGCCCGGTACTTCCCAGTCACGAACGGCATGCGCCATATCAGTGTGACGCAGCATTCTCGACAGGAAAGTAGCGAGCGCCGAGTTTTCAGGAAAGGAAACGCAAGCAAGGCAGATGACGCGCGCGTTTATTGTTGTGGGACAAATATACACCCCAAAGGGTGCAACCGTTTTAAGAGTGCACTCTTAAAGCGGTTGCACCCTTTGGGGTGTATATTTGTCCCACGATAATCGTCATCTGCCTTGCTTGCGTTTCCTTTCTTGAAACTCGGCGCTCGCTACTTTCCTGTCGAGAATGCTGCGTCACACTGATAACGCACATGCCGTTCGTGACTGGGAAGTACCGGTCTCGCAGCGTTGGGCAAGACAGATGACGATTATTGTTGTGGGACAAGATACGCCCCAAAGGGTGTAAATTTTGCTAAGAGTGTAAGCAGCGAGCGCCGAGTTTTCAAGAGGCGAAACGCAAGCAAGACGGATACAAATGTTGAGGACAAAATGAACCTCAAGCGGTGCAAACTTCACGCGCTAGCGCTGTGTCCCTTTAGGGCTTATCTTGTCCACAACAATCGTCATACCTGCCTTGCTTGCGTTTCCGTTTTTGAAAACTCTGCACTCGCTACTTACTGTCGAAAATGCTTTGTCACGACGGCTACGCGCATGCCGTCCGTGACCCGAAAGTATTGAGCGCGCACCATTAAAGAAAGGAAAGGCGCCCAAGACAGATGCCAATTATCGTCGAGTCACAGGGTAATTTTTGTACCCAAAGGGTACAAAAAATTATAAGAGTGTGTTTGGAGACTGCGCCCCAACGGTTATAAACATTTTTTGCAGTACAGGTGTTAGGCACACACTCAAAATTTTTACACCCTTTGGGGCTCATTTTGTCCACAACGATGCAACGATCTGCCTTGCTTGCGTTTCCTTTCTTGAAAACTGCGCGCTCGCTACTTTCCTGTCGAGAATGCTGTGTTATGCTGATAACGTTCAAGCCGTTTCTTACTTGGAGGTACCGGGCTCGCAGCGTTAGAGAAGGCATGCGGGCAAGACAGGTTACGATTATCTCTGTGGGAGAAGATGCGACCCAAAGGATGTAAATTTTTTTGTAGAGTGTGTATACACGCCGCAACATGCATGGCCTGTGTACAAGAAAGGTTTGCACTCTTTGAGGATTATTTATTGTGTCTGTGTATCGGCCGTCCTCACTGGGCAACACTGCCGCACTGCAGAGAGAAAACTTCCAAGCTCAACACGGCAGCCACACACTTCGCTACAACCAACTTGTTTTAATCATGATGATGATGACTTCTACAAAAATGGCACAAACCCACTGAGGGCACAGGCCGGGTGGTATTGCAAAAAGAAAAGAAAAAAAAAATGTAAACACTTTCTTGCCTACCTCACTGCGGTTTGGCGTGGATCGCCGTTGGCTAGCGTCTGTCCGTGTTGGAAATACGATCGCTTTAAAGGTTTCTCATGATGTTTCTTAAAACGTGCCATTTGAAAGCCCTCTGGAATTTCAGATGATGGGACACCAAACCAGGTGAAAACACTGGAGGTCGAAGGTGTGCAAGCTGCTGAGGAGGGCCACATTGATCATGCCATCGACATCTTTGGTGAGGTGATCCGTCTAGCACCCAACAGGGCCTCCGGCTACAACAACAGGGCGCAGGCACTGCGCATCAAGGGCGACGTTGACCGTGAGTCAGCTATATACATGTCACACCGCACAAGAGAGAATATATATATCAAAAAAATAGTTTACACCATCTGGGGCCTATCTTGTCCCCTCCCACACTCCACCAAACATTAATCTGTCTTGCTTATGTTTCCGTTTTTGAAAACTTTGTGTTCACTGCTTTCCCGTCAAATATGCTATATACTTCACGCTGATAATGCACACATTTAAAAAAGTTTGCATTCTTTGGGCCTCATCTTGCCCCATGATAATCTTGGTACTTTCCTTTCGAGCATGCTATGTTACGCTGATAACGCGCATGCTGTTCGTGACTTGGAAGTACCTGGTTTGCAGTGTAAAGAAAGGAAATGCAGGCAAGATAGCTGACGATTGTTGTGGTACAAGATAAGCCCCAAAGAGTGCAAAGCTTTCTTAAGGGTGCACAAGCCGTTCCTGACCTGGAAGGGCTGAGCACGCATCGTTAAAGGAAGGAAATTAAGGCACGCAAGACAGATGAAGATTACTGTTTGGGGACAAAATATGACCCAAAGGGGTGTAAACGTTTCTAAGAGTGCACTTCCTGCTGCACTGTGGGAAAAGTTTGCACCCTTTGGGGCTTATTTTGTCCCACAACTAATATCATCATCTATTAATCAAGGGAAAATGAGACACCCACCCAATCGTAGCAACTGCTACAAAGGAAACCCATATGGATTTTTCGAAACAAAAGCCTCGTAGTTGAAGAAAAATTCATCCTGGTCTGAAACTCGAACCTGGAGCCACCGCCTAACCAGGCGGTTAGCAGATGGCAGGGTGAAGTCAAATTTGTCAACTCGAAGCAAAGCCAAGAGTTTGACGTAATAGCTCTATGGAAATCCACAAGGTGGAGGAACCTTGCGAGTTTCCACAGAACTATTACGTCAAACTATCATCATCTATCTTGCGTGCCTTCCTTTAATGCTGCGCATCGGGTACTTCCAGGTCACGAACAGCATCTGCATTATCAGCATGACATGGCATTCTTGACAGAGAAGTGGCGAGCACAGAGTTTTTAAGAAAAGAAATGCAAGCAAAGCAAATGATTATTGTTGTTGTGGGACAAGATAAGCCTCAAAGGGTGCCAACTTTTTCAAGAGTGTGCACTTCTGAATTTGTACTCTCTTTAGAGTGTACTTTTCTGCCCTGTCTCTTCTTCACTATTATGGGCGTTTCTGGCGGATGCTGGGTGCTTTCCTCACAGAAAAGTACAGAACTACTATGGCCTGGCACACAGAGTCCACAAGAAAGACGATAGTAAGGCACAAAGTTGCACTCTTGAAAATCTGTACACTTTAAAACTTTTGCCACACAGAAATAGTCACGAACCTTGTGTGCACATAGTCACGAACTTTGTCAGTGTCCCGTAAAATTTGTAAGAGGAAAGCACCAAGCACACGGCAGTTCCTTTTCTTGTCGTTCATAGTGTGCCGTTCAAGTTGCACGACATAACTGCAACCCAGAGGGTGTAGCTTTTAAGAGGGTACACCCAAACAGTGCAACCTTCTTAGGAACGTGAGTGAGGTGACAGAGTGCTTAGTTCAGTGTTGTTACAGTCCCGTCTGTTTAAAGCTCCTGCAGAGAAGTCATCTGATTCATAACACAACACTACCACAAAGGTGCACAGCCCTACGATCCAAGTGGCCAGCCTATCAATGGAGCAATTGCCTCGTTCCACGTGTCCGCTCTCAGTTTAGCATTTTCGTGTAATCGCAGTTGCGTTGTGCCATAGCAATAGAGTGAGGCGTGCTGTATAAGGACTGCAGGAACACTGTTAAAATACGCTTTAAATTTCAGTTACCCAATGACTTGGGTTATTTCCCAAGTCCCCTGCAGCTTGCAGCAGTTTGTTCTTTGTTGTTTCTAATTGTTCTAACTGAACACAAATGCAAACACACTGGTAATCCTTTAGTGGTGCCTGAATGTTGAAGCCCTCTGCTTGCTCTTCTAATGTTGTCCTCTTATTGCCATGGTGAGACCTTGCTGCACCAATTCACTTGCACACTCTGGTGACATTCCAATGAGAGGCCAGCAGCAGAAATACATTTCTCGAGGTCAATTTGTGAGGATGGTAACGCTTGCTGAAAAGTTTGCAGCCACATACGACGCCCAGTGGTGATATTGCGATATACTCAATAGGCAATCCTGAAGAGCCAGACTGTGCTCTATTGTGGTAGTCATTAATATGACTAAGCAAAGCGAAGTCCTTCGTAATTCGCCCACATTATACCATTTGACCAAAATTAAGTTTTTTTACATTTTAACTCCATGTGCAATATTTGATGCAACTACACGTGCAATAGTCTAGCATTCATGGAGAGAACAAGTAAAGATACTTTGCATTTTAAATAAAGCATTAAATGGCACCAATTCGAGTTTTAATTAAGCTATGCCTCTTGCTTGAGTGCATAAATAATTCGTAAAAGAAGGCAGAAAAGAGCATCTTTGCATGACAACTTAACTTTATTATTTTTCTGTTATTCACATGTGCAGGTGCTCTAGAAGACCTGAACAATGCCATCAACCTTGGCCAGGGGAACAAACATGCAGCCGCACAGGCCCTATGTCAACGTGGACTCATCTACCGGCTGAGGGAGCAGGACCAAGAGGCTCAGGCAGACTTCAAGGAGGCTGCCAAACTGGGAAGCCAGTTCGCCAAGAACCAGCTGGTCCAGATGAACCCATATGCAGCTCTGTGCAACCGCATGCTAGGCCAGATGTTTGCAAAGCTCAGGCAGGGAGAGGATGACACCAGATAATGAGCCACCATGTGGGTGGTCCTTATACAATGCGATCACAGAACTTTTTTTGCTGAGGAGAATGGCTCCTGTAAGGCTGAGCTTTGTTGACTAATCATGTCAGAATTGTCCCCCTCTAACTGCTTGTAAAGAAAAAGAAAAAAAGAAAGAAGTATAGGGTTCGCTTTTAGAGACTAGTGTTTGCTCCATGTCACACTTTGCAAATGACTACACATTGAGCTGAAACATATCATTGGATGAGATATGTCACCTCTTACAGTACCTGACATTGTGCCATGGCCCTGTTTATAGCTGTTACCAGGCAAGACTCTGTCATCACATGGTATCCAAACAGCACTTTAGTATAATTACTCCAAACGCTTCCACAAAGTTTTTGTGTTCTAGGCTTGCCTGAACAGGACTGCAATGTAAGCAAGTACTCGCAGACAGATTTCTGTGGCTATGAAGAGAAAGCTACGGGGGGAGGAGCTTCTGCACATGCGTTACCGCGCCGAGTAGTCTGCCAGCGTTTGACAGTGCTTTTGATTGCTCGGAACAGACGGTGAATCGACGCAGCTTCCTTGTGCGACGGTTTCACATTTGCCCAGACGCGGAAGGGAAACCCGCAAAATAAGTAAAGTTTTACATTCAGTGGTGTGTTTTGCCTTATTTGACTGTTGCTATTAAGGTGTTAATGTTTTCTCTTCCCCAGTGTAAACTAACGTGAATGAAAACGCGGGACTCATTTCAGAAGCACTTTCACTTGTGCATGCCTTGCCTCCGTAGCTTTCTCTTCATTGCTGCAGAAAGTTGTCGGTGAGTATAGGTATGCATATAATAACTGCAGGTGGAAGAGATCAGAAAGAGAGGTGTGAATGAAAAGGCTATTTTGTGTTAATAAAGTTGTGTTTTTATTAACAGTATTTGTCACAATGCCTGGTCTTTCTTTGAACGTCAATCAGGCTGTTTCTTCAAGGTTACAAAGAGCAATCTTTGAAAAGAGCACTTGTGGTTGCTCCCAACTCGCGTTTTCCCCGATGTTGTTTTCCCCACATGGCTCTCATGTCTCCTGTAATCTGGCTTCTCTGCATAGCTAAGCGCCGGCTGCGGGTGGCAGAATAGTATGAGAGATGGAGCGAGTGTTGTGCTGCTAACGTCACCTAATGGCAGGGTTACTCAGGCATAAAAGGGCCTGTTCTCTTTTGGCTTGGGGTCGGCAAGCTGCACGGGCTTCTCGCGCACTCGCCCACCATTTGATGAACTGTCCTGCGAAAGGCTTAGGAGCAGGACACCAGAATGGGTGAACACGATCATTCAGCATGGGGGCGAACATGTTCACTCACTATCCGGTCGCAGTGAGTCCGATGTCCTCCATTTGTTGTGTGCCCAACGGCATGTTCTATGGGTAGTAATTTGGCTAGCAGGCATTAGTGCTTGAAAGGTGCAATAAATGCCCGTTGGATTGTTTGCACTACTGTGTTGTCATTCCTTTGTCCCAAGAGCATGTTTGAGATCCCACACAGTTCACACAACACTGCCAGCACTAAACTATTAAACTTTATTTCAGCGAGACAGAAATCACACATGAAAGAATAACAAAAATAAAAAGGGATGTTTCCTTTAAGTTGGCAGATTGAAAGACCTGCATATTTGCACTAATGTGAGACACTAATCTCCAAAGTCTTTTGAGACGGTGTTCCATCATAGGGATGTGCAACACTACTGTACAGAATGCCCGTTCACGTTATAATCAACCAGCTTTCGCCTACTCATGACATGTGCAGTTGTCGAGAATATGCTTTGGAGGTGTCTTTACTGTTGAGTTGAAAGACATAGCTGCATTGGGGTTTCCACAAGCTTAGTTATGTTATCACATTTATGAGCAACTTTTTCAATTTACTTTGGTGATTAGCTTCGTTGGCACAGTGACTTGCCTTGGATGTCGAAGGCTGTTTGGACAATTTCTTATTTAGCAATGAGGCACATTAAACAGATCTTTCACTTGCTAGGACAAAGTAATGCATCTTGAAGGTAAAAGACTATGTTCACTCTATGGGACTTCCAGTAACAACTGCAAACTTACTGAAAGTTGTTTTGCAATGTGTTTGTCATTTGCAGTGCATGTAGTATACAACACAAAAGCTGGTGCATTAGAGATCCTTTGCAGTTAGTATAATGTTGAGATGGATATAATGTTGAGATGTTGAGATGTTGCTTCATGGAAAATGAAAACCTTCAATACATGCATTACACTACACTGAATGCTTGAGATAACCATAATCACAAAGGAGTCACAAATGTTACGCTTGTCACTGTAAATGATGCGAAGCAAGTACTCACATCTGAGCGTTTGACAAAGTGACTATCACTGCTTGTGCCAGCACCAAAGTTACAAGATTTTAAATAAAGCAGTATGTGATAATGTTCTGTGAATGAATGGCAATGACCTTATGCCTAGCTTACTATGCTCAAAAAATTTTATGCTCTTTAGGGAGTAATTTTGCCACACAGTATTACTGTTACAGCAGCTAAAAGCTCAAAATTGAGTTTGCTACATATGTCCACCTGCCCATCTTTTCCATTATGCCATTATCATCACGGCATCATCGTCAGATCAGCTCCTCATTCCTCAGTATTATCCCCATTTCCGCGTTATATTACTGCTCCACAAAGAAAGCAGACGACATAAAGCATGGGGGTACTTGTATATCTCCACAGCCTAGCAGCAGCCACAGTTCATGTGTTGCAGTTTACATCGAACGCGATAGCACATAAAAAAAGAGAGAAAGAGACAGGGTGGATGAAAATGACCTTACATGGGGCAAAATTACACCCAAAGAGTGTAAAATTTTTTAACGTCCGGGGCATGCATACTTGCTTGACAGCGACATCTTCAGGCACAGAAAGTGCAAAGTGCATGATGCTTCAGAGCTTGGGCACCCGGTGTGGAAGTCAGCTTGGTTTTGACCTCTTTGTTGCTTGTTCTAGATAAGACAAAAAAAGAATGTTGTGTTCCAAGACGCTGGGCTGTTTTATGGGCATGCATAATGAATGCTATTTCTAATTGTTATTTTTCGAAGTTATCGAGGAGAAATGAGACTGTCACAAATGTAGCCGCCAACTCACCATCTCCTTCACCATCTTCGCTGCCTTCCCTGCTGTGTTTCGTGTTGGGAGTCCTCTCTTCATTTCCAGTGCCTGGACTGCATAAAAGAAAGTAGGGGAGGACTATCCTTGAGGACTTGCAGCTGATAATGTATGTTAACTACAGACTAAGCTCAAAAGCTATGTGTGCACTTCCCCACATCTTGTAGTTGAAGTTCAGTGTTTGACTACACAACGTATACGATGTAAAATTTTATGAACTTCCTTGAAAGCTTTGTCTCCTTTTGCATGCCCAGTGCATTTTACTTGTGCAGTTTGTGATGTAGTAGATGGAAAATAAAAGAACTTAAGCACACCAGAAAAGGTAGGCTGCAAGCATAAAGGGGGTGTATATTGTAAGCTTGAAGATGATGCTGATTAATGAGTTTAGTGTTTCAAGGTAACACAGGGTCCTTGAGATACATTGTGCTGGAGAACTCTCAATGAGCTCTGGCCACCTATGGTTCTGGAATGTACACTCAATACTACACGGTAAATGAGTATTTTTGTATTCACCCCCTCCAGAAAGCGGCTGTAGAGGCTGGCAATCGAACCTGCAATCTCATACCCAGCAGCACAATACCATAGCCACTGAGCCATCATGAAAGCTATTGTGAACGCTATCACGAAGCCATTAGGAAGGCTTCGAAAAGGCTTGAGAAAACAGAAGTGTAAGCTCTTCGTAAGGCCAAGCAAGACAACGGGCAATATCTCCTACGCCCCCTTAGAGATGAAATCGTCATTTTATAGAATAACAAGTAATGGTTGCTGGCAAATGCTCCATTGACAATGCTCCATTGTGCCAGTGGCAAGTCACAAAGCTGCTAAGCTTTCCCAAATCAATAAACCAATTAAGATATTTATGATAATTGATGACATGACATGCACAGTTACGTTTGTGTCCCTTTAACTACCCCAATAAACGTGGAACTGTGCTGAGTCACCTGCATTTCTAAATCATACTTGTGTTTTATGGGAGATGCCACAAGGAATGCCACTGCTCCTCACCTACAAGCACAGATGCACTTTTGCATAATGAAGGGTAGGTGCATTTCTTGCTGCATTTCAAGCAGTGCCTTTTCCTGGCTGCCTTCAATATTAGAGTCGTGCCCAAATGCACCTCCAGAACCACAGAAATTGTTGCATGACTGACTCTTCACCGTTGGCTTACCCAAGTGACGAATCATCGGCATCGCTCTGGCTGCTCTGCGAGAAAGCTTTAATGAGCTCGATGGCTTCTTGAGCCTCTCTCTTCTCCACTAGTAACCTTCCACAGGTGTCCATCACAGTTTCCACAAAAGTTCCACTGAACAGAGCAGGGTCCACGGATTCCATCGGCAGGTCCGCGAGTACCTGTTAAAAATCAAAGCAGCTCTTAGCAGAAGCAGCTGAAAGCAAGGACACAAATCACCAAGAAAATAACTTTAGCAAAAGCTGATCAACAGTGGTTGAATGCTTGTCTCAGGTTTGAGCCAAAGTTTCGACAAGGGGACTCAGTCGTTCAATGAATGGGAGTCTTGTTTGGATTTATGGCCAGGTGTGGTGTACTCTCTGCATAGAGTCTCTCCCCCAACTACAAACATTGTCACATCAGCATTCTTGGCTTCATGAACAAGCAGAATGAGCAACAACAAAAAAGAAAAGTTCAAAAGACTAAAAATGCACTACTCTAATCGTCAGAACAGAAAGACAAACTGAAGAACAAGGTGTGTATGGTAGCGCGATTAAAACACAGGACAAAAGAAGACACACAGGGACACACACAGCGCTAAGATTAGCGCTGTATGTGCCCCTGTGTGTCTTCTTTTGTCCCGTCTTTTAATCGCGCTACCGTACACCCCTTGAAGATGCATTACCAACAAGCCCACATTGCAACCCTCGTGAAGAACAAGAACAACTTTACACATTATGCAAGACCAATGATGGCTGCCTTCCATGCTTTCCAATTAAATTGGACACGAGTTGTGAATAGAGGTCTTCCAAGCTTTTGTGTCCTCATTATTTGGACAGCTCAAAAGACTAGCTTAAATCATGGTATGGTCTAACTTGGTATGGTGAAGGTGCGAGTTCCCAAACTCAGCTATGGCCTACAAGAAAGACACTGGGACCCTAAACAGCCAAGGTTTAATCTGTCTCCAGTCAAGCCAGGCTAGCCCTGATAGCCGTTTTGTGTTTTGTTTTGCTTTATTCACTAGGGTTGCAATGCGGCATAATGTCAGTATGAAACTAAACATAAGCATGCAGGCCCGTTTCATAGAGATACTGCAACAGTGACTAATAAGATGTGCTGTATATAATCCATCATTCATAGTCTTCAGACTGAGCACTGTTCTTGCACCACAGGCAGTTCACAGAGCAGCCAGTGTGAGGGGCCTCACGGCATTTGCCAATAATGCACATGTCTTTAGTTCGTTACGGTAGGGCTTGGACACACCACTATGGAGCTCAAAATTTTAGAAAACTGGTTTTACCAGGGGCATGACCATCACCGTGTCAAGCGCCAGAGCAGGTTAGCATTAACGACAGCGACTCAAAATATTGAAAGTAAGTTTGCAAGTTGGCTGTCAGTGGTAGAATATATTTCACAGCAGTTGCACCATGGTACAAGGTACCTGTGGGCAGCACCTCGTGAATTATCGGCACCACGCCCAACCTATGCAGGGGGAAGAGAGTGGCAAGCAAAAATAGGCATGGACGGACGGGCAGATGGAGGTGTGGGCCTTAAATGAATAAATGTGGCATAATTTTCGGGGGAATCCGCAAGCATAGCAGAAAGGCAGAGGTCATGACCACATACCTCAAGCTGATCTTCTGTAAAAAGTGCTAGTTTCCCCGCGTCCATCTCCAAGTGTCTAAGAAGAACGAGTGGATCCAAGCATTCACTGCTGAAGATGCAGGAGTTTTCTTTACTAGCGTCTACAACATCGCAACCTGAAAACAAATGAGCAAATGCACATTAAAGATATTTCAATTAAAGTATCAATGAAGATGAAAGCATTGTTGACTAGTGTTCTCGACTACTATTGTCCCACAACTGAAACGTTCAACGTGCTTCACATCTGCTGCATGCAATGTGCGACAGCACTTCTGGACCAACTAAGAACTTGCAGTGCCTGCTGTGCTAACATTGACATGTTTACTTTCCTGAGCTATTCTGTCATGTGGGCCAAGCCACACGAGGCCAATATTTTGCTACACCTTCGCAGTTAACCCTCAATTGTGTTGTAAATCCCAAATTTACACCAGGGCTATCAAACATCACAGTGGGAGGTGGTTACAGATTACTAATTTTGTCCGACTGTAATGTGCTTAAACATTTGTGGTGAGGCATAATGACAAGATACTAGAAAAGGACAATTCAAGATAAGGTACAGAATCGCATAGCATGCTACGCAACTACGTGCTTCAAATTATCAATTTGCCCCTTCGTAAACTTCCACGCTAACAGATAAAACGGCCTGACGGGAGCACTTTATGAGAAACGACTACACATTATATTCGGCTGTCCGGAAGCACACCGAGAACTTCATACTCCATGACAATTAGTATATACTGTTTTTTTTTCTTCCGACTTGAGCGTCTTGTCTTACCTCATTACCCAGGAACAATGTGAGCATGAGGCTGTTGTTGCCAAATATAGGGCCATGTCCTAAATGTGCAGACTTTTTGACAACATACCTCGTAGGGAATGCCCTGCCACCTTTTCTGCAAGGCATAGAGACCTTCAACAAATCCAGACATTACTGACACCCAGAATGTTCTCAACATACTACCTAAGATTAATCTCATCGCTAGCATTTGATTTTCAGGTGCTCCTGTTCACCTTACGACTCCAATTATCTCTTTTATTTTTTTTTGTTATACTAGATGTGCCAGTTTTGCACAGTCGCAGTGCTGAAGCTCATCTTTCAAATACGCCATGCACAGTTAAAATTTATTTCACTGTGTGAAACCTCAATGATGTTCTCTCCTTAGCATATTGTAATGAAGACAAGAAAGTAATGGCTCTAGAGTACCAACGCTGCAATATTTTAGCCATTTACGTTCCATTATTCAGGATGTAGAGACGGGCGTAGGGAACTGTGGTTAATATAAGAAATGTGCATATATATCAAGTGGTTGTAAAATATGGTCGATGGTGCTGTGCAGAAATTCATACTCTTTGACCAATGTCATCTAGTTAACATCACAGGTGATCATACACAAGGCTTGATTATCATATGCGACACTTTCGTAGTTCTAACCGAGCACATTCAAGTCCCATATCTGAATATGCGTGCGTTCCCAACTTATCTTTCAAAGCCAAGTCTTCTTTCTGTGGCGAAAAAACTTAAAATGTTCCCTATGTTGGCCAAGCATCTTCCAAAGAAAAATTTACAGCTGATCATGGGGATAAACACATAAAGTTAAAGATAATTGATATGTTTATACAGATTCTTTTTCCCTTTCTTTACAATATTATATTTTTTGTATGCTTGGATTAGACAATAATGACTTGGGATCCAGGACACCCATGTCTATCAATGCTAAGCAATGTTTAAAGAGCCCACAATTGACCAATGTGAGCAACATAGTCCTCGAGAGTTAGGCACAGTCTGTACCATGGCAATATTAGAAAGACTGATTTATAAGCATTACCATTAATGTGAAACCAGAATATTAGAGATCGGACTGACACTGTGCTCAGCAAAAGCTTGTAGAACATTTCACTTAGCTTAAGGCATGATTAGTTGAATATTAACAACAATATACTTAGCTTGGGCACAGCAACACAATGTTCCTGTCCATAATGAACACAATGTGTGAACACAGCATCAAAGGTGCTGCTATCTGTGCTGCTGTTGCCATGTGTATCTTAGTATTACTGTAATGGAGATTCTAACTTGGGAAAGTCAAAATTTTAGTAGTTTGTTAAAATTACTTTTTAAGTCAAATTTTGCCCACCCTGCTGTTTTTAACACATCTCAGTGATGACCAGTATAAACAAGGATCTCAGCTAACAAAAAAAATCACTTCTGATGATGGAGATTCTCAAGGTGTCTTATGGCCAATAAAAACTCTAATAAAAGCTCCTTGCCTTGTATAACACATTCATTTATCTGTTAATATATTCAATTATTATTTTAAACTATCAGACGACTGCTCTCATTGGCTGTATCTCTGTGTTCTATTTCCTTTGGTATTTGTAATGAGAAGGATGCATGAACATCTTGTTTGCAAAATAAATGCATATCTATTTCATTAAACTCCAGGCAATTCCAACAAAAATTGCTTGTATATTAGGGTATGAAAGCGCATAGGCCGACTGCATGTAAACATTTACGTGCATGTGCAGCATGCACATGCATGCACCATCGGTCAATTAGTGCAGACTCGGCAACGTTAAGTGAACAGCCTAGCATGCTCACTGGAGAGTTGCAGCCTCATCCTTGAGAGAGAGGGATAGAAATGAGAGGAAAGGCAGGGAGGTCAACCAGACGAGCATCCGGTTTGCTACCCTACACTTGGGGAAAGGGGGAACAGAAAGGGGAAAGTGGTATTGAGGAAACACCGTGCGTGCGCGCAGCAAAGCGCCTTGAAATCAGTCAAGTCCAAGCAAATGCTCAGCCAATACGTTAGGCTGCCATCATTTTGCTGTCTGAAGCTAATCTTGGTGCTTCCGCATAGCCGGTGATGCATGTTGAAGTGACCTGTGAAGGCCAAGGAGCCGGTGGTCGTGAGCAGTACGTTGCAGTACGTGGCAGTACATTGGCAAGGTAAACTCCAGTCTTTTTGACTTCAGTGCGAATGGGTGAGCTATACTCATCCTTAAAGGAACCCCGAAACGAAGCTGACGATTTTGTACAAATGTACTGTGTCGTTAGGGTTGGCTATTCTGATCATTGATGCATTTAAGCGCTCCGCATAGCATGTGTAATTTATTACAAGGTTTTAAAAATGTACATCGCTACCGATCACAGCACACTACTTCCCCCGAGTTTTCAGCCGCCCCTGACCAAGTGATGCAAGGTGACCACATGACTGCAAGGTAGGGCGGGCTATCCGATTGGCTGCCCATGGCCAGTATCGATACATTTTTCCAACCTTATGATGGACAAATGTTGTTTGTAATAGTTAGTGTTTAGTTAATTTGTTTCTATAAAAAAAAGAAAGTAACAGAAAGAAAGCACAAGGAAAATTTATCACTACACTCAAGCACTTCCTGCACACAACTGTTGTCTGCTTGTGTTATAAAGTGCTCCGTGTTGATGTGAGCTGTACGGTCTGTGTTGGTCTCGATCTGTCTTTTAGCGAGCACCATGGCTTCCCCTTGCATTGTGGGCTGCAAACGCAGCGATTGGCAACATGTCAAGCTGCGACAACACGTCTTTCTGCAAGGCACACATGTGAGCGGAGTGGCTGCAGAGCTGGTTGTCGGTATCTGATCAACACCAGCATCTACACATTTGCGGCCGTCAGTTCATGCCGAAGGATTACTATATATACCACAATAGTGTTTTGCCTGCACTGTATTTAGGCAAGCGCAAGTGCAAGTGGACTGGGCCCAGCAGACTTGCCAAAATCCATGAAATCACGATGAGCTCGCGCAGGAGTTTCAAGACATCAGTGCTCATCTTTCATTTTTGCGCTTACTAGTACACCTCAGATAACTTTTCTCCTTGGTGTCTCTTTAAACACTGGGCAAAGGAAGGCGATCCATATTAAAGCTTTGTCTGACTTAATCAGTGGATCATTTCTGGAGGGTGTTACTTTCGGAGTGAGCTCGTTGGTTAACTAAGTGATAGCAAGTGTGACCACCTTGACATTTCCATGCAGAGTTGTTCAAAAAGGTTGTTCACTGACGTGATGAACAGCAGAAACGTTGCTGCATCTAAGAACGCTTCTGCAATACATGGAGGTATTGTACTAAGAGCTGCATCAGGTGAAAGTGAACATGTTGCCTAGTGTGACGATTTCCCAATGATATCCCAGGCATGGCTGCAAGCTTTAGAACAGCGTCTTTGAAGCAAGGAACTCCAGACACAATGGTGGAGGCAATTTCTCCCCATTCAAAATCTGTCACCAAAGGTGTTACCATCGTGGGCAATATGAATTCAATGTCAGAGAGGGCTTTTGTGATACAGTGACTGCATCATCCCAAATGATAATTGAAAAAATAAGACGCCACACGTGGCTGTGTAACATTGTTTACAAAACATGTAGCTTTGTATGCACTGGGGGAGGCAATCCTTCCACATTTGGAATTTCCATCAACAAATGTGTCAAACTCATGTGTGATGTGAGTGTACCGGAGCAAAAAAGCATCACAGCAGACTGGCGTTTTTTTTAGTAACACAACTCTATTTACTTTTATTAGATTATCTCATATATAACCTCAACCCTGCATTCCTCCCGGAAGAATGCGCCAACCAACTGCAACAAAACACACCCAAACAGTGGGGGGCCGCCCAAACGGGCTTTGACACACTGCACACACACGGAGACTTGCGTCCACAGTCAAAAAGACCACGCGGTAACACTCGCTCGCCGCTTCAGACAGAACCCTCTTCTCACTGGTGTGTGCCCCAGAGAGGAAGAGAGGACAATTTCGCGCAGAGAGAGAGAGAAAAAAAAAGAACTTTGCTGCTCCCTGACCACGGTTTCACTTCGACCAATGCCCCCGTGCAAGTTGGCACAGAGGGGAGCCGGCGCAATGGCAACGGTCCCATTAACAAGTGGCAGTGATTCCCTTCTCAAGAAAGGGACACACACAATGTCATAGAAACAAAGGCAACACCCAAAAACTGCTCGTGGAAAAAAAACTAAGAACAGACATCATGTAACACACACTTTGCGGTAATAGTTGGCTTCGAGATGACACTGACACGCCACGATTGAGAAACAGAAAGCGCCACTCAGAAACGATGCCGTTGGAGGAGGAGGGCGGGACGAGGTTGAGACACTCGCTATGGGATGCGGAACGGCGTCCTTAGAAGTCTAAAGACACCGACAAAATGGCCGTCACGAACTGCCTCCCTCGCCCCACCCCGCACCTCCCCAAAAAGTGGCACAGAACGCAAGAACCTGGCGATCAATTTGGCACACGACACCGAAGACACTGTCTTCGGAAATGAGCAACTCTGAGTGCTGCCCGGCGGGCCCCGTGCACCACACAGGACCGCTCCGGGGCGGAGTATAAAAACGAATAGCATCACTGAGAGAGGATGGGACTGTCACGACTGTGTTAAATGTGCCACGACGGACAGAGAGAGCTTGCTTTTACAATGGCTTCCTCCTCTTCCTCAAAACATGTTTTCCAGACACTTTTCCAAAAGGAATGAATGTGCATGCCAAGTCTGCGCTGCATGAAGCCTGAGAACAGCATAGTATCAGCAGCGGCAGCACACAGAAAAGAAGTCTGGCAACAAAGAAATAAAGTGCATGGTTTCCTGTGCATATCTTGTATTTGGCAGCGTGTATAGCTTGTAAACTGCGTTGCACTGCTTGCAAAAAAAGGAGGTGTCTTCCAACAACGAGACAACAATTAGTGCGATGGCATCAAACCTGTCTTTGCCAACGACTGTCGTGCTTTCCACTTGCAACTTTGCCCTGTACTCTATCATCGGTGACTGGGACTGATTTCGCATATAAGTGCGAGATCATCAAAATGACTTTGCAAAAACTGGGACTACTGCTACCTCAAGAGCATTCTTCAAGCAAGCTGCTTGCTTTGGCAAACACTTTTCGACTTCTCTGCAAGGCCCTAGAGCCAAACTGTGCCATATTTTTTCTATTCAGTCAAGTTATTACAGCTGAAAAGATCCTTACGCAGCAAATGTACATAGATGAGTCAATGGATGATAGCGTTGTTTATGAGTGCTAATAATGATTTACAATGCTTGCTTCATTTATTACAATGCATATTTGTTCAAAAAAACTAAGAAACATGCACCAATTATTGTATTGCTATAAAGTGAATGGTATTTTATGCTGAGCTATTTTGAATGGTCAAAGACTCCGCAACAAGTGACAGCCACATGGTTCCATTAGGATTAAAGAAATGGTGTTAAATTAAGATTAACGAAAAGGTGTAAGAAAGTTTCTCACCAAGAGGTAACTATAGAATACAAATGTACATAAGCTGAATCAAAGATGTTTAAAATAACTTCTTCACAAAGCTCAACTTAGGTGAGGAGAAAAATAAAGGATATCGTCAAGTTCTCTTAAGTGCCTTAAATTTACACTGTTTTAGTGCTTACGTAACCCGTTCATCATCCCATGCAATGCCCAAGTAAAATGACTAACACATAATAAAACAATGACAGCATGAAATATTTAGATACTGCAAGAGTGCATACATTGAGAGAACTTGGATGACATTGTGATGAACATTGGTGAGCAGTGACCATTCGAATGAGGCAAGCGGTGACCAACCCCAACAGTGCCTTAATGACTAGCTTAACCTTTGAATTAGGCCCAGCACTTAAATTAATTGTGTGGAAGCAGCGCAGATTTAATTTACCGTTTTCTAGAAGAACCGCCACATAGGCATTATCACCGAGATTCAATTGAGATTTAAAGAAGAAAAATCTTCCCCCCTTAAATGTAAATCTAATAGTACGCACAAACTGACCATTTGTAGGCCTAGTGACATGAACAAGGTGTAGTACACTTGTGACAAACGTGACATGGAAGATTAAATTTGCCTTGAAGCAGTCATTGTAATTGCGATGTGTGAATTCAAGATTGACATACTTATTAGGCACCAACTTGCTTTCCTGCTCAATATTTTCCTGCCGAATATTGACACAGACGTCGAGTCGCTATGGCCTCATGAATGCGTATTCAGGCGTCCAATGTGCTGTTGCTCCAGAGGGTAAACTACTGTGTCTCCATGTGGGAATGGTACTTGAACAATGCAGAGAAATGTTGCGGATGTTTTAACCAAGCTTGATGCACTGCAAATAAATTTTGCTAACACAATATGCATCCCTTGGCAAACAGACGATGGAAAGGTGTACGAAAATTCCGGCAAAGCCTTCCCAAAGAAAAACTTGATCTCCTTACATGCACATTAAAGCTTAGCCTTTGCTGCTGAACCAAGCAAAGACCACCGAAAGAACATTTCAAAATGATACAAAACTATCTGTGCTACTGCTTAGCCTGTCAAAGCATAAACAGGGCCATGATCACTGGTCTCTGGATGAGAAGCTCAAAGACCAGGTGCCGGAGATGAGTGCCAAACACAACAGCGTATTCAACAAACAGTCCTGTGCAATGAACATCAACAACAAATGGGCAAGAAATCATGCAAATAGCAGCAACTTTGTAAACTTCAACATAGTGCATGTTCATACTCAACTGAGACTGACTTCTGCACAATGAACACAAAATTTTGCCACATTCAGGTAGAAGCATTATTCAGGTACTCTCTGTGGATTAGATCTTTCCCCAGAGCTCACATGACAAGCAACAAACGAGAAAAATCCTTGCCGTTGAGTAATGAAAGGACATTCGCACAACATCCAAATCAACAGTGTATAAAGCACACACAAATATATTTCATAAAACGAACTTGAGATGCAACAAAACTTATTTTCCCAACAGAAATCCCCCCTTTTTTTCACACAGGTTCCACACACATATGGATCAAAGAACTCAGGGTGACCAGAGGAACTTATGTGAAGAGCAGACAGCCCTCTCAAAACAAGCTGAAATTAGTGCTGTGGCTGATAAAAGTACAAAATGAGCAGATAATGTCATCTAAAGAATGCTGCGTCATAACAAGAATTAAAGTGTGTTACGCGAAACTTCTTTACGATTTTCAAGCGATGATCGAAACTGCCAAAAACATTCAGGGAAAAGAGAAAAAAAAGCACTTGAACAATGTCCTGCAAAGAAAGAAAAGAAGAAAAATAAAGGCAGTTTGTGTCGATTTAGTTGCTCTTACATTCATTTGCAAAATATGGATCCCTACAAATGCTCCAGTTTGGGCTGTATGAAAATATTATGGCCAGAAATGGTGTGTGAATGGTAATACATACAATAAATGGCCATTCACAAAAATTTTCGTAAAGCTGGAATGTCAACACAACAGGAAAAGCCACATAACAAGTGAGTGGAGCATTTTACACTTGCCTCCACAAAAGTGACAAGAACAAGTGTGCTCATAATTAGCAGAACTGGTCACCCTGCAACCAGAACACAAAGCGAAATGTCCGGTAACCTGTGCCAAACTTGCTTTCACAAATGAGAGCAAGTGAGACATTTAGCTGCTGGATAATGCATTTTTGTGCTGAACAATGTCATTTTTGGCACATGATGTACAAGAAAGAAAGAAAACTACATAAATACTGGCATTGTATAACTGGTGAGATACATATACAGTAAATGAAAAGAAGAAACACCCTGGGACAATGTTAACAATTCACACAGCAGGCATGCCCCCTGCCATGTGAGACATTAAGAAATTTATTAAATGAGTGCAAACATCAACAACGGGTGTCAAATGCACCAATGCTGGCATATAACCGGCTTCGCAGAATAAGACAATGCTTGTCATCTGTCAAAACACAGATGAGTGACTAGAGTGAAATATCCCACACCACTTGCTACTGCAGGAAACAACTTTCTTGCTAGAGGGAAAAATTTCACAACCACCTCTGTCACACGGGAAGCATAAGCTTTGCATATCATAAGCAGTCTTGTAAGGTTAACTGCGAGCTTGGAACATGTGGTTTTCTGTGAAACAAGGGTTCAAACGTACATAGTTGAAATGTGAGGGCCATAACAAAAGTAATGCAACAGTGCGTGTATCTTCTTTTTTCAAAAATCTGTGCACTGTTTGCCGTAATGTGATGAAGTTGCACCCTTATGTAACACCCCAAAAGGGGTCTTTAAAGAAAATAAAGTGATGTGATGCGATGTAGGCTAGGCCCAACTTTCTTGTTTGCCACCAAAATAAACAAAGGTTTAACACAGAGATGGAGAGCAGGTTAAGTGGTCAACAATGGCCAAACAAGAAAAGCCACAGCCTAGAGCCAACATTCCAACAATCTTGACAAAAACTCTGATCAAAACGTTAGCTCCAGGCTAAGAATTCTTTAGCTCAGCCTTGCCACACCTCCGAAAAAGTACAGTAACTGCATTTTCAACAAAGAAGGGCGCAGTTTGTCCAACAGCCATAGTAAACGACAGAATCATCGCGGTGGCCACACTCTCCAGGTTTAAGCAACGTATAACTGCCGAGGAAGAAGTTCAAAATAATTCGGAAAGTTGTATTTTGGAGAAACAGCAGTAAGTTGTAGATTGACTGCAATAACTTCAGCATGGACATGAGTCAGCAGTAGTGAGGTGACGTTATTTGCCCCATGCAAGCTTCCTGCACCACTTGACTGCAGTGGCAACGCTATGCAGAAGCTGGTTAATGAGTCGAGCTATAGACAAGCGAATGCAAAAAAGGATATTCCTGAACATGACTTAAGATTTCATGGAAAGGACACTGCAAGTCTCTCCCAATGAGCTGCAACTATCTGATCATCTCTTCGCTTCCATAATCGTCAACTTTTAACTGTACAGACCAGGTTGGTTGGCCTTCAACAATGGAAAAATGGATGAAGACCTAAAAAAGCATGAATATAGCCGTCAAGAGGTAGGTGCAACAGTGACTGCAGAAAACAGTATTTTTTAAGGCCAATTTGACAGTTTGAACAGCCTCAACTAATGCCACATGTCGGGGGTGCTACATCACGCAGCATTTTTGCATTAAAGTAAGAGTTACCATACGTATGTGCCCAGTTTGGAATCTTTACATCAGTAAGAAAGAAAATTTTACACCCACTTTTGGCTTGCTTCATTACTTTCAGTGAGACCCTAGTATACTAAGAACTTCCCAAAGTTGCGATGTGGCACTTGGCAGCATCTTTGTTAACTAGAATAAAATGCTGTTAATAACAAAATTAAGTAAAACAATCTTGAGTAATAAATAGTGGCTGTCTGCTGTGCAAGCATGTGAACTAGAGAGAAGCAGCTAATTTTACTCCAGCAGTTAAATTTAATAAACATAGCTTCAAACTTCTATGTTACAGCATATGACAGCTGTTGCAACAAAATGAGGGCTACAAGGCAGAGAAAAAAATTAATTCCTCTAATACAAAGGCCCAGTACCATGAGAAAGTTTGTATGTTAATGCCATAGCTGAAAACGTTTAGGCCTGGCTAAAAACAAAAAAACACGTTATCAGAAAAGAGCAGCTGCGAAGACAATCTTCGGAGTGCACAACCAGCAGTATGCCATTGCTACTGCTGTACTGATGTAGACCTGCCTGCTTTCTAAACAACCAAAGAGGTGCATATCTTCTAACATGCTTGCAGGCAGGTGCATTCTCCTGCCTTTTGAAGCTCAACGCTGGCCTTGGAATCTGGCCTGATGTGTTGCTCCAGTAATAAAGGGAAACTCAGACATCCACCTGTTCGTGGCAACTGCTACAAAGGAAACCCTTCATTTTCCCTTTATTAATCACTTCTCTCCACCATGCGGGTTTCCGCAGAACTATTACGTCAAACTCTTGCCTTTGCCTCGAGTTGTTGACAAATTTGACTTCGCCCTGCCATCTGCTAGCCGCCTGGTTAGCTCAGATGGTAGAGCGGCTGCCCCGGAAAGGCGGTGGTCCCGGGTTCGAGTCCCAGACCAAGAAGAATTTTTCTTCAACTGCGAGGCTTTTCTTTCGAGGAACCCGTATGGGTTTTCTTTGTAGCAGTTGCTACGAACGAGAGGATGTTTGACTTTCCCTTTATTTATCACTTCTCCCCACCTTGCAGGTTTCCGCATAACTATTACGTTGCTCTACTAGATGGCATGCTCACTGTTGTCTGCTAGGCAGGTGATGCCTAAGATAACTGTGCGATGTTCCCATAAAAGTCACTACAGTGACTATCTAAGAGCACACCGCATCATATTTTGAGGCAGTTATGACATTTTTGTAGGACGGGAGAACACGTATGCCTGCAAGTACACATACAGTCTTCACCAAAATAAACAATGCCGCTACTAGTCACATGACCAGCCATGACTTTTGTTAGGCCTGCAGTTGTATTAAGAGAGCTAAAAAGTTCTGAAGAGGAAGACGAAGAGCCACACGACACAGCCAGGATGTAGCAACGGTTGTGCTCCTGGTGAATTTGTTTCTTTAGACGAACGTCAAAAGCCCCATTGTCTTGAGACTGCACAGTACACTAGCTAATTGTACAGCAACAACTTTTAAAGACTGCTTGCATCCTTGTGATACCTATTTCCACTAATACAAACATTAACAAAGTGAGCAAATGAGCATACTGCACTACAGCCAAACCACGAGCAATGCAGGTAATTAGCGCGACATTTGACCCGCCCTAACAAAACAGTTCAGCAGTAACAGAGTACTTAAGTGCAAACGTGCATTCCCCAAACAACTTTTGAAAAGAATGACAAGACTTAGCTGACCTGCAAATGTAATGTTGACAGACAGACTAGGCTTGACACTTAGATGTGACCAGGCCTCCTTTGAGATTAACAATATGTTGTAGTAGCTATAAAGCTAGAATGCGAATAGTCCAAAAATTTTAATGTAAGGGCTATGAAGCTGTTGCTTCACCTTCGGCACTGTAAATCGAAATTCCTTTGATGCATCCTCAGCTATAACATTTTCCTGGTTGCTACATTGTAGTAACTCAGTGCTTGTAAAATGCCCAAAGACTCCATTGTTCATGCAACCATTGTTTTTACAGTTGAACCTCATTAAAACAAAGTTACATCTGACATGAAAATGCGTTCACTATATCTCATATTCTTTATAAGCATATATTCCTTACACGTTTATATTGGTGAGACACGTCATATGTTCACTTCGTTACATCCAATAATTCATTGTACCGAAGTTCAACTGTATATTTTCTTCTATTGTCCTGAAAAATATGCATTAACAGTGGTCTACTGCACCTTCACAAGATACCACCTAGACCTTGCAGCAAAATAAACATTGCTGCTGAGTTTTAGAGAGTCTCATTGCGACTGGATCTGCAAGTTAATATACACAGAATACCACAATAGTGCTTGCAGCAATGTTTCAGTCAGAAACATGAGGAAGAAAACAATTGCCACTGATTCTGAAGCTAAGCTAAATCTCCCATTTCTCAGATCATGAACTGAAATTATCACTGGCCTCGGAGAACACAACAGTGTAATAAAGTGTGCATTACCTAATGCTATTTTCGGTTAAACAACATATTGTTAAACCTGTTGCTTTATTTTGATCCCCCAACAGTAGAGCTCAGTGAAATAATTTAAGTTCCAAATGAAGTGACATATTTCCTTGCCTATTACTC